>NC_134582.1:22210000-22510000 GCF_037038515.1 Microtus pennsylvanicus
CAGTCCTTTTCTCTCGCTATGAGGTCACAGGCAGACCTACGTCACCCCGAAAACTGTTTAGTCATGCACAGCCTCTGACACATCCCCACTGACCTTTCTTCATCACTGATCATTCTTCTGGAAGTCTGCCCAGTTCCCTTGTCTTGCTTCTCACAGGTGTGTTGAGCATCATTTGCAAGGCTGGGTGATTATGTCCCTTCTTTTCCCCAGGTTAAATCAACCCAAAGGCAGGATCAGGGATCATGTTTGCCCATCTGTACCTGTCACATGTTCAGCAAACAATACACTCTTATACAATGATTGCATCAATCAATGCTAGGTTTCATAGGCTCTGAGGTACCCAGTACTGATCCTTTTGTGAGCACTGTTAACTGGACCTCTGACAGAGCTCTGGCAGATCTGGGAGACTGTTCCACTCAGAGGTGTCACAGCTAACCATTGAAGTCAGCTGGATGCCTTGCAATGAGCTGCTTTGTGTATCGCTTATTTGATACCCATAGTAGGCTTATGAATCAGGTTCTATTTTTAACCCCCATTTTCCTCAGCTAGAAAGAAACTTTCCTCTGAACAGAAAGATCAAGCAAGTTCCCCCAGAAGTCAGAGCAGTGCTGTGGTTTGAACTCTGCCTTCAGAGCCTGTACACCACACCACATATTTTCCTTCAGAAATGAGACGGAATAAAACTTAGAGAAAAATACAATAAACTTTTGTGGTTAAAAAGCTGCAATATGAATTATTTAAATAATGACTTTCTTCATAGATGCATATTTTATGGGGTTTTTACAAAGGTATTTCCTTAACAATAAAAAGTCTGTGTACAAATATTTTATTGTTTCTGGGAACAGCTTCTCATGCGCCTTGTGCTCTTAACCTTTAGATGATGAGCCGTTTGTCTTCTGGGGTTGCCTGGCTGGGGGCTGGGAACAAAATGCCCCTCAGTGCTTTCTGCCTGTACCCGGCAGGATCACTGTGCTTTGTCACATCCCCGCATTGTATCCCCGATTTCCAATCACCTTCCTGTTTGATCGCTTTTTGTTTTGTCTTTTCATTTACCACGGGAGTCACCTTTCACGGTCCCCTGATGTATTGGGGAATGTGCCACCCATGCCTTTAAGTGTTGTGCTCTTAGCTGTGATTCCCCCCAATCATAGATCTTTTCATAATGTCTTAGAGCCTCTGCTAACATCAATCCAATTGTGAGACCAGCTTACCCTGATGAACCCCAGAGTCCTGGTCTTTGCAAGACATCTGTTCTTTGCTGCTTGGAGAAGCCAGAAACTAGCAGTAGTATGCTGTAGCACTCTGGTTACCTTGGAGCTTGTGGTGTCCCCTCTTCCTCAGCTTTGGTCATCTTAGAACAAACGTTGCTTCTTCACTCAGTCATATGAGGCTATTATTTATTCAGGGAGCTTAATATATGCTAAAGAAATATGTGAGTGTGAGGAATTTGGTTGAAATCTCCATGTTGGTATCGCTTGGCTTGTATAATATAGTGAGCATGACAGAAACTTTGGAAGTATAAGTCCCCGCTACATAGATTAGAAATATAGCTCTTGCAAACTCATGGCTCCATGTCCAATAGTTTTTTCGGATGGGATGGCTGACTTTGGTGACCACAGGCTCACCTTATCTAAAGGCTTGTCATATACAGAGCTCAGAAAATCATATGGACCAGGCAGTGTCACAACAGACTGCAGGTGGCAGGTGGAACACTGGCTCAGGCTTACTGGCACACTGGCCAGGATGTTGTGTATCCTCTAACTCTGAGATTACTGAGGTGAACTGGCCTGGATTTGACATGGAAATCCAAAGGCGATACGTAGTCCTAAGCTCTGAAGACCTCACATCTAACAAAACCAGTGATTTCCAACCTATGGGTAGTGACCACTTTGGGGGTCATATATCAGATATCCTATATATAAGATATTTATATTACAATTTATAACAGTAGCAAAATTACAGCTATGAAATAGCAACAAAATAATTTCGTGGTTGGGGTCACCACACCATGAGGAATTGTAAAAGGGTGGAGGAAGCATTAGGAACATTGAGAACCACTGAATTAGACAGTGCTGATCATGAGCCATGGGTCCCTAACAAAGTCACAAAAGCACTCTGCTGTCATTGCCCTGCCACCCACACTGGGACTAATGAACGATGTCACACATTTGAAAGTATCTAGTAACTAAGATATTTAGAGAAAAATATGCAAATATTGATAAAAAGATTCACAGTGTCCTATTGAACACATGGGTACCATCCAGCCTTCCATATAGTATATGTATCAGATAAAAACTACCATTATAGCAATTTGAAGCTATTAATAATTTACGTATCCAAGTAATATTTATGCAATTTTCTTTTACATTAAAGATATAGCCCAAGCTCCCTTAGACAAGTTCCAGTTAGCTCCATTCACCAAAGGTCACATGAAGCCCTGCTCCACAATTCTTTGCCCCTTTATAACATGAGGTGCATCTCAGAAATGTGTTTTCTAAATTAAGACTTATTTATTTTGTGTGTAAGTGTCTGTGAATGTATGAGTGTCTCTCCCCCCCACTCTGTGTGTGTGTTGGGGTGGTGTTCATGCACTTCTACCTCTACATGCAGTCAGAGGTCAGGAGATGCAGGCTACACGCATTGCATGCAGAGGCCAGGATACGGGCTCAGGTGTTCTCTATCACTCTCTATTCCTTTGAGACAGGGTCTTTCTATAAACCTGGGGCTGGTGTATTTTCAGAGTGTCTGGAAGCTAGCAATCCTCCTGCCTCTTATTCTCCTCAGAGCTAAGGATACAGGTGTGTGGCACTTATTACATGGGTGTTACATAGATGCTGGGATCCAAACTCCTGCTCTCTTGATCATGCAGTGTTCTTGTTTCATTCTGTTGCACCCACAAACACCATGGCTAGCAGAAACTCGGGAGGAAATGGGTTTATTTGGCTTACATTTACATATAGGTCACAATCCATTATTAGGAGAGTCAGGGAAGGGACTCAAGCAGGAACTGAAGCTGGCTGGTGCACTGTCTTATGCTCAGCTAACTCTCTTATAACTCAGAACCATGTATCTAGGGACAGTACAGCCCACAGTGGGATGGACTTTCCCATATCAATTAGTTGTCATGACGACGCCTGCATAGACATGTCCATCAGTCATTATGATCAAGTAAATTCTTCATATTGAGATTCTCTCTTCCTACCTGACTTTAGGTGATGTCAAATTGACAGTAAAAACTAACCAGGACATGTAGAAAACACTCTTCACTTTAGAGCCAGAAGAACTTTCATAATCTGTATTTATAGTAAATAATAATTATTATCAAATTAAAAAATATGTCCTAGGTTTGGATATGTGGCTCAATTGTAGAGTTTGAAAGACCCTAAGTTTTTCTCTGATCCAAAGAAAATACACAATACACTCATATATTCACCAATATAAGTAGATAATAAATAATAAGTAATATAACATATTATTAAAATAGTATATGTTGCTATTTACCTTTTAATTTAGTAAAAAATATCTGCCTTTGGTATGTGTTCTAGACATGTATTACAGCTTGTCTCATATGTTTTGGTTAGTTTTCTTTTTTTTTATTTGAATGAACACTCTTTTAAGCAACCTCATAATCTGTGGTGGTTATCTTAAATTATCATCTTGTTATAACCTAGAATCACCTGTGTAGGCAGAGTTCCTCTGTGTCTCAGAAGTCACTTCCCAAATAATCACTCAGAGGCTTAATCTTAATTACAAATGCTCAGCCAATAGCTCAAACTTATTGCTAACTAACTCTTACATTTTAAAATAACCCATATTTTTTCTCTGCCCTTTGCCATGTGGCCCATGACATGTTACTTCATTTTCTACATGTCCTACTTACTCTGCATCTGGTTGGTGTCTCCTCAGACTCTTCCCTTCTTCCCAGCATCCTCCTAGTCTTGTCCAATCTCTTCCCGCCCCGCTATAGGCCAACCTGTTCTTTATAAACCAATGAGAGTAATACCTATTCACAGTGTACAGAAGAATTATTCCACCTCACACTTGAGAAGAGAGCCTCAATGAGGGACAGTCTAGATGGGGTTGGCTTGTGGACATATCTGTAGAAGATGATATTAAGTTAATTGACTTGGGGATATACAGTCCACAGTTTGTGGCACCATTGCCTATGCAGGGGTTCTTGGACTATGTAAGAATGGAAACATTAAGCTGAGCACAAGCAAGCAAACAAGTAAGTCACATCTCTCTGTTCCTGACTGTGGATAAAATGTGGCTAGCCATTTTAAGTTCCTATCTTGACTTTCCTATGATGAAGGACTGTAATCTGAAATTGCAAGCTGAGATAATCCTATTCTTCCCAAAGTTCCTTTTGTTAAGTTATCTTAACATGACCACTACAAAATGAAACTAGAACAAGATGCCTAGTATGTATCTGTTTATCGACATGCAAGGATTTCTGTAGATAAGGCAAGAACATGTCTTGAGGCAGATGGCTCGGCCATGTTAAGGTCGAGAGACTATGCCAGATTCTGTGTCTATGTTAAATGCTACCCACCAGCAGCATCTCCAAGCCTGTAGTCAGATTATCTCCTGGCTTCCACCAAAGGTTAAATTTCTTTGTTTTCGCAGTCTGTTAAGTAGGGAAAGGATTCATCTTGTCTTAGTAAGCATTTCTTCAACAAATGATTGAGTTCATCATATGCCACTCTGTTTATATTGCTTCTTAAAAGGCTATGTTGTAAAAGGCGTGGGAATGCAAACTTGTGCAACCACTTTGGAAGGCAGTATGGTGGTTTCTCAGGAAATTCGGGATCAACTTACCCCTGGACCCAGCAATACCACTCTTGGGAATATACCCAAGAGAGGCCTTATCATACAACAAAAGTATATGCTCTACAATGTTCATAGCAGCATTGTTTGTGATAGCCAGAACCTGGAAACAACCTAGATGCCCTTCAATGGAAGAATGGATGAAGAAAGTATGGAATTTATCCATATTAGAGTACTACTCAGCAATAAAAAACAAGGACTTCATGAATTTTGCATACAAATGGATGGAAATAGAAAACACTATCCTGAGTGAGGTAAGCCAGACCCAAAAAGAGGAACATGGGATGTACTCACTCATATTTGGTTTGTAGCCATAAACTAAGGACATTGAGCTTATAATTAGTGATCCTGGAGAAGCTAAATAAGGAGAACCCAAAGAAAAACATATAGGCATCCTCCTGAATATTAACCTTCAGCAAGCGATGAAAGGAGACAGAGACAGAGACCCAAATTGGAGCACAGGACAGAAATCTCAAGGTCCAAATCAGGAGCAGAAGGAGAGAGAGCACGAGCATGGAACTCAGGACCACGAGGGGTGCACCCATACACTGAGACGATGGGGATGTTCTATCGGGAACTCACCAAGGCCAGCTGGCCTGGGTCTGGAAAAGCCTGGGATAAAACCGGACTCTCTGAACATAGCGGACAATGAGGACTACTGAGAACTCAAGAACAATGGCAATGGGTTTCTGATCCTACTGCACGCACTGGCTTTGTGGGAGCCTAGGCACTTTGGATGCTCAACTTACTAGACCTGGATGGAGGTGGGGGTTCCTTGCACTTCCCACAGGACAGGGAACCCTGATTGCTTTTCGGGCTGGGGGGAGACTTAATTGGGGGAGGGGGAGGGAAATGGGAGGCGGTGGCGGGGAAGAGACAGAAATCTTTAATAAATAAATAAATTTAAAAAAAAAGAAAAAAAAGGCTATGTTGTCCGTATACAGAACCATTGTTATGATCAGCCTATTGATTGTCATCGTAAGACTGACGTGAAGATTTCTGCATGATTCCTGATAGACTCTTTTATCTGTTACTCGTGGCCCTGCCACAACAATCCCTTTTATGTTCCACTTTCCTTTTATGTTAGACAGAAGAAAGCAATGCTTTGGGAAATTATGGAACAGGCACACTCTCAGGGACACTGACTAGTGCTGACAGAAACTCCAGAGAGGGCACCTGGCCATCAGACTCCCTTCCCTCACACCCAAGGAGAAATGGGACCATTTCAAAAGAATGTGCAGTAAGTGGGCCGTTCAGATTTCTCTTTGCCGCTAACATCTAGAAGCAGTGGTTAGATCAATGGGAATGCATCTGAGCTTTAATCGTTTATGACAACATTTTAAAGATACCAACAAGTTGCAATAATATGACTTTTTAAAGTGCTGAGATCTGAGAAACAGGATAAGCCTTTAAGTTGATCTAGCGCGTCTGCTGTGCGGGCAAACAGCTGCAGTGGAACACACTAAATCAACTTTCGATGTAAAATAGGCAGAAAAACATCTAGTTGCAACTTGGAGGTAAGATAGATGCTCCAGGCAGAAGTGTCCTGTCGATGACACTGAGGATCTGGTCGGTGACTGCCAACATTGCACCAGAACCATCCGTGAGCGTTTAGGAAGCAAGTTCTGGAGCCCACTCCCGAGATTTGTGTTTAGACCACACCTCCTTTGTCAGACTGAAAGTCTGTGACCTGCTGTCATCTGACTGCCCCTGTGTCACTGCATGACTGCTGAATCAGCTGGTACGTAACTGACTCACTTTTCCAACCAATCAGCTTCTCCCAGTTCAACTACTAAACTTCTCATTTTCTCCCAGGTGTCCAGACCAGAGCCTTTGCTGCAGCTTCTCTAGTGCAGTCCATTCTGGTGATGTTTTCAAGAACATCTTTTGACTCTGTCCTCCCTTTCCACCACCCAGCTTTGCATGCTTAAAAATCTGGTCCCGAGATTGTCTGTCAGGAGCCATACTGACCATGAATGAGCTTGGTTTCTGGAAGTTCAGCTTTAATTGTGTCGCTAACTGCTCCAAAACATCGGTCATTTTGCACCGCGAAGTTCAAGCTCTGTTCTTCAAAGCCTGACATTTGCTGCATGCATCTGAGCTGCGCTTTCAACATCGCTTCCCACCCCTTTGTGACATGTGCCCTTGGCCTTACCTGGTTGTGCGATGGCCGCCTAGTACATTTACTATTTCAGTTTTAATTTTTTATTTCTAGTTTGAATTTAATTTTTTCTTTGTGCCATAGTTGAGAACATTTATTTGATATCTCTGTGCTTTTCAAAGTGACTCTGTAAGTCTCCCTCACATTGCTTAAACAATATCTTATGTATTTTGATATATTTCACCTTCATTTGGTTCAAAGTCTTTTTCAATCATTCTTTTGGTTTCTTCTTTGAATCATAGTTTATTTAAAAGATGTTCTTTCATTTTCCATATCTGGAGATTTTTCAGAGATCTTTCTGTTATTAATTTTTATTCAGTTCCATTATGGTCACAGAATATTCTTTGTTTGACTTGGATCTGTTCATCCAAATTTATTGGGTCTTATTTTATGACATAAAATGCTGTTTATCTTGGAACATGCCCTAATGGTCTTGTGTGCATGAAAAGAATGTATCCAGCTGCCATTGGATGGACTGATCAAGACATACAAGTTAGGTTGGCCTGATTCAGTGGTGTTTAGGTTTTCTATATGCAAACCGATACTTTCTGTTTGTTCCTTCAATTACTGAAAGAAGGATGGGACGTTGCAACTTAAAATGTAAATTTGCCTTTCTCCTTGTAGGTTTGAGTTATTGCTCCTCCTGTTTCAAAGTTCTAATGGGCATATAAACATTTAGGGTTGTTACATCCTCTTGACGAATTGCCCTTTTCGTTTTAATTCAACTTTTGGTATAAAGCAGATCTGTTTGCATCATCCCTCACAGCTTTTCGACTTGTATCACGTGGCTCTATGTTACATAACTGTAGTCCGTGGGCCAATGGTGGCTTCCTTTGTTGAGGAATAGACACCTGAGACCCCATGACTGCAATGACTGTTATTTCAGAGAGACCCCTGACACAGAAGAGCTAAATGTTGTGATGAAAACCCCTTAGGAGAACAGCATTAGTGAGCTCCTATTCTGCTCTGTGCACAGTTGTACACCACCGTTACTGCTACTCTTACCAGCAACAACAGGATTCAAGAACCCTCATCGTATTCGCCACCTATCAAGACAAGCTCTTTGCACATGCAGTGTCATCTAGTTTTGCTGACAACTCTGTAGACTACAGCTTCATTAATTCCACTTTTACAGCTAGAAAATTCGAAGACCCATGGTAGTCACAGAATTTCACAGGAATAGAGGAAAAAGTGGAATAAAGCATCTATTACACTAGGCAGAAGAACAGAATTATTGACACAAACTTATTTTTATGCTTAGCCAAAGCAGTTGAAAACATATGCCATGTGTTATCATATGGTACCTCCAGGGTGTCCTTGGCTTACAGTTATGCAGTGCTTTCCAATCACTGAAGTTTTATGAACAGCTGAAGAAGAAGCTATCAGCCTCTTAAGCAGTACCATCGCTCCTTCCTGTTTGCTAACTTGTTCACACCCTGTTACCCCAATCAGGAAGTTTCCCTAAATGTCTAGTTCACAGTTTTGGAAAGCCCTATCATGGATGTTTTGAGCTACATTCTGCCAATATATTTCCTCTCCCATGCAACACAGTCCCATTGCTCTTGGGAGTATCTTCTGTTGGAGTGGACAGAAGGTCTTGAAGATCATTACAACCATGAGAACTCTTCAACAGAAAGATGCCTATGTCAAGTGAAGCAGCAATCTGGGAGCCTGGGTTGTCTGAGCTAGGTCCTCTGCATATGTATTATGGTTGTATATCTTGGTGTTCTTAGCAAGGACTGTCTCTGTCTTTTTTGCCTTGTTTTTGAGATCCCTTTCCTCCTACTAGGTTGTCACACTGGCCTTGATATGAGGGTATTGTCTAGTCTTATTGTAACTTGTTATGCCATGTTTGGTTGATGTCCCTGATCTTTTTTTCTTTTTTTTCTTTGATTTTATTGAGCTCTATGTTATTCTCTGCTCCCCTCCCCGCTTCTCGCCACACATTCAACCCTCTCCCATGGTCCCCATGCTCCCAATTTATTCAGGAGATCTTTTTTTTTCCTCTTTTTTTTTTATTGAGAAAAGGAAAAAAAAAACAAGTTTCCGCCTCCTCCCAGCCTCCCATTTCCCTCCCCCTCCTCCCACCCTTCTCCCCCTCTCCCCAATCCTCTCCTCCTCCCTCTCCAGTCCAAAGAGCAGTCAGGGTTCCCTGCCCTGTGGTAAGTCCTAGGTCCTCCCCCCTCCGTCCATATCTAGGAAGGTGAACATCCAAACTGGCTAGGCTCCCACAAAGCCAGCACATTAAGTAGGATCAAAACCCTGTGCCATTGTCCTTGGCTTCTCATCAGCCCTCATTGTTTGCCATGTTCAGAGAGTCCGGTTTTATCCCATGCTTTTTCAGTCACATTCCAGCTGGCCTTGGTGAGCTCCCAATAGATCAGCTCCACTGTCTCAGTGGGTGGGTGCACCCCTCGTGGTCCCGACTTCTTTGCTCATGTTCTCCCTCCTTCTGCTCCTCATTGGGACCTTGGGAGCTCAGTCCAGTGCTCCAGTGTGGGTCTCTGTCTCTATCTCCATCCATCACCAGATGAAGGTTCTATGGTGATATGCAAGATATTCGTCAGTATTGCTATAGGATAGGGTCATTTCAGGTTCCCTATCCTCAGCTGCCCAAGGAACTAACTGGGGACATCGCCTTGGGCTCCTGGGAGCCACTCTAGGTTCAAGTCTCTTGCCAACCCCAAGGTGGCTCCCTTAACTAAGAATTGTGGTTCCATGCTCCCCTATCCAACCTTCCTTTATCCCAATCATCCTTTTTCCCCAAGTGTCCCCCATCCTCCCCTTCTCCCTTTTCTCTCCCCATCTCCCCTAACCCCCATCCCACCCCACCCCCAAGATCCCAATTTTCTCCCCGGCAATTTTGTCTACTTCCCATAGCCAAGAGGATAACTATATGTTTTTCCTTGGGTTCACCTTCTTACTTAGCTTCTTTAGGTTCACCAATTGTAGACTCCGTGACACTTATTTATGGCTAGAAACCAATTATGTGTGAGTACATCCCATGTTCATCTTTTTGGGTCTGGGTTACCTCACTCAGTATAGTGTTTTCTATTTCCATCCATTTGCATGCAAAATTCGAGAAGTCATTGTTTTTTACCGCAGCGTAGTACTCTAATGTGTAGATATTCCACACTTTCTTCGTCCATTCTTCCATTGAAGGGCACCTAGGTTGTTTCCAGGTTCTGGCTATTACAAATAATACTGCTATGAACATAGTTGAACAAATGCTCTTGTCATATGATAGGGCATCTCTTGGGTATATTCCCAGGAGTGGTATTGCTGGGTCCAGGGGTAGGTTGATCCCGAATTTCCTGAGAAACCGCCACACTGCTTTCCAAAGTGGTTGCACAAGATTGCATTCCCACCAGCAATGAATGAGGGTACCCCTTCCTCCACAGCCTCTCCAACAAAGGCTATCATTGGAGTTTTTTATTTTAGCCATTCTGACAGGTGTAAGATGATATCTCAAAGTTGTTTTGATTTGCATTTCCCTGATTGCTAAGGAGGTTGAGCATGACCTTAAGTGTCTTTTGGCCATTTGTACTTCTTCTGTTGAGAATTCTCTGTTCAGTTCAGTGCCCCATTTTTTAATTGGGTTAATTAGCATTTTAAAGTCTAGTTTCCTGAGTTCTCTATATATTTTGGAGATCAGACCTTTGTCTGTTGCGGGGTTGGCGAAGATCTTCTCCCAGTCAGTAGGTTGCCTTTTTGTCTTAGTGACAGTGTCCTTTGCTTTACAGAAGCTTCTCAGTTTTAGTAGGTCCCATTTATTCAATGTTGCCCTTAATGTCTGTGCTGCTGTGGTTACACATAGGAAGCAATCTCCTGTGCCCATCTGTTGTAGGGTACTTCCCACTTTCTCTTCTATCAGGTTCAATGTGTTCTGACTGATATTGAGGTCTTTAATCCATTTGGACTTGAGTTTTGTGCATGGTAATAGATATGGGTCTATTTTCATTCTTCTACAGGTTGACATCCAGTTATGCCAGCACCATTTGTTGAAGATGCTTTCTTTCTTCCATTGTATACTTTTAGCTTCTTTATCAAAAATGAGGTGTTCATAGGTTTGTGGGTTAACATTCGGGTCTTCTATACGATTCCATTGGTCGACTTCTCTGTTTTTATGCCAGTACCACCCTGTTTTCATCACTGTAGCTCTGTAATAGAGTTTGAAGTCAGGGATGGTAATGCCTCCAGAAGATCCTTTATTGTATAGGATTGTTTTGGCTATCCTGGCTTTTTTGTTTTTCCATATAAAGTTGATTATTGTACTCTCAAGATCTGTGAAGAATTTTGATGGGACCTTGATGGGGATTGCATTGAATCTATAAATTGCCTTTGGTAGAATTGCCATTTTTACTATGTTGATCCTCCCAATCCAAGAGCAAAGGAGATCCTTCCATTTTCTGGTATCCTCCTCAATTTCTTTCTTCAATGCCTTAAAGTTCTTGTCAAATAGATCTTTCACTTCCTTGGTTAGATTTACCCAAAGATATTTTATGCTGTTTGTGGCTATCGTGAAAGGTGAAGCTTCTCTGATTTCCCTTTCTGCTTCCATATCCTTTGTGTATAAGAGGGCGACTGATTTTTTTGGAGTTGATCTTGTATCCTGCCACATTACTAAAGCTGTTTATCAGCTGTAAAAGTTCTTTGGTGGAGTTTTGGGGGTCGCTTATGTACACTATCATATCATCTGCAAATAAGGAGTTTCACTTCTTCCTTTCCCCTTGATCCCCTTATGTTGTCTTATTGCTATTGCTAGAACTTCAAGCACTGTATTGAAGAGGTATGGCAAGAGTGGACATCCTTGTCGTGTTCCTGAGTTTAGTGGGATGGCTTTGAGTTTCTCTCCGTTTAATTTGATGTTAGCTGTCGGCTTGCTGTATATAGCTTTTATTATATTTAGGTATGACCCTTGTATCCCTAATCTCTCCAATACTTTTATCATAAAGGGATGTTGAATTTTGTCAAATGCTTTTTCAGCATCTAATGAAATGATCATATGGTTTTTTATTTCAGTTTATTTATATGATGGATCACATTGATAGATTTTCGTATGTTGAACCAGCCCTGCATCTCTGGGATGAAGCCTACTTGATCATAATGGATAATTTTTCTAACATGTTCTTGGATTCGGTTTGCCAGTATTTTGTTGAGGATTTTTGCGTCGATGTTCATGAGTGAGATTGGCCTATAATTCTCTTTCCTGGTTGAGTCTTTGTGTAGTTTTGGTATCAGAGTAACTGTAGCTTCATAAAAGGAATTTGGCAATGCCTCTTCTGTTTCTATATTGTGAAATACATTAAGGAGTATAGGTATTAGGTCTTCTTGGAAGTTCTCGTAGAATTCCGCATTGAAACCATCTGGTCCTGGGCTTTTTTTTGGTAGGGAGGTTTATGATAACAGCTTCTAATTCTTCGCGACTAACAGGTCTATTTAGTTTGTTCACCTGGTCGTGGTTTAATTTTGGTATATGGTATTTATCTAAAAAAGTGTCCATTTCCTTTACATTTTCCAGTTTTGTGGCATATAGGCTTTTGTAGTAAGATCTAATGATTCTCTGAATTTCCTCTGTGTCTGTGGTTATGTCCCCCTTTTCATTTCTGATCTTATTTGCAAATTCGCTCTCTGCCGTTTGATTAGTTTGGATAGGGGTTTGTCAATCTTGTTTATTTTCTCCAGGCACCAGCTTTTTGTTTCATTGATTCTTTGTATTGTTTTCTTTGTTTCTATTTTGTTGATTTCAGCCCTCAGTTTGATTATTTCCAGTCTTCTACTCCTCCTAGGTGAGTCTGCTTCTTTTTTTTCTAGAGCTTTCAGGTGGGCTGTTAAGTCTCCAATGTGAGCTTTCTCTGTTTTCTTTAAGTGGGCATTTAGTGCTATGAACTTTCCTCTTAGGACTGCTTTCATAGTGTCCCATAAGTTTGAGTATGTTGTTTCTTTATTTTCACTGAATTCCAGGAAGACTTTAATTTCTTTCTTTATTTCTTCCTTAATCCAGGTATGGATCAGTAGTTGACTGTTCAGTTTCCATGAATTTGTAGGCTTTCTGGGGGTAGCATTGTTGTTGAATTTTAACTTTAATCCATGGTGATCTGATAAGACACAGGTGGTTACTAATTTTTTTTTTGTAACTGTGGATGTTTGCTTTGTTACCGACTATGTGGTCGATTTTCAAGAAGGTTCCATGAGCTGCAGAGAAGAAGGTATATTCTTTCCTATTTGGGTGGAATATTCTATAGATGTCTGTTAGGTCCATTTGCTTCATTACCTCCATTAATTCTCTTATTTCTCTGTTACGTTTCTGTCTGATTGACCTGTCCATTGGTGAGAGAGGAGTGTTGAAGTCTCCTACTATTAGTGTGTGCAGTTTGATGGCTGCCTTGAGTTTTAGTAATGTTTCTTTTATGTACGTGGGTGCTTTTATATAAGGGGCATAGATGTTCAGGATTGAGACTTCATCCTGATGAACTATTCCTGTTATGAGTATAAAATGCCCCTCTCCATCTCTTCTGACTGATTTAAGTTTGAAGTCAACTTTGTTAGAAATTGGTATGGCCACACCTGCTTGTTTCTTAGGTCCATTTGCTTGATAAGCCTTTTCCCAGCCCTTTACTCTGAGTAGGTGCCTGTCTTTGTGGTTGAGGTGTGTTTCTTGTAAACAGCAGAATGTTGGATCCTGTTTTCTTATCCAATCTCTTAGCCTGTGCCTTTTTATAGGTGAGTTGAGTCCATTGACATTAAGTGATATTAATGACCAGTGGTTGTTAACTCCGGTCACTTTTTTAGTCGTAGAGTTTGTGTGTTTCCCTTCTTTGAGTTGTGTTGGTGAAGGGTCTCTAGATGTCTGAGTTATTGTAGTCATTGTTGGACTCCTTGGTTAATGATTTTCCTTCTATTACTTTATGTAAGGCTGGATTTGTGGCTGTGTATTGTTTAAATTTGTTTTTATCCTGGAAAATTTTATTTTCTCCATTTATAGTGAACGAAAGCTTGGCTGGGTATAGTAGTCTGGGCTTGCATCCATGGTCTCTCAGTTTCTGCAGTACATCTATCCAGGACCTTCTGGCTTTCATGGTTTCCATGGAGAAGTCAGGTGTAAGTCTGATAGGTTTACCTTTATAAGTGACTTGGCCTTTTTCCTTTGCAGCTCTTAAAATTCTTTCCTTATTCTGTATGCTTTGTGTTTTGATTATTATATGGCGAGGGGATTTTTTTTTTTTTGATCCAGCCTATTCAGTGTTCTGTATGCTTCTTGAACCTTCATAGGTATATCTTTCTTTAGGTTGGGAAAGTTTTCTTCTATAATTTTATTAAATATATTTTCTGGACCATTGAGCTGCACTTCTTCTTCTTCTAGTACTCCAATTATTCTTAGGTTCGGTCTTTTTATTGTGTCCCATATTTCCTGAATGTTTTGTGATGAGAGTTTGTTGGACTTGCTGTTTTCTTTGATCAGTGTGTTTATTTTCTCTATGGTATCTTCAGAATCTGAGATTCTTTCTTCTAACTCTTGTAATCTGTTGGTTATGCTTGTTTCTGTAGACTCTGTTTGTTTACTTAAATTTTCCATGTCCAGCCGGCCCTCTGTTTGTGTTTTCTTCTTTGCCTCCATTTCAGTTTTCAAGTTTTGAACTTGAAAGTTCATTATCTGTTTGATTGTTTTTCCTTGGTTTTCTATGGTATCATTCACTGATTTATTCAATTTTTCAAACTTTCTGGTATATTTCTCATCCATTTCTATAAGGGCATTTTTTACATGCTGTTTAAGGGCCTCTATCACTTTCATTAAGTCAATCTTTTCTACTTCTTCTTGATTAAGGTGTTCATGTCCTCCCGTTGTGAGGTCGCTGGTTTCTGGTGGCTTCATGCTGCTTTTCAGCTTGTTGGGTGAATTCTTGCATCTGCCCATCTCTTCTTCCAAATGCTCCCTTATGGATCTTCTTTTACCGGATCAGGTCTCCTTGCCTACTGATTTACCTTCCCAGTGCTGGTCTCCCCAATGATGGCTCCCCTGGTGCCGAGATCAGATCTCCGTGCCCAGTGATGGCTCTCCCCAATGCTGGCTCTCCTGGCACCCAGATCAGGTCTCTGTGCTGGTTCGGTAGCTCGTACACAAAGCGCCTACCTTGCTTGGTGCAGGCAGGCTATAGAAACAAAGGAACTCCTGCCCGCTTGGGTGCCCTGAGGATTCCGACCCAGTGCCCAGACAGGCTGGGCTGGGTGATGTTATGTGTCTAAAGAGGACAGTGGGGCCGAAGTGGGGAGGGTTCTGGATGCAAGCCGGGTGGGATAGGAAGAAAGAGGCAGTATGCAGGGAGCAGAGGCCCTGCAGAGAGCCCTAGAAGGATAGGGGGTTGAGGAACTTCTGAGTTCCCTGTCCCTATTCAGGAGATCTTATCTTTTTCTACTTCCTATGTAGATTAGATTCATGTGTGTTTCTCTTAGGGTCCTCATTGTTGTCTAGGTTCTCTGGGATTGTGAATTGTAGCCTGTTTTTCTTTGTTTTATGTCTAAAAACCACTTATAAGTGAGTACATAATTCTTTCTGGGTCTGAGTTACCTCACTCAATATGATGTTTTCTAGCTCCATCGATTTGCCTGTAAATTTCAAGATGTCATTATTTTTTTCTGCCATGTAGTACTTCATTGTGTAAATGTACCAAATTTTCCTTATCCATTCTTTGGTCAAGGAGCATTTAGGTTGTTTCCAGGTTCTGGCTATGACAAACAATACTGCTATGAACATAGTTGGCACAAAAGTGGTATTACTGGGTCTTGAGGAAGGTTGTTTCCTAATTTTCTGAGAAATCGCCACACTGACATTCAAAGGGGCTGTATCAGCTTGCATTACCACTAGCAATGCAGGAGTGTTCCCTTTACCCCACAACCTCTCCAGCTGATAAGTTGTCATTAGTGTTTTTGATCTTGGCCATTCTTAGAAGTATAAGATGGAATCTCAGAGTTGTTTTGATTTGCATTTCTCTGATGGCTAGGGATGTTGAGCATTTCCTTAAGTGTCTTTCAGCCGTTTTAGATTTCTCTGTTGAGAGTTCTCTGTTTAGATCTGTGCTCCATTTTTTTATAGGATTATTTGTTCTTTTGATGACCAGTTTCTTGAGTTCTTTGTATATTTTGGACATCAGCCCTCTGTCCGATGTGGTGTTGGTGAAGATCTTTTCCCATTCTGTAGGCTGTCGTTTTGTCTTGTTGGCTGTGTCCTTTGCTTTGATATCCCTGATCTCTTCTGAAGGGAAATAGAGGAGGAGTGGATCTGGGGCAGAAGGGAGGTGGGAGGAGGCACTGGAAGGAGAGGAGGGAGGGAAAACTGCAGCCAGGATGTAACATGTGAGAAGAATAAGTAAATTGAAGCAGAAAGAAAGATGCCTCTGTCTAGGTCAATACTGCTATTGGCTAGAGATTCATCTTCTCAATCAGATGCAGACCCCTGGAAAGGGATGTAACTCCAAGGCTCCAGGACTGGCACAGTCAGCTCTGAGTGGGATGGCCAGGGTTTACCAGCAGGTCATAAAAGGGGGGACATTGGCATAAAACCCAGGAGTGAAAACATTAGTTTTCAAGTGATTCATCTTTTATACATTTCGCTGGAAGCAATTAGATGGATTAGATATTCATGGAAATATTTTTGTCTTCACTGAACTTATTGCTTGTTGGGAGTTATGATTTAAAATCATTTCAAAAGAGATACATATTTTAACAAGGCAAAGGCATTTGTTCCTTCCCTTACAGCCGGGCCACTGAGTGACATAGCACACAGGAACTTGTGACCTGGCAGTGGACAGTGGTGGGAGATCAAACTTCTGGCAAGATGGTGTGTTTGACTGTTAAAATTACAGGAGCAACATAAAACCTCTGGGTCTGGATGTCCTTTGTTTAGACCTTCTTCCTTTTTCTTTTTTCCTGTTCCTTTTGCTTGAGGATGAAAAGAAAGTAAACCCCATTTGAAAACTGTTTAACTCACTTTTGGCACTGAAGTTTGTAGCTCTGGATACCAAATGATTTGGCTCTTCTAACCCCAGCCTAATGTGGTGTCAAGTGGTGTGAGCGCTAATGGTAACAAGGCGGTAGGGTAATAGTGGACACAGAAGGAATCAAGCTGTGTCCTTTCACTTCACAGTGTGCTATGGCTGCACCAAGTAACAAACAAAAAACATGGAGAAGTTAGGAGCTAGGGCAGAAGGAAATGGTAGTCTGCTTGACCCAAAGTTAAATCTGGTCTCTTGATTGACCCAGATAGCTCTCTTGCCGAGTCTTCCTGTGCTTCAGATGCTCAAAGAGGGGTTCTCAATGGTGGACACTTGGAGTTTCTGTGAAGCCAAGGGACTTTCATGGCAAAACAAGATGCTATTTGTCTAGTGCATTCGTCATCACTGTGATTGTCACTGCCTTAGAGTTTATAATAAAAGGCTGTCAATCTCACCTCAACATGTATGGAATGGCACGCACCACTAATTACACAACAGTTACGTTCAGTCTATGTCTTTTTAGCATCCTGTGTAGTGAAATGGGGTGAAATTTGAGTCACGGTCACGTACTTAAATAGGACATCCATGCCCCATGCAGAGGTCATTGGATCACCACAGTGCAACTAGCATTCAAAGAACATCTAATGAATGTTAAATATTTAGACAAATCCAACCTGAAAGTTCCAATGAAATAAAAAGTTAAGTTGCTATTTTTTTTAAACTAATGTTAAAAGTAAAAGCTTTAAGTAAATGTTAGCAGTTTTGAAACTTGGAAGAGCTATGCAAGAACTTTTCAGTATTTAAGAATTTATGATGAGATTTGTCGTACAAATAACAATTCGGTATTTTAAAATAACATGTAATGAAATGTAGATGCATTTATGAAATGACCATAAATCTTTGGATTGGTGTTCTCCTGATGCTGAAGCCATGATGAAACACAGTCATGTAGATATGTCTCAAGTCTCATTCTAAGTCAAAGACAGATTCACGACTTTTGATGGACTGGTAATATTTAATTGCTGTGTTTACAGCTTGTTCATTGCTGTTGAACTGCAGGAATCGTCTGTCAGATTTGGGCTTGAAGAATATCTCTTATAGTTGGGAAGATTTATTGAAATAATCTTGTTTCTCAAAATATACTACAAATCTCCACGAGGCTGGAGTTTCTTAGTATATTTTATCCTAAGCAGGATGTCCTCAACTCTCTGCATCTTGAAAGCACACATCCGTGGATTTAACTGAGGGATCAATAGAGAAATTTACAAAAAAAGCAAACGTGTAGTGGCAATCTGGAGATGGAGGCAGGAGAATTACAAGGTCAGCCCGGGTTAAATACTGAGTTCTAGATAAGCCTTGCTACAGTTCAAGACTGTCTCAAAAGCAAAAATAAAACAAAATATATACATACTGAGAATGTATGAATGATTTACATAGCGTTTAGATTGCATTGAGCATTAGCTAGAGAAGAAATAAAGTATAGGAGAAAGAATATGTATACCTTTAAATACCATGCCAATTTATAGAAGAGGCTTCAATACCTTTGCATTTGGATAGTACTGAAAGTTCTAGAACTAATCCCCTGTAGATAACAAAGTTCAACTCTATTGCCATCTACTGACTGGGTGCAGATATGAGTCCAGTTTCTCCTCTTTGTGCTTGGTGGCTGCACAGAGAAGGAACACCCCAGGTGGTCTTGAGGAGTGATGTGATCGAAGAGTTGGGAGGGCAAAGCCGCCAGACTTCACAGGGAAGGAGTAGTTAGGAA
The DNA here is from genome assembly GCF_037038515.1 of Microtus pennsylvanicus. Taxonomy (NCBI): domain Eukaryota; kingdom Metazoa; phylum Chordata; class Mammalia; order Rodentia; family Cricetidae; genus Microtus; species Microtus pennsylvanicus. Next base: position 22,228,746 of record NC_134582.1, read on the forward strand.
AAGGAGCTGCACATGGTGCCACTAGACACGTTCATCCTGAAGGTCTGCTCAGTCTTAACAAGTGGATGCGTGTAAGGAATAGACACCTGACTCTGAGCTTTCTATTCAGCACCAACCACTATGTGCATATAGGGAACTACTCAAGATTAGGAAAGAACCACCCACAAAAGGAAAGAGGAAATCCCGGCGGAGCTCACAGCAGGTGGAAGCACTTCCTGTTCTCAGTAGCCAGAGTGGAACACCTCATAACTCATGAATTTGGATAGAGTTCTCAGAAGTCCACATGGAAGACTTTTGCCAAGATAGACCATATTCTGGGCCATGAAACAAATTTCCCAAATTTTGAAAGATCTAAGTTATGAGAAACATGATTTTGGAAAGTAAGTTGACAGTCAATAGCAGGAAAAAAAAAGTCTGGAAAATCCCTCAAATATTGGAAGCTAAGTAGAATAATAAATAGCCTGCGGCAAGAAGGGGAGGGGAGGGAATAGGAAGCATTTTAAATCGAACGAAAGTTGACAACCGTCTATTCAGACTCAAAAGGGTAAAACGGAAGGTGTGTAACATTCGCCCGTATCAGAAAAGGGCTTGAAGAAAATTTAAGCACATTTTTTTTTGACAAAACGCAATCAACAATGATGGCAAAGTGGGCAACTCTGAGAGACAAGACTCAGCGAAGCTCATTCAAGACCCTAAGCCATCGAATCCCACTGTTTATTAACATAGTTGGAAAAATTTCTAAACTCAAATGTTCTTATTGGCTAATTCTATTAAAAAATTTTAAAATTTGATGAACTTTATTATTTAAAAATGTGCAAATAAAATAAACATCACACACCAAATCTAACTAGACCCGATGTTAGCACATCTCAGTGAACTTCATTCTGAGGTTGTAGGGCTTCGTATTGGATTTTCATAAAATTTAATTTCATCAAATTTTTTTAATGGTCACAGAGTTTTAATATTGTAAAGTAAGAAACAGCTTAGGGAGATGGGTGGCGGCAATGGCTGAACAAGGAGAATGTTCTTAATACTCCTGAACTATATAATTTCAACTGACTAGAATTGTGATTTTATGTTATGTCTATTTCACAATGAAAAGGAGAACAGTCAGTTTCAGCCAACAGTAGTTTAGGCAAGAGGAACAATGCTACTTGATTGCTATCAGCTGAATTATAGCAACGTGTTTGCCATTAGTTACAAACGTCCCTTTCTAAATCAGTTAAAATGGCCTATTTAAATTATTTTTTAATTGTTTTTATTGAGCTACGTATTTTTCTCCACTCCCCTCCTTTCCTCTCCCCTCTTCTTCTACCATCTCCCATGATTCCCATGCTCCCAATTTACTCAGGAGATCTTGTCTTTTTCTACGTCCCATGTAGATTAGATCCATGATGTCCTTCTAGTACTTTGTGTAGGGCTGGTATTGGTTAAATCTGATTCTGTCATGGAATATCTTGTTTTGTTCATCTATGGTGTTTGAAAGTTTTGCTGGGTATTGTAGTCTTGGCTGGTATCCATGGTCTCATAATGTCTGCATAGCATTTGACCAGGACCTTCGGGCTTTGTTTCCATTGAGAAGTCAGGTGTAATTCCGATAGGTTTGTTTATATATTTTACTTGGCCTTTTCCTTTGCAGCTCTTACTATTCTTTCCTTATTCTGTATGTTAGTGTTTTGATCATTATGTGGCTAGGGGACTTTTTTTTTTGATCCAGTCTATTTGGTGTTCTGTAAGCTTCTTGTATCTTCACATGCATATCTTTATTTAGGTTGGGAAAGTTTTCTATGGTTTTGTTAAATATATTTTCTGTGCTTTTGAGTTGGATTTCTTCTTCTATCCATATTATTCTTAAGTTTGGACTTTTCATGGAGCCCCATATTTCCTGGATATTTTGTGTTAAGTTGTTGATAGATTTAATGTTTCCTTTTACTGATGAGTCTATTTTCTCTATTGTATTTTCAGCATTTGAGATTCTCTTTTCCATCTCTTGTATTCTGCTGTTTATGCTTACATTTGTGGTTCCTAATCAAGAGTACTGTATGATGGTTTATTCTTTTGGCTTTTTGAGGAGCCCACCACCCAGCTCCCAAATAAATCACATACAGAGGCTTATTATTATTTATGAATGCCCGTCCTTAACTTGGCTTGTTTCTTGCCAGCTTTTCTTAACTGAAATCCCAACTACCTTTTGCTTCTGGGCTTTCATCTTTCTCTATTTCTACATACCTTTCTTTCCTTCTTACTCTGTGACTGGCTGGGTGGCTAGGTGGTTGGCCCCTGATATCCTCCTCTCCTTGTTCTCTTGCTCCTTGATCTATTCTGCCCAGATTTCTCATTCTATTTATACTCTCTGCCTCCTAGTCCCACCTACCCTTGATCCTGCCTTGCTATTGGCCGTTCAACTATTTATTAGGAGCGTCAGGTGCTTTAGACAGGCACAGTAACACAACATTAAACAAATGCAGTGGAAACAAAAGTCACGCACCTGAAAATAATATTCCCCAAGAGCTCAAAACTACTGAGAGGCTGAGATAAACAACCACAAGGGCTGAAAAGATGACTGGCTCAGTTCTGAAGAGTGTTCTTCTAGACTACCCAGGCTCAATTCCCAGCACCTGTTTGGGTGTGGTGGTATATTCTTTAATTCTTGCACTCAGGAGGCTGAGGCAGGTGCATCTCCTTGAGTTTGAGACCAGTCTGATGTGCAGAATGAGTTTTAGGTCAGTCAAGACTACATAAAGAGACCCTGTCTCTGAAAAACAAACATCAATAATAGAAGATATATAAATTCTACTCTCTCTAGAATTAAAATTAGAGATGACAGCAATGAAAGATTTAGTGCACATCACAACAGTCTGAATTCCAGAAAAGGAAAGAAAAAGACCACAGGGCTGCAAAAGTATTTAAATTAATAGTGGCAGCAAGCTGACAAAATTATTCAAAAGATATAATTTATATGTAGCCTACAGACTTAAGGAACTTAATGAAACCAACATAAGATAGTTCTTGAGACAGCTACATGAAAATACAACATAACTAAACTTCTGGAAAACTCAAAAGAAGGTAGAGAAAAATGACATGCTAGTAAGAGATCAGCAACGTGGGTGGGAGTGGCTAGCACACTGGAGAGAGAGAGTCCAAAAAGAGTTGGCAAGATTGTCTCAAGGGCTGCCAGGAGGTCCTGCCAACTGTACATTCTGGCCCCAGGACTGTGGTTTGCATGAGTCTTCTCCCTCAAAGACCCGTGTCCTAGATACGTGGTCTCCACAGTGGATGTATGGAGAAGGTGGGACCTAATGGAAGGTCGTCAGGTGGAGAACAGCATTCATAAGGGTATCAGTGCTTTCTCGGTAGTGTGGGTTAGTTTTGGAAAGTTCTCATGAGAGTGGTTGTCATAAAGTGAGGGATCTTGTGCGTGGTCCATTCTCCAAATATCCAGTTTCTTTACATCTTTCCCATTGTAGTACAGTTCACCAGGAGGTGCTCTCTAGAAGCCAAACAGATGCGACTATTTAACCTTAGAGTCTTAGCTTCTAAAACAGAGAACTTAGTGAACCTCTTTTTAAAAAATAAACCTTGAGCTTCAGTTATGCGTTTATAGTAACATAGATGAATACAACCAGCAATGTTATCCTTAATGAACTGAGGGGGAAAAAAGGACATTTTCAGACAAAGTAAAGGTAAGAGAATTTTTTAGTAACCGATCTAACCAAATTTTTCATAACTGATCTATCTAGTTTGAGCACAAACATATGTAAGAAGTCATAGAGTCTCAAGAGGGGAGAAAATAGGACATAAGAAAACAGTGGTAAATGCAATGGAAAGTACTCCTTGTGGGTTTCTGAGCCAGGTTTGAGGATTGGAGCACAGATTACAATGGTATTTTACATTGGGCTTGCAATATAGAGTGGGGTCATTTGAAGCAAGCTGAGTGTACTTTGAAACTTGGGAAAGCACGGGAAGTGAAGTAGACATGAGGTTTCAACCTTTCATTCAAGAATGGGAAGGCACCAGTGCCTAAAACCTGCAGTAAGTTCTCTGCCACCCACAGAGAAACCAATAAGGAAATAGTACAAGCAATCCACTGTGAGCCAGTGAAACAGGAGGGAATCTTTCAAGACACAAGAAGCCACAGAAACCAGGACAAAACAGGACATAGAAACAAGCAGGAAATAACAAATGAGATTGAGCACATATATTTCACACGTCCATCACTACTCCAAGCAAGTCAGGACGATGACAGATCAACACAGCACATTAAAAGCATCCCATAGCCAACGTCTTGCTGTGTGCACTGTAGCTACTTTGCCACCACTTAGGGAGTCTGAAAGCCAGTGAAAAGATATACAAGTAGTTCAACAGATGTGTGTGAAGGATTTCTCCACCCCAAGTCACAGAATACACAGAGTTTTATGTACCTGAGATAGTCATCATGGGAGCTTATACCCCAGAACCTAAACTGAATTTCACCGACTCAGACAAGAGTTAATGTTTCCCAAGGGGGGTATTTGCTGGGCTCCATGTAGTAGTGTGGAGGGATGGAAATGTTGGTAGACGAGTTAATGTTTTAAGGGTCCTTGGTTAGGCAAGAGGATGAAAGGATGAAACGGGCGATTCATCAGAAAGGAGCAAGGCAAGGATGTTGGTATTCAGCTGGCAGGTCCGTGAATGGTGTGCAAGTGTGTGCCAAAGGCACATTTAGTTAGGAGAGGAAGCAGAGAAAGTAAGTACTATAGGCAAGGAAAGTTCTAGAAAGAATGGGGAGGTGTCTAAATGGGAAAGGAGGAAACGATGTGAACCCAGGCATGGAAATGATTTAGTATGTGAATGTGTCAGGACTGATTTCAAGAAGCTTGGGAAGCTGGGTACCTTGTGTCTTACAGTGGCTACTCATGGACATGATGGTTCAGAAAAGTTTGAGACCTAAAGTAAGGTCCTAGTAAGTGACAGAGATGGACACATTCCACACATCGGAAGGTCCAATATATGATGGCCTCATGGTTTTCTATTACACCTCAGAACAAAATTCTTCCTAAAATAAGATCACCTGTATTTAATACAATCCTCACAGAAGACATCAACGCTCAGGGAGTTATTACTAAAAACTGAACTGAAAATATAGGATGAACTTTGTGAACATGGTGTCTGAAAGCCACAAATATTACTTGATCTAAAAAGAATCATTGCATAGAGATACTAGTTCTAAAAATGTATTTCAAAAAATCTGTATACAGATTTATTTAGCATGCATGTATTCTATGTGCAGATTTCAGTTTCAAGGTTAAGGTGATAATGAAGCTTTGTTTACCTGTGGCTTTGCCAGTCTTTCTATAACAGATTAGCAGGTGACTTGAATTAAAGACAAACATTACAGACATGTTATTATCAGTTTCTTTTCCTGTTGCTGTGATATGATGAAAGCAACTTTCAGGAATGGGGAGGAAGGGTTTATTTTATTTCACAGATAGAGTCTATAATTCATCATGGCAAGGAACATATGGTGGTAGGAACTTGCAGCTTGTCACAATGCATTCACAGTCAGGATGCAGTGAGCAATGGATGCTTGTACGCATCTTATTTTCTTCTCTTTATATTGCACAGAATTCCAAACCAAGGGAGTGATACCACCTGCAGTAGGAAGATCCTTTCACCCCAGTTAACCTAATCAAGATAAGTCCTCATAGGTATGTCCAGAGGCCCATCTCTCAGATGTCTCTAGATTTTATTAAGTTCACAGTTGAGATGAATCATCATAATGACAAAGTTTAGGATGTCTAAAGATGGGAATGTGTTCCTCAGTTGGTAGAGTGGTTGCCTAGCATGCAGGAAGTTCAGAGTTTAGCCTACAATGTTACATAAAATTAGGCATGATTATAACCCCAGCATTCAGGGAGTGTGTTAGAAGGGTACAAAGTTCCTAAATGAAGACTTCTTGTTTGTTCCCACCCTCCCAGACCTGAATAATCACACAGAAACTATATTAATTACAATACTGTTTGGCCTATTAGCTCAGGCTTCTTATTAACTAACTCTTACATCTTAAGTTAACCCTTTTCTATTAATCTGTGTATCAGCTTACTGGTAAGAATCTGGCATCTGTCTCCTTTGGCAACTATATAGCATCTGTCTGACTTTTCCTACTCTTTCTCTAATCTCTTCCAGCCTGACTATATTCTGCTCTGCTATAGGCCAAAGCAGCTACTTGATTAACCAATGGTAGTAAAATATATTCATAGCATACAGAGGGGAGTTCCACATCAGGTCATGCCAGTTATATGAAACCTTGCTTCAAAAAAATGTTTGTTATGATTGATGTCTAAGTTCTATCCCAGAGAGAGAGAGAGAGAGAGAGAGAGAGAGAGAGAGAGAGAGAGAGAGAGAGAGAGAAGAAAGAGAGAGAGAGAGATTTCCTCATCGTGGTGTATTATTGTTAGCCCTATGCAGTGTTGTGGCTGCTGACAAGGCTGCATTCAGCTTTTTTATCCTTCTCATCTTTATCTCGAGTTACTGCAGTTGAGCTTTGGACTTGAGCACTAAAAGCCTCTTTCTTTATTTTTTCATAATTACCTTATAATGTAGTATTATTTCTTTCCCAACAAGATGAGGTAAGCAGTGACTTCCGACCATAATTATCTCTCTGATGCAAACATTTTGGAAGTAGGCATTAGAGAGGAGTAAGATCTGCTTTCCTAATGCCTTCAGTGTCTGTAGATACTACAGATTCAGTGCCAAAGGTGTGGAGGCCAAGACCTCCTCTCCCCGCCCATCACACAAAGGTGTGGATGCCAAGACCTCCTCTCCCCTCCCATCACACAAAGGTGTGGATGCCAAGACCTCCTCTCCCCTCCCACCACACAAAGGTGTGGATTCCAGGACCTTCTCTCCCCTCCATCAAACAAAGGTGTGGACCCCAGATCTTCTCTCCCCTCCCATCATACAAAGGCGTGAATCCCAAGACCTTCTCTCCCCTCCCATCAAACAAAGGTGTGGATCCCAGGACCTTCTCTCCCCTCCCATCACACAAAGGTGTGGATTCCAGGACCTTCTCTCCCCTCCCATCACACAAAGATGTGGATGCCAAGACCTTCTCTCCCCTCCCATCAAACAAAGGTGTGGATCCCAGAACCTCCTTTCCCCTCCCATCATACAAAGGTGTGGATCCCAGAACCTCCTTTCCCCTCCCATCACACAAAGGTGTGGATTCCAGGACATTCTCCCCCCTCCCACCACACAAAGGTGTGTATTCCAGGACCTTCTCTCCCCTCCCATCACACAAAGGTGTGGATTCTAGGACATTCTCCCTGCTCCCATCAAACAAAGGTGTGGATCCCAGGACCTTCTCTCCCCTCCCATCATACAAAGGTGTGGATCTCAGGACCTTCTCTCCCCTCCAATCAAACAAAGGTGTGGATCCCAGGATCTTCTCTCCCCTCCCATCACACAAAGGTGTGGATTCCAGGACCTTCTCTCCCCTCCCATCACACAAAGATGTGGATGCCAAGACCTTCTCTCCCCTCCCATCATACAAAGGTGTGGATCTTAGGACCTTTTCTCCCCTCCCATCACACAAAGGTGTGGACTACAGGACCTTATCTCTGCTCCAATCACACAAAGGTGTGGATTCCAGGACCTTCTCTCCCCTCTAATCACACAAAGGCGTGGATCCCAGGATCTCCTCTCCTCTCCCATCACACTCTGCAATGAAGATACTTTGGCAAGGAGGACTTGAGGCTTCTCCCCTCCCCACCAGTCCAGATTTGCACATGAACAAGCCACAAAATGAAATACCCTCTCTTTCTCCATTCTCTTAGCACTTTGTACATCTCCTATTAATATAAGCTGTTTCCCCCAAAAGGTAAATATGAAGTTAGACATCTCTTTCCTCCTTTCTTGGTTGAAAAATTTGAGGTATCTATAGCAATTTGTCATTTTTCTATATGTTTGTGCATGTGCTCACTTTATAAGAAGAAAGTTAAACATTAAAAAAACAGACATTCCTTTTTATAAGTAGAATCATTTTAGATAGATTATGCATGCCCAGGATCCTGGCAAAGAGGCCATGCCGCTGGATATATGTGCAAGCTCGGCGGTTTTCAGGAAGGGAGTTCAGAAGTTGCGTCTGTGTCTACACTGTCATTTCTCTCATTTAAAATACTTCAGCTGCTATCACTTCTTAGCTCTGAAACATGACCATTTGGAGGGAAGAGTCATATCCAGAAAGTTCCTCTTCCTTTTCAAATACGGACACCCAAGCTCTTAGTAATTTTTTAATCAGAAAGATAATCTGCCTCTGGCCATAGTCCAGCCCAGAGGTTTTCATTGACTTATCTAAATCATTTTGAAAATAAAACTTCAGCAAAAACTAAGTTTCACAGTGTGTTGTGATGTGATTCTCAAGGGTTCAAAAGGAAGAATTCTAAGCATACTATTCTAAAGCTTTTGCTTTTTTTAAAAAAAATTAAGATATAACTACATCATTTCCTCCTTCTGCTTTCTTCCCATCAGCATCTTCATATACTTCTTTGCTTTCTTTTTCTTTCATTGTTGATACAACAGATGAGAAATCTCTTAGGTCCTAGAGAATGACCACAGGCAACTAAGAAGTTCTGGAAGCGTGGGGCAATAGTCTTCCCCAAGAAAGAGTCCCTAAGCTTTTTATTCAGTAACAAATAATCACCCTGATGTCACTGATGTTCATATAATATTATAAGGCTGAGCAGTTTGTATTTGAAGGTTTAGGGGTGTATATACACACATATAAATACATTCTTAAAAGATAACCTCTCCTGAAAAATTGTGTTGCTTTAGTTTCTTTTTTAAAAAAGTATCGAGCCCTTTCAGAGTGTCTGCTAAAATTATATTTAGCAGATTCACTTACTAAACCCTTAAAATTATGACATGTAGTTACCACAAATTATTTTGGAATGAAAGTTGGTCCAGATGTGTATTACCGTATTGTAATATTTTAGACTCAAAACTCTTTGCTCATATGTGACCTATGATGAAAGGCAAAAACCTGTCAAGTCAAGACAGTTTGTCATGATGAAAGCTGGGGAAAATAAAGGCAGTGACTCTGCCAAGTTAACATTTGCTCCGGGCATGCAACCATGCTTTCCACCACCTGATGTCCTTTCTGCTTGGAAGCCGTAGTGCGGTCTAACTTCGGCTTCTCTGCTATGTTTTTAACATTACAGTACTAAGAAACTTGACCTCCTGGGCGCATGTAAAACCTGCCCTCTAGACTCTTGCCCTTCTCAGTTCCAAGGAGCAATACAACCATGTTCTGAGCTCTGATGACATTCAACAGTGACAAGTTTACTGTACATATTCAGAGGACACATGAAGACCCCAAAATGCCCTGCTATCAAGACACCTCTTTCATTATTCTCTCCCTCACCCACCCCCAACACAATCTCTCATGCTCGCATCCCTGCCCACCCCATATACCCAGGAGATCTCGTCTATTTCCCCTTCCCAGGGTAATCCATGCATTGCCCCTTAGGTCCTCCTTGTTACCTGGCCTCTCTGGGGCTGTGGGCTGTAGCATGTATTACTCTTTACTTTACATCTATTATTCATGGATGCGTGAGTACAGACCATGATGGGCTTTCTGGTTTGGGTTACCTCACTAAGGATTATTTTTTTCTTCTTCTCGCCATTTGCCTTCAGATTTCCTGATGTCATTGGTTTTAACAGCTGAGTGATATCCATTGTGCAAATGTGCAATAATTTTTTTCTCCATTCTTCAGTTGAGGGGCATCTAGGTTGTTTCCAGGTTCTGAAAGATCACCATATTGATTTCTAAAGTGGCTGTATAAGTTTGCATTCCCACCAGCAATGGAGGAGTGTTCCCTTTATGTCACATCCTCTCCAGCATAAGCTGTCATTAATGTTCTTGATCTTAGCCATTCCGATGGGTGTAAGACGGAATCTCGGAGTCATTCTGATTTGCATTTCCCTGATGGCTAAGGATGTTGAACAATTCTTTAAGTTTATCTTGGCTATTTGAGATTCTTCTGTTGAGAATTCTCTGATTAGATCTGTATCCCATTTTTAATTGGATTATTTGGTATTTGGATGTCTAGTTTCTTGAGTTCTTTATATACTTTGGAAACCAGCCCTCTATCATATGTACGGTTGGTGAAGATCTTTTCCCATTCTGTAAGATGCTGTTTTGTCTTATTGACAGTGTGACCCACATTCTAACAGTCTATTTCTCCCTTGGCTGGTGGCCACTGCTTCAAGTTGCATATTGAACAACACTCTTCAACCTGCACTTCCTTTTTGACATGTTCTTTTGTTTCTCCCTCTCTCTTTCTTACTTGATAAGGCCTTATACAACACAGCCTAGCCTCGAACTCACATATGTAACCACTGATGATTTCTGATCTTCCCTCTTCTACCTCCCTAGTGATGGGATTTCAGGATGCTGCCACATCCAGTTTATGTGGTGCTAGAGATTGAACCTGGTGCTTTCTGCATGCTAGCTAAGTACTTTGTCAACTGAGTTGCATTCCCAGGTTTTCTTTTTTTTTTTTTTTTTGGTTTTTCGAGACAGGGTTTCTCTGTGGTTTTGGAGCCTGTCCTGGAACTAGTTCTTGTAGACCATGCTGGTCTCAAACTCACAGAGATCCGCCTGTGTCTGCCTCCCAAGTGCTGGGATTAAAGGCATGCGCCACCACCACCCGGCCACTCCCAGGTTTTCTTCCACGTTTAAGGACTCTTGAGGGTACCTTGAGACCACCAAATAATCTCATTATTTTAAGGTCAGTCAATTATAAACCTCAATTTCTGCCTTGTCATGTAATATAATATGTTCACAAGTCTGAGAAATTAGGGAAAAGGCAATGTCACAAGCCATTAGTCTCCTAAGCAATCAGGAATTGGGGGTTAGGGTCTGATTCTAAACCTAATGATTCCTCAACTACATTGCTAGATATGAATTCATTATTTTCTCAGTGTATTTCAGTAGTTATATGCAATTGCAGCCCATGGTTAATATAGCAAATCCATACAGACTAGCAATGAAGGGAAAAGCACAGATGTGGACAATGCATCTCAACCATCTGTGGGCTTTTGATGGGACAATTATATGCAGATTTGTTGCCTACAACAAACTGAGCTTTAGCCTGCTTGTCCTTTGTGCCAGGAACACCACTGCCTGTGCTGAACAAACCCCCCTCAGTTGTGTTGGCACAGCTCTGAAGAGGAGTTAGCCCCAAAATGAGTGAAGTAAAACCCTACACATTCTTAATGTTTGTTTTTTATGATTTTTAAAATTCTTCTCTCATATATTGCATCCCGACTGCAGTTTCCCCTCTCTCTATTCCTCCCAGTCCCTTCCCCTGCCTTCCCTGTCCCCCAGATCTACTCCTTTGTTTCCCTTCAGAAATGAAAGAGCAGGCCTCCTAGGGATATCAACCAAACATGGCTTAACAAGTTACAGTAAGATTAGGAGCAAGCCCTCATAATCAAAGCTGGATGAAGCAACCCAGTAGGAGGAAAAGGGTCCTAGGAGCAGGAAAAAAGTCAGAGACAATCCCCACAACCACTGAGTCCCACAATAACACCAAGCTACATAACTATAACTAACTATAACTCATATACAGATGACCTAACTCAGACCTATGCAGGGTCTGTGCTTGTCACTTCAGTCTTTGCGAGCCCTTATGTGTTCTGTTAGTTGGTTGTGTGGGTCACTCTCCTGGTGTCTGAAACCCCTTTGGGTACTACAAGCCTTCTTTCCCCTCTTCCGTGGGGTTTTCCTTGCTCTGCCTAGTGTTTGGCTGTGGATCTCTGTGTCTGCTCCCATCAGTTGCTAGATGATGCCTCGGGACAAAGTCAGTCAGCCAGCAACTTAGGAGTTTTGCAAAATGATGACAAATATGTAGAGGGATTTGTCATGCTCAAATGTACTCTTTTTTTCCCTATCTTCTTATACTATGAAGCTCAGAATTTCCCATAAGTTTATCTGTGTAAACCAAATATAATACTATATTAATATTTTGTATTAGCACCAGTTTGGGGGAGCACATCAATAAATATAATAATGTTGGTTTCCAAGATATTATATAAATATTTTCATTATGAAAGAGATCCTTTGCTTTATGCCTAATATCCACTTATGAGTGAGTACATATTGTGTTTGTCTTTCTGTGTCTGGGTTACTTCACTCAGGATTTTTTTCTAGTTCCACTCATTTGCCTGCAAATTTCAAGAGCTCGTTGATTTTTTTTTTACTGCTCAATAATATTTCATTATGTAAATGTACCACATTTTCTTTATCCATTCTTCAGTTGAGGGGTGTCTATGTTGTTTCCAGGTTCTGGCTACAACAAATAATGCTGCTATAAACATAGTTGGGCAAATTTCCTTGTGGTATGAATGTGCATCTTTTCGGTATATGCCCAAGAGTGGTATTGCTGGGTCTTGAGGTAGATTAATTTCCAATTTTCAAAGAAACTACCATACTTACTTCCAAAGTGACTGTAAAGTTTGCACTCCCCATGGGAGGCCTCACCCTCTCTGAGGAGTGCATGGGGGCGGGTGGGATGAGGGTAAAGTGGAGGGAGCGGGAGGAGGGGAGGGAACTGGGATTGGTATGTAAAATAAAATTGTTTTTAAAATTAAAAAATAAAATACTATATTATATATATATGTAAAAGGAAAGAAGTCAAGAAGAGTCTAGCTACCTAACGGGTTCCTTCTAACACATAGCCCTCTGTGCTTTCTGCTGAAGAAAAAAAGCATTTCTTAGAGTCCTGAGTCCGCCATCCTCATTCTCATCCCCCCCACCCCCAGACACATGGCTCCACAGAACTGGATACTGCCCGGCTTCGCTGACTTTGCAGAGGTCTGTAGAGAAAGCTGGCATGGGCTAAGAAATCTTCATCGAACAAAGGCAATATATTTTTATGTATTGACTTTTGTGTGATTCAATTTGCAGGGAGCATAAAAGTAACCTTTATAAACTGCCCTGTGAACTTAAAAGCAAGTTTGCATTTTGTGGTTAACTTTTCTTTTACTGCACAACATCCAAAATGATGACCCAGCTCATTGGGTCTCCTGAAACCTTTTAGCCAAGTAATGAAAACGAACGGTTTTCTGCACGCAGAGACTGGCAATTGAAAAGGTGGACGGAGACTTTTGGGAAGGCTGACTGTGCATTTATAGTTTTAATAAGTTAGATGGAAGATGAATGTTGTTACTTGGCTTGTAGAGGGAGGCGGTGAATATGTGATTTTAAACCGGTCATTTTACTTGAGTGGCTTATGAATTTTGAATATATTTATAGGATGTGATGTAGATGCCTTATTATGATAAACTTGTAATGTGATGGGTTTGTTCCTTTGAGAAGAATGCTTGCCGCATGAAGACAAGGACCTGAGTTCACATCCCCAGCATCTATGTAAAAGCTGGACATGTAATCCTAGCACTAGAGAAGTGGAGACCGGCAGATACCTGGAACTCCCTGAAATAGGCAGTCCAGCCAATTGGTGAGAGAACTTTCTGGAAAAAAATGAGGTGGGAAGTGATAAAGGAAGACCCTCAGCATCAATCCCTTCCTGGCCTTTACTTGTACACAAAGACAGGCATGCATGCATTTGAAACACTTGCATTAGGCACTCAAAACGCGGTATTTTGTTTTCTTTTCTCCTCCCTGTCAATGTCTAAAATTTTACACACACGCTCAACAGATTATTAAGCTCTATTCCAAGTGTACTCCGAGTCAGCCTTCCCTCTGTTCTAAGTTGTGAGTTTCACGGGGAGTAAGTGCTTACTCTGTGCCTTTTGCTATATCACTTCTTTTCCTTTCATCTCTTCCTGCAGGTCTGCCACAGATTTATTTGGAAATTGTGAGACATTTCCTCCTGCTCTATTATTTTATTAGCTGATGAGACTGCTCTTTTTTTCTCTGTTAGCCTTCGGGGCCAGAGCTGGTTAACTCCGATGTGCTTTGTTGTCCATTTTCCAACTTCTTGACAGGATAGCATCCCCACCAGTCTTCTCTTTGGAAAGCAATGGAGTGTTTTTCCTATAAAGTCAAAAGACTTTATAGTTGGGTACAGCGAGATGCCGATTTACTATTTACTCACGGTATATTTGAAGCTCTGATGTGTTGGCTAAGAGGAGGGCCCATGACAAATGGTAAGTCGTGGGAGGTGTGTAGGTTCGCGTGCTCACAGAAAAGCACTGGGGGAACCAGGAATGTTAAACACACAAGGTTGTCTCTTCAAAGGGAGAGATGGATAACCCACTAAAATAGTTCATCTTTGGAGAACATGTAGAGGCTTTGTCTTGGCATTATTCCCCAAATGAGAGGGTGTATTTACATGACATCTGGACTGCATGGAGGATTATTGATCATCTAGAGATGAATTGAAGCACACAGGAGGCCATGTGACAGCTGTATGCCAATGCTGTCAATGTGTCGATGCTAAAGTATTCCATACAGGGGACTTGGATGTGGATGCTTGAGTCGGTGCTAAGTCTTGGGGCCAACTCTGAGTGGGTGCTGATGGAGAGAGATATTAAATTTCATTTCATATTTGATGTTCTTCCATACTGTCTGCCCCAGTGCCCGTCATTACCCATTTGATCCAGGGCATGGCACATGCGAATGATTAAAATGTAAAACCACTCATATCTCTCAGGCTCCACCAAGAGATCATGAGAAGCTAAGCCCTCATCTAGGTGCTCTGAGGCACACTCCAGATATCTGTGTGAGCGGAAGTTGAGCAAAAAAATTGCCTTAAGAATTCCAGTCAGTGCAATGAGTTAAATGATGCAGTATAAAGGGAAGTGGTAATGGTCACAGTGAACAGTGTGGAGTAAGAGCCATTGGAATGAACTTGGGAGGTGGAGCTTATCTTCTCCTGAGTCCATTCATGGGTCAGACCCAAAATAAAATACCATTCAATACAAAAGAAAACAGTAACGAATAGACGACATCCCATTCAGTAAGGGTAAATATTACATAGCAACAGTCCACCTGTGTATTCATGTGTGCGCATTGAAAACAGAAAGTATTTCTTACAATGATGTGTGGGTTAAAATGATTGAGAGTGATTATAACAGATCTTCATGACAATTCATGGACCTGAGATCCTTTTCAATTCTGTGCCCGAGCCCCACTTAGGTTGGTATAGTGGCTCCTGTTTCAATAAACTCCTAGTTATAAGATTAAGAAGATGACTTACTCTTGGAGAATTAATTCAGATAGGGGTGTATCTAAATAAATTATGGGGAAAAAGAAAGAAATGATTCCCAGACCCTTGGCCTCCTTCCTTCTGCTGCCTGAGCAATGGTTTCTCCGAACCCAGCCAGAGGGGGTGATGTCACCTGCTGATCCCTTTGTTCGACTCTGGTTGGTCTTCAGCGAGGACTGGACCTTTTGAAACAGCACATGTCTGTGTGAGTGTGGTTCATGCAGCAGCACATGGGAAAGCCCAGACTTTTCTAACAGGATGTTAGCTGTATTGACGCAAAGTTGAGGTTCAGTAAAGAGTGACCGAGCCTTCCTTTCAGAGGTGTTCTTTGAGAAACACCTGCAACTGCTCCTGGGGGTGAGGAAGGCTCCACCATCAGTGTAGCCTGAGAGGTGAGCTCTTGAGACCCCAAGTATGTTCTTGGCATGCTCGGTCCTCTGGGTGTCACACAGTGCCATGAAAAGCCGTGTGTAGGGGTCTGCTGTGTGTATGAAAAAATGTTTATCCGAGTTTCATCTATGAAGCACTCAGAATCTTTGTTATTCTTCATATATAAGAAGGCATCGAGGTCTGGTGGTGACTTTTCTAAAGGTAGGAGAAAATGGACAAATTGATCTTCAGATCCATTGTCACAAATCACACCTGTTGATTTAGCATTTTTCACATATTTCATTAATCCAAATCCATAGCATGGCGAGGGTTTGTATAGACGGACAGGAGAGAATAAACCAGGGGCGGACCCTTGCCATTCTTAAACTGAAAGTCCTGTGGAAACTAAAAGCACTTGGCAATTGATTATACTTAATTAACTAGTTGGCTCAATAAGGGGGAAATGCAAATTCACTTCTCAGTTACTACTTACCATTTTGCTAACTATTTAGCCAGTTCCTGTGAGGAGAAGGAAGGGAGAGAAGATGGATGTGATGGAAGGAGGCTCTGCTTGGTCAACCCTCAGCCTTGCTGCTTCCAGTCTCCTTCTCCCTTCTAGGTCCCCAAACCCAGGAAGTCTCCAAACCAGCTGCTTGTCTTACTGACCACAGGTGCAGAGAGTGAAGGGTCACCTCTAGAAGGTACCTTCTGCAAATCTGTCCTCCGTGCCATGACTCTTCCATGGACTAAGAAAGAGGGATTCACAACCCACCCTACCTCCAGTACCCTATACTGAAGCCCAAATCTCTTTTCTATAGAAATAATGCTTTAAATGATGGTTAGATTCAAAAGCACTGTAATTTGGTTCTGTAATGGATGCAATGATTCTGAATCAGCTGAGCTCATCACTGATGCAGCTAGAATTCTCGTTCTCCTGTTCTGAATTTAAAGTATGAGCGACTGAAGCATTCCTAAGCTGTTTGCAGCTCACATCATTTCTGCTAACATGCCTAAGATGCACCAGGTAGATGACGATCAAGGTGATCAACGGTGAGAGGTGTGTGCAAGTGAGGTGGACTTAGGGCTGTGTTCCTTCAGATGACTCTCAGGGTCCCTAAGGACCTTCGGGCTGGGGCATATAGCGGTCATAAAACACTTATCTAGCATGCACAGGTTCTAAGTTCTCTACCCAACACCACTCACACAGAGACTCACAAATGTACATACATACATACATACATACATACATACATACATGCATACATACACAAGCATACTCAAGAGCATGCACACATTCACATGCACAGAGACTCACAAATGTACATGCATACGTGCACAAGAACACTCGAGTATGCACACATATCTACACACAAACACAAGCTTGTATATATATATATGCATATACATAGATGTATGTTATGTCTATGAATGCCTGTTTTGCCTTGAACAATAAAATTAAGAAAAGCTGTATCCTTTGAAAATGAAATTGTTTTTTCCTAAAATTGAGCAAGTCTAGGTGATAAATGAGTTAGAAGTGATATTTAGAGCATGTAACATATTTCCTGATATTTAAAGTAAACCCAGAGAAGAACAAGAGCATAGGGGTTTGCTGCCATTCATTCTGTTTGCCTCAACAAAGAAACCCTGTGCTTACATGGTGTGGCAGGGGGTGTCTGACAGCCAGCCACCCCCTGCCTAGCATACAGTGACAATGACTTATGTCCAAGCTCTCCAGAAGCTGCTGCGGGCTTGACAGGCTCATAAATCATCGCACTCACTAGGTGTTGACCCCTGTTGAGTCACCAACCTGAGGTTTAGGCTTTCCATATGAACTCCTGCTTTATAAACCAAGCCCAAAGTTCCTCATGGTGTTCAGTCCCGGCTTTCTTGCCCACCCGTGGCATGTTACCCTGGATTCTCCAGGGGTGCTCCCTGGGTCTCACGTTGTATAAGTTCTAGGTGTGGTGCCATGAAGGGTTTTTCTGTGTGAAAGTCAGTCCCATTCATTGTCATACTTTACATAAAAGGAAAGAAGTACAGCTTCCAAATGAAAATAGAGACATGAGATGGTCAATTCTTATAGAAAAAAAAAAGCAGTATCTCATTCCTTTCTTTCTCCTTCAATTCACAAGACCTCCCATCCTTTGGCCTTGTCAGCAATGGGCCACAAATAGTCTTAGGGATTGTTTGCTCCTTCATTACCATTTTGGTGCAGAAGGATTCACACTCTTGTCTGGAACAAGGCTACATCAGAGGAACTGCATAGCTGCAGCAGGGTTGATGCCACTGGAGAAAAGGCCACTCCATAGCTACTCTCCCATTCCCTGGATAGCAGGGACCACTATCAAGGCAGGTCTTTGACTCCTGGACATTTGTGCTGTCGCTGATCCGAAGTGGATGCTAAAGAGAGGCTGGAAGGCGACCAGGTGTCCCCTGAGCTTTCACAAACTCTTTTTGTTTTGTTGTTTTAATAAGGCTCCTGTGTGGGGGTAGTCAGAGGATCCTGCTAGGGGGCGCTACTCTAGAGCAAAAGACAAGGTTTCATTGAACCCCGTGGGTCTGCTGAGGAGCTCCTGTCTCCTACCCTCATTTCTTCCTCACATCCCCCTGACCTGAGCAAACATTCTTCCATGCTTCTCACACTCAAAGGCTCTTACACAGGAAAGCTCCTGCCTCTCCACCTCCATATGACAAGGAAATGAGTAGCCCCGCATGCCTCTGCTGGGTCACAGCACAGCATGGGCCCTGACTGCAGTTCCTTTGCTGCCTGCCTCTGCATCTCTCCTCCCAGTTAATCCAACCCAAGACAAATTGGCGAAATGACAGGGACAGCTAATGCTTCTGAACGTTATCTTGAATGCCTAGTCGCCCAGGTCAAAGCCATTTTCCTCTTCTACTCTCTGCCTAAAGATGTTGCTTCTGTCATTCCTCTTGGCCCTCCACATCATATCCACTCATCTTCCCACTTTACCTAGAATTTTCTCTGTGTGTCTTCAGGGTCCACAACACATTACTGAGAGAAGAATCCCTGTGAATGGCAAGTCAGATGGGCTCACCCCTCTGTGTAACCATCTGGTTTGCCTGGTGGCTCTGGGCATTAGCGGGGCTACCTTTGGAGGCAGCCTGACCTCCAGCCGAGAGTGGCTTTTGTTACCTATTTGCGTCTTTGCTGGCCATGCTCTTTTGCCACACCCCCTTTGCCTTTCATGGCTCCTAAACACCATTGTTCTTCTCTGTCTTTCTGTCCCCAAATTATCAGTGATCAGAAACCTGAGTGCTGACGGATGCTGGCATTTGTCACCTCACTGCCATGTGTCCCTATGCACCTGTTCTCTTGGAGTTCCCTGAGGACAGTGGAGGGAACATCCGGAAGTCAGCAGGATGAGACTCTGTTCTGTGGGTGACCACGCTCATTGATGGAACCCCATTCTCTCTGACAAGCCTCCTCTCCCCATCACAGATCAGAGAACTTCCCTTGCAGAGCGACTGTTAGGATCAAATGAAACATTGTAAACACTCCTCGGAACACAGGGTTGCTCCGAAATGATTTCAGGGCTCAGTGCCTGCAGAGGCCTCCACCGAACTCTCATTATTCAACTCGGACTTGTTGAGTGCCTACTATATGCTAAGTCCTTGCATTTGAGTCTATGGGATTGCATAAGTGATTACAGGAGAGCCACCTGCCATTAACTACTAAGCTTGGGGGAAAAAACGCTCAGGGCTCTCTTCTGAATGCTGAAGTTGCTTTAATCAAAGGGCAGGACAGGAGGGAGGAGTGGGCCTGCTTATGACTCTATGGTCTTGCTACCTTTCCAGTTCCTCCTTGGGAGCAAGCCAGCTTTTCTATTTTTCAAGCTGCAATGCCTGTTGGATGCTTCTGCGGGGAATTGCCTGACCCGGACACGTAAGAGGGTATTTCAGGACGGCTAATCCGAGGAAAATGTGTTATCACCTGATGGTTCTCTTGAGCTTTCTTCAACTTTGGGCAGCCTTCTGATGTGTTTTGCAGGAGCTGAGGGACCAAGGGATGGTCTGAGTCACACAGCGTCGCTTCAGACACTGCTCTGGAGAGCCTACCGGAGAGGCGAGCAGCCTTTCCCAAATCATCACGGAATTTACCAAGTGGCATAGCTTAAGAAAAACAAACATTCCAGGGGACACTTAATAATAACTCCGCTGGATTAGAAGGCTCCTGCCAAGCTATGTCTCAGACCCAGCTGTAAATCAAGGGTTGCTATTGCAGGTGTGAGCTGTTAGGAGAGAGAGTGTCTGTGTTCCAGGAGTTGCACGACAGACCGCTAAGGCCCACGTGATAAGAACTCATTGTCTCACGCCCTCCATCTCTTCTGAACTGCTCACGTGGCTGCGGTGCAAATTTCCCCTTGCCGTCAATGGATGTGAGTAGAAGAACACGTATGGGTGAAGAATTAGTTTCTGGCTGCTTTGCGGAGGCATCTGTTTCTAAATCTAGAAAACCTGGGGAGGGGTTCAGAATGTTTCAGGGTCAAAGATTCCATCATGCCTGAGGTTTCTAGGCAGGTCACTGTCGAAAGCCGGGTAGACCCACGGCCTTGAAGTAGAAAACAGAGCCAACCAAGAGATGGTCTTCTAACCACATATCTATGATGGTGTGCACTGTGCACATGTCTCTTGGTGGCATGTTGCTGGGCGCAATTTAATGAGAACGGCATTGCCAGTATGCAGTCCCTGAAACTATCAAACAAGGGGCTATCATATAAGTCAGAGATCTGACCACTTACTAATATCTGAAGAAAATAAAGCCAGCCAATCAATCAGACAACTGTATTTCCAAGTTTATTGCAACACATTTGCTGAGGTACAGAATTAAGAGATAAGGGAGTAAAGATGAACTTTTATCATTTGTGGCAACCTGGATGACCCCAGAGAATTTAGACACAGAAAGACAGAAACCCCCTTTAGAGAGCGCTGACAAGCAGTCTTCCCAGGAATACGGCAGCCCCAGGAGCCGTCTTAGATGTTAAAAACGTTTGACTGCATCTACACAGGAGGTGTTGATTGAGAATGATACACGGTTTTGGTCCCGTCTTCCCAGTGTCCCTCTCGACACGTTTATGGGTCAGATTGTCCTCAGAAATTGAACCCCATAAATAGCTTATCATCTGTCTATTACCGACTTGAAAGGAAATAGCCCTACTTGTGGACATTTAAAGTTTGATAGACCATCTCCGGTGTGTTTGAATCAAATGTTTTGTTTTAGAATGATTTAGTCTTTAAAGGAGAAATTACGGTTTTTACTAACTTTTTAAAAGAAATCTTTGTGCAGAAAATGTTGAAATATAGTAAACACTTATCCAAGTGGTTTCAGATGGTAACATAATGTTTATTTCCTCTACACAACACATACATTCTTTCCGTACATGCGCATAAACACACCCATATGTATATATACACCTATAGAAACACTTTGCTGTTAGTAAGCATTTGAAAATAAATAGCAAATATCAACAAACTTTCTCCTCAAATAGTTCAGTATTCATCTCCTGAGAACAAGGGCATTTGGGTCAGTATGTTGGCTCATACTTATAAATCCAGCTCCCTGGACACTGAGGTAGGAAGATTGGGGATTTGAGCAGTCTGGGCAACGTAGTGAGATTCTGTCTGAAAATAAATAAATACCTTTTTAAAATGAGGGAGGCTCTTCTAGATTTTTTTTTTACAATTGAAGCAAATAAAGTTTAATTTTTAAAATGTCTAATATCGGGCTGGAGAGATGGCTCAGTGGTTAAGAGCATTGCCTGCTCTTCCAAAGGTCCTGAGTTCAATTCCCGGCAACCACATGGTGGCTCACAACCATCTGTAATGAGGTCTGGTGCCCTCTTCTGGCCTGCACACACACACACACAGACACAATATTGTATACATAATAAATAAATAAACTTTAAAAAAAAATAAAAAAAAAATAAAATAAAATGTCTAATATCCAATCTGTATTCAATTTTTCTGCAAAGTCCCAAGAATGTCTTTTTATAGCCTTGGAATTTTTAACTGACCATGTTTCTGGTGTGGCAATTGTTTGTGACCCAGTCTCTTTAAATCAGTGGTACCTTTTCACCCCCCTTCACCTCGGTGTGGACACTGAACTAAGACTCTCCCCTTCAGACACTGGAATCCAGGCTTTTGCCTTTTTAAAATCCCTACTTTCTCCTCTGTCCTATTGGCTCTGGGCAGCATCCCACAAATCTCATCTTGAGAAAAGTGAATGAGAAACCAGTCTCATCTTGTAGAAGAAAATCTCCTGATTTTTCCTTTAGTTGACCATTCATCTAGAGAGATAATTACATGAGTTTAACAACCGTGGCCCACGTGGTCTTGTATGATGCCCTCCTAAATGGGATGCAGTGTTGTTATCCTACAAATGTTAAGCTGGATCTGAAGACTTGGCTAAAGTGGTGACAAGCGGGCATCCTTGTAAGCTATATTTCTTCCCTCCCTCTGTAATTAGCAGCAGGTCAGAACTGCTCTAGCATCCTACCTTCCTCTAGCTTGTGCGCACATCTGCAAAATGGCACTTCTCACCATTTCTTCTGTGACACATAATTTGTGTGTCATTATATCTTGACCTTCCATTTCAGTTTTTAAATGATCAGTAACAGCATGTGCCGCTTATTTATTCAATGTGTTAAAATCCATCATAGTGAACTGTTCTTATTACTGTTCACATTTCCCAAAGCGAACCAGCACAAGTCCTTCCAACTATTTACTGAGTCATTTGGGCATCTCTCCATCATTGTCCTAGGTTTTGCTTTCTGACTCAAGACTTCAGAATTTCTTGTGCAAATCCAGAGGCAGAGAACCCCACTAAGTCTGGATTGCTTCTAGCCAGAATGGGTCTTGGCTACAAATGACACCAGGGGCTAACGGCTACTGGAGTGTCCTTGCTTGGTCTCCTTTGTGAGAAACAGAGATCCTCACACTGCAAGGGCACAGGAGACTCAGTCGTGAAGATGAGGCAGGTTATGTTACACTTTACAAAGCTAGGTGTTGTCCCAGAATGGCCGGCATACTGACTGAATGCGTTTACAGTCCCCAACACAGGCCCTTCCCTCTACTTCCTCATTGGTGGAGTAATCAGGAAGGAACACCTTTGGTGACATCTCAGTCTCTTCTCCTCTCTTCCTGCCACTTGTGCCCGTCTATTCCTCAATAAAGTTGTCTTCTTCTGCATCCTGTTCATTGTAAAGCGTTCCTGGACTTTGGAGCATTTGCAGGTTGTTAGGGAAGGCTGGATGTTAGTAAGATTTTACTCTAACTTCACGCTCAGGAAGGTGCAGCAGGTGGATCAGCAAGCAGAGCTTGGATGGGGCAGCTCATTAAAGAGGGTGCCACCAGCAGAAGCTCGGCGTATCCTGCCAATCGGTAGCTGGCTCTACGTTCAGTCAAGGAGCTTTTATTTTGAAAGTGAATCATCCGATTTTATTTCTTACACCTTTCCCATGGAGAGTCGTCACTCATATGTTATAAGTCATGATCTAATGTTAATGCTTCTGATTCAAATTTAGCATCATTGATTTTTCTAAAATCGCTTGATTGTATAAGATTTTCACATACACGAAAGCTCTTAATTAAGACAGTATTTATTTTTCATTTTAACCTATGATAAACATCAATTAGTTCGAACGTTATAACAAAAGGAGGTTTGTGAGTCATGCTCTACTCTGTAACTGTTTGTGACCATAAGGGACATGTGTTAGAATATTACCAGCAACAGTTTTTATAACAGTTTTTTTGCGTAAATTTTTATTTATCAGAGAATTAAGTTTTCATGTTTGTATTTGGAGTTCTTGCCTATTTTATATGATTTGACTTTTTAAAAATAAAAATATTTCATGTTCATTTGCATAACAAAATCATATGCAAATGTGCACTTAGGGAAGCAAGCCAGCAAGCAGCTCTCCTGAATGGTCTCTGTATCAGCTCCTGCCTCTAGGTTCCTACCCTGACTCCAACATGCATTTACGCATTTTTGGCAGGTTTGGCAGAAAAAGATGTGTCTGTAACTGTGTAGATTCATTTCTGTATCCTCTGCACCCTATACTATGTCATTGTGTCAGTACCATGCTATTTCGTGATTGTGGCTCTAATACCACTTGATGTCAAAGCTAAAGTTTCTTTTTTCCGTAAAGAATTGCTTTAGCTTTCATGCTTCCATATAAAATTTAGGATTTTATTTTCTGGTTTTATGAAAAATATCATTGGGATTTGATGGGGATTAATGGACTCTGTAGATTGCTGTCAGTAATATACCTTTTCACAGTGTCAATTCACCCAGTCCAAAGAGCACAGAATGTCTTTTATCCACTGGCATCTTCAATTTTATTCTTCAGTGTTTTAGAGTTTCCAGTGTAGAGGTTTTCATCTTCTTGGCCAGGTTTATTCCTGTGTATTTTGTAACAAATAATTGTGATATAATAGATATCTATATCTAGGCAGGTAGATAGATGATAGATAGATAGATAGATAGATAGATAGATAGATAGATAGATAGATAGTTTTTAGAGTTTATCGCTGTCTTGGAGTTCACTCTGTAGACAAGGCTGGCTTTAAACTCACCTGCCTCTGCCCCTTCAGTGCGATCTAGTATATTTTAAAGAAAGTTCCATGGGCTGCTGAGAAAAATGCTACTGTTGGATAAAGTATGTTGTGGGCATCCATGAAGCCTATTAGTTTCTCTCTGAGATTCCTTTGCTGAACTGAACTGTCTAGAGATGTGAGTAGCATACTGAAAATACCCTCTATGATTGTGATGGGGTTAGCTTACTTTTCATATCCATTAATATCTGCTTTATGAAATTGGGAGCCCCAAAGCTTGGTGCATAGATATAAACACTCATTATGTCTTTTTGATATCTTTTATCCATTTTTTTCTGACTAGCTTTTGTTTAAGTCTACTTCATCAGACACCAGCATAGTTAAATCAGTTTGTTTTCAGTTCCCTTGGTCACTGTAGATTGCTTTCCATAACAAGGTGTTTTTCTTGGAGACAACAGACAGTTGGACCTAGATTTTAATTCAGCCAGTCTGTGTCTGTTCATGCGGGGTTGAGGCCATTTACATTGCAGGCTTTATAGGGAGTAGTTCTTGCAACTTTATTACTGTTTGTTTGGTTGGCTTATTGATTGTTTCCCACTTTCTTCCTGTTAGGATCCCATGTTTGCTGCCTTATTGACTTGGACATGATGGATTACTCCCTGACTCTCCTTTGCTTAGCTCTTCCTCTCATGAAACTTGTTCTTTTTTGTGGTCTCATTACTGAGGCCACTTTTTATGCCTCCTGTGCATATACTATTACTCTGTCTTCTGCAGTGTTGGCTGTGTGGCCATGAACTGCCTTGGGCTTGTTAGAGAGGTCTATTTCTCCATAAATATAGCTTTGCTGATTATACAATTTTAGCTGACATTTGTTTACTTTTATGCCTTGAAATTTAATAATCTATGCTTTTCTGGCTTTGAGGGTCACTGATGAAAGACAGAGTATTCCTGCCTTTGTAGAGATTTTTCCACTATAGCTTTTGATATTGTCTCTTTGTTTTATCTTTTTGACATCTTGACCATAATATAGTGATGGGGTTCTTCTGTGATCATGTCTACTTGAGAATCTAAATATCTGATTGTTTAAATATCTTTTTGTTTCTCTAGACTTGGGGAATCTGCTATAATATCATTGAGTAGGTTCTCCATTTCTTTAACATTTATCTCAGCACCTTCTTCTAGTTCACGGATATTAGGTTTGGGTTCTGGATTGTATTGCAAAATTCTTGGACACTGTGGGCATGCTTGGATAATATTTTTCTTTATTGATGTTTGAGTGTAGTCTTTCAGCTTGGTCTGTCTACCATCCTGAGATTGTCTCCTCTGCTTGGTTGGCTGTTGTTTCTTTCTACTGTGTTCTTTATTTTAGTCACAGAGGTTTTCAATATTTCTCTTTGTTTCTTTTTCAAAATGTCAGTTCCTTGCTGGAGATTTTCTTCTGTGCTGTTGCTTTTTTTCAACCACAGTGCTCATTTTCTCACAGTTTGCTGACTCTCTCCTTTATCTTATCAACTTGCTTCTCTAAGGTCCTGGATTAAATCCCTCGACTTGTTTGTACCCTCCTTTAGGCCATTATTATTTTTACCAGAAAACTTTTTGAAATCTCATCTGTCTTTTTACCAGTTTCAGTCTGAAATGTAGCAGTTGAGGAGTTACGATCTGGGAGGAGATGTGTTGCCTTGCTTTTCCATGTTTGTTACAATGGGGTTTCTATTGGTCTGGATAGCTCTTTTGTTTCATGGGAGAAAAGGGTGTTTGTTTTATGCAGCCTGCTCTTGATGCCTACCTCTTTAGTATCACTTATTTATTTACTGTTTTCCTATCTGACCAGAGACCCGTGTGGCTGGGGTTGTGTTGGGATTACTTCTCTGTATTATGCTAGTGACTTTTTCTAATGGCCCTGCTCTTAATTCCAAAATTCTGTATTACTTTTTTTTACACTGTCACGTGTTTTACCCAATACACACAACCGAATGGGTTCAGGATTTATTTTGGCTCATGGCTTCTATTTATCATGATGTCAGAAGTGGCTAAGCCTTAGGAGGAAGGAGTGTGCAGCTTCCTTTCTTCCCATCTGACAGGTGTAAGATGGTATCTCAACGTTGTTTCGATTTGCATTTCCCTGATTGCTAAGGAGGTTGAGCATGACCTTAAGTGTCTTTTGGCCATTTGAACTTCTTCTGTTGAGAATTCTCTGTTCAGATCAGTGCCCCATTTTTTAATTGGGTTAATTAGCATTTTGAAGTCTAGTTTCTTGAGTTCTTTATATATTTTGGAGATCAGACCTTTGTCTATTGCAGAGTTGGTGAAGATCTTCTCCCAGTCAGTAGGTTGCCTTTTTATCTTAATGACAGTGTCCTCTTACATCTTAATTTAACCCATCTCCATTAATCTGTGCATTACCACGAGGTCGTGGCCTACCAGCAAAGTTTCAGCAAGTCTGTCTCTGGTGGCTCCATGGCATCTCTCTGACTCCACCTCCTTTCTCCCAGCATTCAGTTTAGTTTTCCCTGCCTAAGTAAGTTCTTCCCTATCAACAGGCCAAGACCATTTATTCATCAATGGTCTTCATAGCATACAGAGAGGAATCCCATATCAACTAGATCTAAAGCCCATGTCTACTGTGACATCATCATTTTCATGGCAAGGTCTGTTTCCATTGGGCTGCTGTTTCTCTTGATAATGTGCCAGATTTTACTGCTATTTTACATCTAGCATTTTTATAGCATACTGGTTACTTTGACCCTTCTATTGTTGATTGCTAGTTTTGTGTTTGACTGTTCAAAAGTGTTGAGCCTTGTTTGGTTGGATAGTGAAGTTACTTACAAGTGAACCTGTTTCTTTCAAGAACTATACTGGATGCTGTTTGTACCACTCTAGTGTGGCCACGGCAAAGGTCTATCCATTGCTTTGTCATGACCTCCAGATTCTCACTCTTTATGGTGACTAATCAGTGTATAACTGACTTCAATCTTTCATCAGCTCTGAGGTTTCTGTGTTCACCCTCACAGAATATTTTGTCTTATGTCTGTGTGGTTAGAAGTCAGCAGGTGACTCAAACATACAGATTTCTGGAGGTTTTATTTTAAAGTTTTTTAATGGTATTTCAAGACAGGGTTTCTTAGTGTCATCCTGGCTGTCCTGGAACTTGCTCTATAGACCAGGCTGGCCTTGAACTCACAGAGATCCACCTGCCTCTGCCTCCCGAGTGCTGGGATTAAAGGTGTGCACCACCATTGCCCAGCTATAGGTTTTTTTGTCTTCAGTTTTCTGGTGCACATAAACCACTGGTCTCATTCTATGTGCACTCTTTCTTCTTCACGTGCTATTCTCCCCGGGGATCTCTACAAAGTGTCATCAGAGAAACTCTGGGTCATCCCAGGACTTATTCCATTTTCCCCTCTTGTTTTATCTCCATAGTTACTGCAAGACTTTGTTTGGTTGTTTAACTTACTCAGGCAATAAAGCTGTGTCTCCTTTTTATACTGTGTGTCTGTTATTGATTAACTGGTCTACATTGTATCCCTCTCAGAACAGGTGCTAACATAGACATCAGGAACATCACTGAAGGTCACAAAGAAGGAAGCGGGGCTGTGCAGGCTCATACAAGCCACCAGATGGGCTGCTTAGAAGTACATACACCGTTCTTGCTGAGACTTTACTCACAACCCATTGGCCAGAACCAAGCTGAACAACTTGCACAACTATCAGGAAGTGCAATCCTACCACATGCCCTGAAAAGGAAATGGTAAGCAATCAATATATAAGATGGGGACAAGTTTGATACAAGTAACAGTCTATAACAACTTAGACCTGATAGGGTCTAGATTATATAGTCAGAGATCACAGAGTTTTCAATCCTGCAGATCTGTGTTCAAACACCAGTTTTCCTCCTTGATACACGCACAGCTCAAACATTATTTGCCATCTGTTGACTTTATTTTTTAACTGTCTGTAACATGAGGATAGTAGTGCCATCGATGCAGACCATGACTGAATGAGCAAGCACTGAACACAGACAGAGTTGGCACATGTGCTAACCAAAGAGTGGCTGCTGACATCACCCTCATTTACTCCCCATTCAAGCAGGAGTCACTCTTTCCACTTAGGTGAGTGAAGCTGCCCAGGTTGTCATGGTTCTCATCAAGGACTCCGTATCTGCCTGGAGGTTTCCATTTCGAATGTGAAATCAGAGTGTGTTTCTGTTCCGTATGGGCCTGGGGTGGATGAGACTAAAACATTAAGAGTTTCTTTGTTTAAGCATTCTTCTCTTTGAAGTTTTGTTAGTATGTATTAATTATACATGGTGATGGTTTCATTGTGGCATTTTCAAACTACCGTCCTTACATTACAATTCAAAAAGAAAGCCAATGGATGGCCAATAATATTTGAGTTGTTCATGTATCAAGGAGGAAAACTGGTGTCTGAACACTCATCTGCCGGATTTAAAATTCCCTGATCTCTGACTAGATATAATCTAGTCCCTATTAAGTCTAAGCTGTTATAAACTGTTACTTGCATCAAACTTGTCCCGATCTGACATTTTCAAACCTGGACACAATATATTTTGATCATATTCACCCAATCTTATCCTCCTTGGGCCCCTCCCACTCCTGCTGACCCCATTTCTCTTTCCAAGTAGATCTTCTCCTTCTCTATAGGAGCAAGCAAACATCACCAATGGCTATATCCCTGATTTTCTTCCTTTTATGGCCTGTCCAATTGAACTAAGTCTTACCTGATATTTTTAGCTAAAAGAGGAAGGAATGAAAAAAAAAACAACTAAAGGGGTAATGAATGTCACAGTGTCCTTGCTTTCTGCGGTGCCTGGTGACTGCCCTCACTTCTTCTTTTTCTCAAAGCCTGGTCATTATAACCAGTTTGAAATTCTCTCAGACCTCCGCCTTGCTCTCCAGCTCCTTCCCTGTGTGCACGGATGCCCTGGGTTAGTCTTCTCTCTGTAAAGGAGCCAGTCTGAGGTAGCTGTCCATCAGGTTTTTTAGAGACGATTCTGAGAGCTTATTGACCTGCTGTTCTCAGCCCACAGTACAGTGTGTGTTACACAGTTAGAACATCATAATTGGAACTCTTTGCAGACTTAAGGAGCTTAATTTAATAATTTGCTTTCAGGAGATCTGTGTTTGCTAAAGTCACTAGAATAGATTGAAAAAAAAGACAGAAGAAACACTAATCTGTCTTCAACTGTATTTTGATGTAGCGAGAGAAATGGACACTCAATTATGGGAGGATAAGGGTCATTGATCCAGCTAGGCATATGGCCTATGCAACAACTAATTTAACTGTGTTTTTCCAGCAGCATGGCCACTGTGGGCCGGCTGTGTCCCAGTAAACCTTTATGATGAAAATAGCAGCAGCTCACTGAACTCAGTTTGACCCAGAGGTTGTGTTTTCTGATTCTGGTCTATTTTCTAGACACGTGAATTTTTCTTCTTTATCCACTAAAGGGGAAAGACAGAAGACGGTGTAAGAGAGTGTGGTCTGGGCACTGTGTGCAGATGTAAGCACCCACAGAAGACTAGGAATGGATAGAGAAGAGGCAGGGGACTCAGAAGTCACAAGAATGGGCTGCGACAGAGCCAGTCACGTTTCTACCTTGTTATCTGCGCAGGCCCTGCGAGAGAATCTCCCATAGTGACTGTAGACACCCTTTCTTAGTATTTGTGAGGGCAATAGTGGGTAGGGCTGACCACAGTCTTCCCAGAGAAGCTTGCTGTTCACCCGCTTTGCATACGTAAATCCTCAGCACTTTATTCTGATGCCATGCTGTTCTCTCTCTCTCTCTCTCTCTCTCTCTCTCTCTCTCTCTCTCTCTTTCTCTCTCTCTCTCTCTCTCTCACACACACACACACACACACACACACACACACACACACACAATCTAAGGGAGCTGCCTCAGCCCAGGAACTGTGAGTTTCACAAACATTATTAAAGTTCACCAACACTTCTCTTCAGATCAAGAATCGAAGCTCGGTCCTGTCTTCAGTTTGGGGAAATCTTCCATGAAAATAAACTGGTTCACTTAAGTAAATGTCTTTAATGATTTTAGCGCAAGTAAATTCTTTCACATTTCCTGTTCTCTCCTTTGGCAGATAGTCACTTAGTTGGAGCTTTGTTGATTTCACAAATGGTAAATGTGTGTGGACGGGAATATTTTTCATTTGTGTTTTCAATAAATATTATTTTCCCTTTGTGAGGTATATGACCAAATTCGACTTCTGTGTCTTCTCTTTGCTATGTGCAATTGCTTTGCATATGTCCTTGTTTACGAGGGTCGGGACAAAGGAGAAACGTCTAAGACTGTAGCCAGGAGTAACTCCCACGCATGCGTATCTGCATGACATGCGCAATAAGGACTGGGTGTCGCACTATGGCTTCTGCACTGCACAAAGTGAGACTCCAAAGGGGCACACTAGGAGATCTCGGAGTCAGTGTTCTACTTCTCTCAAGGATGGTATCACTTTGCAGAGCTTGGGCAAGAGCACCCAGTGCTTGCTTCCCGTGGATGGTCATTCCCTGGCAGTTGCACAGCCTCTACCTGCCCTACCCTTGAGCCAAGCTTTCAAGAAAAGTGTCTTTCATTCATTCATTAAGCACCTGCCATATGCTAAGCGTGTATCTAAGCACTTTCTGTGAAGTTGTCGGTTTAAATATCAGGACAACACAGAACGGACGCTAATCATATTCCTACAGTATTGGTGAGAAAGAATTGAGGCTTAGGCAATCGAAGACTACAAAGCTAAAATACGGTAAACCAGGGTTAACACCCAGGTGGTCTAATTCTCCTCCATTCTTAATTGCTGCCCACACCTCCTCCTAAATTTTCAATAAGTGTGTTTCCCTTGCTAGGCATTGTACTGGGTATGAAAATTAGGAACACCAACAAAAAACAGCAACAACAAAAACATCTTTGCAGCTTCTGACCGAGTATGACAGAACACACACACACACACTAACAACTAAAATGGATGGACCGTGGCTTGCGTTATGTTCCCCTAAGGTTTGTGTGTTGGAAGCTTGGTTTCAAGAATGGTGCTGTTAAAAGTGGTGCGACCTTTAAAAATAAAAGAGTCGTAGCATTGTTCCCTAAAGGTTGTGTTAGCATAATACTCCTGGGAACCCCTGTAAGTCCTCAATTTCTCCCTGGCCTCATGTCTTGCAATGTAATCTTACTCTCACGCATGTACCTGCCATGAAGGGTGCCGTCCTCCATGGGATGGGGCCTTCATCAGAGGAGCTTTGCATTCTGTCAGTCTCCAAAAGTGTAAACTAAATAAACCTTAAAAAAAATAAGTACCTGGCCTTAGATACGCCATTATAGTAGGAGAAGAATGGACTAAAACAGCATTATGTGCTATTGTCGGGGGCCAGTCTTGACAAAAATACCTCTTGCCAGGTTGGGGCATTGAAATTTAGAAATATT
Source organism: Microtus pennsylvanicus (assembly GCF_037038515.1). NCBI lineage: Eukaryota > Metazoa > Chordata > Mammalia > Rodentia > Cricetidae > Microtus > Microtus pennsylvanicus. The sequence continues at coordinate 22,260,339 of NC_134582.1, forward strand.
AGTAAAGAATATGAAGATGTGAAAATAATAAAACAGAAAAACCATATAGAATATTACCAGAAGGGAGAGTTCCAGTGAATACTGAAATCACCCGCATTTAATTTTTTAGTTTTTCTCCCTTTTTATTGATTTTTATTAAGCTCTACATTTTTAATTGCTTAAAATACCCCTGACCCCAAAAGATAGGAGTAAGACAAAAAACTGCGTTAACATGATACAAAGAAATGAACATACCAGTTGAAGGTCACGGGATATATCCATAGTTAAACATTCTGTTTCTAGAACAAAACAAGTCAAGCTCACGCTGTAGACTAAAACATCCTGTAGGCAAACCATTCCCTGGGTGGAATCCCAAGTTATCTCTTTAAGGAAACTGGGACCTTAGTTGGATCCTTAGACAAACATATTTACTTCTCTATTCCTGAAATACTTGGTCTAGATATTATCCACACCTGTTGACAACAGCCTTGAGAGAGCAGAACTCTGATCTGAATCTAGGAGGGACCTTTAGGAATAGAGGTGAGTTCCAACTCTCTGCATTTGGGTTAACATGAAAACAGGCTCACATTTTTGGGCCTCCACACACTGTGAAATGAAAGAACAGATTGCTGAGCAATATCTCAGTGGGAAGATGGGGAGGGAAGATGGGGAGGGAGCAGAAACCTTGATCGTGGTCATTGGGGGAGTATTCCTTCTGGATGTGTCCTGAGATCAGACTGAAGACAGACTACAGGAGGAAAGAGTTTCTGGGCAGGGTGTGAAGTTGGATATAAACAACAATGTGGTGTTTTCCTAGGGAGTGAAACCAAAGCCATTGACCCAATGACATAGTGTTGCTAACCACCCAGAGCCTTAGACATACAAAGGCTCCTGGTGCCTGGCCTTGTTCCCTCGCCAGGTCACTGTAGCTTGTGGCTGAGACTGTGCTCAGAATTCCATGCTTGTTGTGAAGCAGCAGGATCTCTCCAGGAAGCCAAAACTCTAGCACACATCCTGTGTAGCTTGTGGCAGGTGACCCAGTAACGAAAGGACAAACAGCATGCTCTCCGTTTCTCTCTTCTCTCCTGTCTTTTCTATACCTGAGTTTCCTCCAGGAACCTCACTCAGCAAGTAATCATTTGTTCAAAATTCCTCTTGGACCTTCCTCTAAGACAACTGCCTGGGAATGCGGACTTCCTTATCCTTGTGGAAATTGTCTCACTTTCTACCTGGCTGACCCTCATCCCAGGGACTTTTCTTTGACTTTGTGGGAAAAGCATGTTACAGCCTTATTCTTTGTGTCTGCCTGGAGATAAGGGTCAATGAACTGTTCTCTCCAGGAACCGCATTCCCAGTGCGGGTAGACGTTGACAGAGTATGCATTCACGCTTCCTTCAGTCACACAAGTGCTGGCCTTTGGCAGCCGCTATTTCATTCTTTCAGTACTTTAGTTTTAGCGGGCACATTCTGTTTTTAAGCAGGTCTTCAGCTGAGGTAGTCAGACCACCTTGACTCTGTGCCTGCCTTGCTTGGTCAGTTACATCAGTAACTTTGCCTACACCTCTGACTTCCTTATTAGGAAGTTTCAGTGGCTCTAGAACCAGTCACATGCCCCATCATCGCCACACGTGGGAGACTAAATTCAAGTGTATGTAGGTTGCAGTTTCACTGGTGACTCACCTTACTTTTGAGAGGACCCCTCCCCCTCCCATGCCACTCAAATACTTTCACCTTTTAAGAGATTCAGGACGAACGTTATGTATTATTTTAAACGCATAAAGAATCAGCAGCGCATCTTCTGAGTATGCAATTCCTAGACCAGTGTTGTCAGTACAGAAGTTTGCCAGCTTGTGGCGAGAGAGTCTTTTCCTCTTTGGCTCTTAGTGAAGTGGTAAGCTGGAACCTTTCCTCTGGCAGCCTTCCTACCTAACTCCCAGGAATGATTTGCATATTAATGAGATAATGTCTGAGAAGTACTCTTCAGAGAAAGGAAGTAGGTAAAGGCAGGACTTCTCTTGATGGCTCTGCAGCTTGACCTCGAAGCTGGGAAATTGAGAAAGCTGCTTTTCCCTTCCACTTGTCCTTGACTCAAGAGGCTGGGTGACCCCTTGCTCTCTGGGGAGACTGGGAGTTTGTTGTTCCCTCTGGCCACACTTTACACCTTCTTTATCCTAAGGAAAACAAAATATAAACTTTTAAGTAAGTCACCTGAGGTCCTTCAGTTTCTGAGTGCCCAGACTGGGGTTTAAACACAGACCTATAACAGAGTTCCCTGGATCCCCTCACACGCTTACTGTTCCACCCTGGAATCTAGAAGCAGCCAGTTAGGTTAAATAACATTGGGGTGAGTCCAGCTGTGGCAGGGGGAAGGGATTCGGCACCTAGCATCTGTAGTCATTGCTGGGGCTTTCTTTTCTTTTCTTGTTTTCCTATCCCCAAAAACTCTGTGTACAAATCAGGTGTGGTACTTTAATCTCAGCACCTGGGAGGCAGAGTAAGAGGCAGGGGGAACTCTGAAAGTTCGAGGACAGCCTAGCGCAAATAACAAATTCCAGGACAACCAGGTTTACATAGTGAGATCCTGTCTCCATAAATAATGAACTAACAAACAAACAAACAAACAACAAAAACCCCTCTGTGCACAAGAACCCCTGTATGAATATGGGTCGGTATATATTGTTGTGTGTGGGGCTCCACAGTTCTCTCCCAAAGGATATGATCAGTTTCTACAAATGACACATTTCCTGTAGTCCTGGAGGCACTGTGGGACAATGGAAAGACTTTGTCTAGAGTCTGTCATTACCTCAGCCTCATAACTAGCAGTGAGACAGTGACCAAACCATGAGCCTCTATGTTAATTGGGGATGAAGAGAAGTAATCTGAAGGGAAAAAATGGCAGCTTAATAATCTAAAGCTTCTCCCAGAATGCACCTGGAGCTCCCTAGGCATTGTTTTCCTCTTCATCATAAAAAAAATAATAAAAAAGTAGTCTCAGAGACAGAGCTGATACCTTGCATATATTTAAGTTGCAGTGAAAAAAATTAGTGGCTCATAATAAATGCAATAATCCCTCAGCAACCCTTGGGGATGGATCTCAGCCCCTCCTGCAGCCCTGTGAGTACCAAAATCCACTAAGGCTTGGGTAGCTTTTATGAATGGAGCCTCTGTGGCCTCTGGGGTGTTGTCGTTCTTTCTCTGTGAAATGATGTTCTTTTTCTCCTTATCTAGACAAACTCTTTATCTGTTTAAGAAGTACTCAGTGTCTCCCCTAGACCTTCTCATGTTGTAAGTCCCCAGGAGATGATAAGGAACAGGACATAGTGTGGGTGCTCGTGGATCAACACTCTGATATTGTCATAGTCACTCTGCAAGACGCAAGACACATGACCTGCCTTCTCCAGAGACTGGACTCCTCTAGTATCCTTTGGCTGGTTACGTTTTCCTTTAATGCCTAATACTGTTTGCATACAGATTTTACTGAATTATTTATACTTATTGGTAGATGCCTGTTTGTCCTTCATGAAGGGCCACTTTAAGAAGGCAGGGCCATGTTGGTTCTGCCCACTGCTACTTTCCAGAGCCCACCAATCTGCCTTTGACTTCCACGAATGCTTGCTGAGTGTACCTAATTGCGACTTTCTCTAAAGGTAGGAACATTTAAAAATATTTCAGCCAAAAGGTGGCACTGTAGGGAAAGAAGTAAAAGAAACTCCTAACTGGCCATCCCCACAGTTCCTGAGGGCGCTGGCTGGGTCCTAGTTACAGGCTAATAATGTTAGTCTGGTTATTAACCGGAGCAAGGCATTCCTGGCCTCGCACGTGATCCTGTGCTAACACAGAGCCGAAATCTCTCAAGAGGATCAGTGAATGTAAAGAGCCTGCCCTGTACTAGGAACACTAACATTTCTGTAACTGTTCACAGGGTCCAGATAGACTTTCCAGTCCGTATATCTGGAATCCTCATCACTCTGAATCATGTGTGCATTCAGCATTACTAGGACTAATCTATAGGACCAGGGCACACAGGATTTTCTTGCTTCTGTGGCTGCATAGAAAATAAAAGCATGCAAAATGATTACATTTCACGGCTAAATTATTTCCCACATTCTAGCACCTTCTTATGAACCGTTCTCAGAGTTTGCTAAGCTCTTCTGGACAAGCATGATGTTGTAACTGGCAGCCTCTTAGAAGGCTTCAGGAGCAAAGTCACAGAGGAGGGCCAGGCAACCCCAAGATAAAATCGACTCATGATGCAGGCTGTGAATAATGAATGGTGGTTTTCATATTTTAGCATGGGCCACCTGGGTGCCTGTGGTGCCCAAGGCTAGTCACCAACTTTAGCACTGCACCTCCTCCACAAATTCACAGTGTTTTTTCTCCCTATGTCTTTATTTTACAGCAAAACATATGTGTATTTTCTGTTACGTTCATATGAATGCTTACCTTTGTGTGTGTGTGTGTGTGTGTGTGTGTGTGTGTGTGTGTGAGTGAGAGAGAGAGAGAAAGAGAAGGATGCTAGTAAAATACAATTCATCTGAAAACAGTTTCATAGTACACTCTTCAGATGAACTATGGGGCCTTCCCTGAGGCCTGTTAACTAGGTAGAAAGATGATGTCTACCTGTTAACTAGGTAGAAAGATGATAGTTACGGGTGACTAGCTTTTGAAAGGTCTTGAGGAGTAGACACAAAATCAGCAACCAGCTTCGGATTCGGGATCCGAATCCTATCATACATTATAAGAAAGGCCGTGATGTGCATTGTCTGCATACCCAGGAGAAAGTTTGCACGCGTGTCAGGAAAAGTGGATTTCACTGCTCGTTATTCCGTGGAGACTTTCTGGAGCGGCTTCCGAGCGGAACAGGACGAGAGGATGTCTCCTACAAATCCTTAGAGACTGTCTAGGTCTCTAAAGTTTGGGGACCTGGAAAACACTGCAGTTGTGCATGTTAAGCTGTTAGTCTTAAAAAGTTGCAGCCTCACAATCCAGAGCGACCTCTTGGTGGTTACAGAGCCCCATCCATGCATCCCAAACTCCGAGGACTTTCAAACACTTTATATAAAAAGGCATAGTACTTGCACGTGGCCTGTACACAATTTTTTGTTTTAGCTTCTAAATTACTTCCAGTATCTAAAATGCTACAAATCAGAGGTATTATATTGCATTATTTAAAAATAATGACAAACAGAAAGCATGTATTTGTTCATGGCAGGCACAGTTCTCTTTAAAATAATAATAAAAAATGCAACTGGTGGTTTTTAGCTCCAGGTACTTAGTCCCCATGTTTTCTTAAGTACAAAAGCTAAATCCTGCGTGGCCCGTAACAGAATTAGTTTACAGATGGGCACTTTCCCTTAAAGAAACAGCGAGAATTATTATGAAAGCACAGTAATGAGTTCTTTAAAAAACAACACTGGTACATAGCACGGAAAACACATCATCAGCGTGAGAAGGCATCCATTTTCCCTTGGCAAAGGGCACCACTTTCTCCACAGGCTGGGCGGCGCCAGTGGATTTTGGCAAGGTTCACTGGAGGAAGAAAACACCAGGTTGACAACTTTCATTTTTTTTCCCCATAGAGACACCACTTTATAAAGTTAGCTTGCGGACAATGGCTGCCCTGGAGACCTCTTAAAGATGCTCACAGAACACCTGAGAGGTTGGGGCTGAAGGAGAGCATTGCGTATTGGATTGAGAGAGGGAACTCACACCTAGGAGGAAGATTATTTCTCTTTTTACAGATGCTAACACATATGGATATATATATATATATATATATATATACATACTAGCATGTAGAGACACACATATAAAACACACACACACACACACACACACACACACACACACACACATTGCTGGTGCCAGCATGTGCTGTGAGAGAGAAGCTCGTGAAGAATCAGAGGTGAGTATTGATGACTAGCAGAAGTCTGCACTGTGTGCACATGCTGGAGTGAGGCTCCTGGAAGGACCGCCAGTTAGCTCTCTCGAATATTCGCTAGTCCACGAGAAGTGGTCTGGAAAACTGTTGAAAGAGCGTTTGACGTCAGCAAGGCAGACCCTCTGGGGTCTGAAGAGATAGGTAACTGAAGATGCTCCAGTCCGCGGGGGGTCAGGTTGAACTTTATGTCTGCACCAGTGCTTCAGCTGTTGTTAACCCCACTCTTTGGCCAGAGCAACTGAACCCTTTCCTCACGGTGGGTGGTGGGAGAAGCAGAGGTGATGGACTGGAAGATGACAGACTCTGTGGTTCCAGGATCCCAAAGGTAGTGCTTTCCTAAATGACACTGTCAATCAGTGCAGCATTAACCAAATTCAAAAAATATGTAAGAGAGGCCAGAGAGATGGCTCAGCAGTTAGGAGTGCTTTTAACTTTTTCAGAAGACCTAGGTTTGGTTTCCAGCATGCACGTAACAGCTTACAGCCTTTCATAAGCTTCGTGCCAAGGGATCTGTTGCAATTGTCTCGCCTTACTGGGCACCAGGCATGCACGTGGTGCAATACATATATGTAGCAAAATAGTAATATAAATAAAATAAGAAATAAAAATAATCACACATATATGCATGTATGCACATGTATGCATGTGCACACACAACACGCAGAAGCTGTGAATCCTGGTTTCTCTAAGCACTGTATACATTTCTTTATACATGTAGCACTCTGTATTAGGTGGGGTTTATTATTTTACATTTTTTTCTAGATGAAGCAGTCAAGAGCCCAAATTATCAGTAACAACCAGACGAAAGGCAGCATTCACCAGTTACAGTCCAGACGTGAGCTTACTCCCCTCTGTGTGCTAAACTGGCAGCTTAGGATCAGAACAGCATCCCTGGAAGTGCTGTGTAAGGTTAACCTTCTCAGCATGGCAAATCAAGGGCACGGGGGTTGAAAGCCACTGGGCGAGTGAGATCCTGAAGATGGAATCCTAAGTGGATCGGCTGTGAGTTCTTGAGAAATAAGTCAGTCCAGACAGCAGACCCTACTCCTCAAGGTCTGGGAGATGATGAGTGGGAACAGCAGTTGTAGGAATAGTTTTACTGGCTATTGCTATTTATGTCTCAGCCAGTCCATGTGGAAGTTCAGCCCCAGCAGGTAGATTTGGTCTGGTGATGATGGTGCACAAAATCCCCTTAGATGCATGCTTTTGGGTTCTGATATGTAAATGGAGTCAGTGAATAGTTCCCTAACTTGACTGTGTACCTAAGCACCAGAGAGCTTTAGAAGTATATGTAGTGTGGACCCATACCAGACTAATTGAAAGTCAGGGTTTCTGGGAGTATGGTGGTGCCTATTAGGATTTTCACAAAGCTCTCCGGGAAGTTCCAGTTGTAACCAGGACCTAGTACCTCTATCAGATCTTGTCAAGACTTCTGGAACTTACTCTTTAGGTCAGATGTTGGACGTCTAGTTGGTAGCCAGGGTGGCAGAGAAAGCAAGAAGTGCATCTGGTAAGTCATCTGCCGGCCACCCTGTGCCTCCATGTAGGCATCTCAAAACAGTGATTTCAAGGCAGTGTAGACAGTGGTTGATAGGGAAAAGCCATACAGAACTTGGAAAGTATTCAGAGAGAACAAGATACGCACCTTGACACAAAGTTATTTAAAATTAGGGATGCTTCTCTCTTCCGTCCTTAGTTAGGACCCAAGAACAAGCTATGCCACAGCACAATATACAGAGCATTTCTCCGTCGTTTAGGCACTTTTCATTTCTCAGGCTTTACTTTAGGGCTCTTGCCTTTATATGGGGTTTCCTCAGGATACCAGCACATACAGATGGTCTAAGTTACCAGGCATCTTCTGAAGCTTTCCGCTGTTTTTAAATTCCTCTATATTAGAGAATTGGTGAAGGCACCTGAATTCAAGGTGGAAACTCACTGTAACTCAACAGAGATAGAGCCCTTTATACAGTTGAAGGGACAGGGTGTTACCCAAGAACCAAGAACTGCCCACTTTCCGTTGATGCACCCCATTGGTCCACCATTCCGACCTTTACAACCAACACAAGCCGTGAATACTGCGGCTGGGGAGAGGACGTCAACCACTTGGATCTGATGGTCCCGAATGGTCTTCAATATATTCATATCTGTGATCTTCTCTCTCCTGGTCCCGAGAGATCTCCGGGGCATGCAGCAAAAAGATCCCATTCTTACATTTGAAACCAGAGACTCAGGCACACAGAAGTCTCCCATCTAGAACCAGATTTGACTAGGTCTTGTCTAAAAAGCAAGGTGGTGGAAGCTACTAGGAGACCATTTTGTGCACCATTATATGAATGATATTCTCTTGAGAACACCAATAAGCAAGAATCAAAGCCACGAAAAAACCATAGTTCCCTGGAAGTACCCAACATAGGTGTATGTCTGAATCTCCAAACTCAATCTAAAAAAAAAACCAAAAACCAAACCAAAACAAAAAACCCAAGATTACTCAGAACCTGTTCAGAGTGGCAACTTCTCATTATATTAGACTTGGGCAAAGTTCTGGATGAATCTGGGTTCTAGTTCAACATCCGCGAGTAGTGTGTATATACCCGCTAAAGCATCCAAGTTCTTTGCTAATGTGAAACATTTGTACATTTTTCTCTTAGGTGTTAAGTAATTCTCTGCTATTAGTCTCATGACCATTACATGAGGATGGAATGGCAAGATGAATAGGCAGAGACAGAATGTAAAGAGCTGCTGGTCTGTGAGGCCAAGGGCTGCAGGGCGCCCAGCGCTAGTCCAGTATGAGCCATGGGGCGCGCTGTCCACCCTGGGAGCCCCCTGCTGAGTTTGGGGTGCAGCAGAGAAGCGCGCGCCCCATGCCGGTGAGTGGCGCCTGCTTCTCCAGGCACGCAAGGGCGGGCTCGACGCCACTTGGAGCTGCCTTCCCATTGGCCCTGGGACACGCCGGTCGGGAGTGAGAGCTTGCAAAGTTTCATTGAAGGAGGAGAAGCGCGCGCGCCCTCCGGGGAGCCGGAGCTGCGTGGCTCCTGAGAGGCTGCTGGACCGCCGACTGGGGACGCGGGGGGGCCTCTTCACGGTTCCCGGGTTTTCTTTTCTCACTGAAGTCGCGGCGGTGGCGCCGCTCTCTGCTTTGCTTGTCTCTGCCCAGGTTCGCGCGGCTCCTCACTCTGAGGACGGTACTCGCATCCCCCACAGGCTGGCAGCACGACCCCGGCGTGTCGGGGATGGTTTTGCGCGCCCCGCAGCTGGCGCCGGGCTCGCCCTGGCCTGAAGCTGGGGGACGCTGAGGCTGAGAGGAGCAGCTGCTCAGCAATCCGCCCCGAGGCCCGGACTCCTGGACGCTGCTTCCAGAGCTTCGGGCCACTGTCTTTAGCGCACCGGGAGCGCCACAGTCCTTGTGGGCGTCGGAGCCAGGGCTACACCACCCAGACACGCTGACTTCCAAGGTGTTCGGCTAGAAACTCCGGGCCATCCCTGAACGCAGACTCCTGAACAGGCAGAGGACAGCTAGCTTCCTTCATCCCTTCTCCTCACCGCCCCCATCCCTCACCACTCCCAGAGTGTCCCTCCCTTGGCTCATTCCCAGGCGACCCCTGAAGCAGCTGCAGCTGGATTCCACACTTCATGGGCGGGCCGCAGGGGCTCGGGCGCCTGCCTAGTTGGTTGCCAAGAGCCCGGTGAGCAGCGGGTCCAGCCCGTCGAGCGCGCCCTCGGGGCGGAGAGCGCCGCTCCAGCCAAGGCAATGCCAGGGTGGCTGCGAGCCGCCGGCCGCGTGAGGCCCTAGGCAGGCATGGACCTGACTTCCCAGCTCTAGGGACCCCCGAGCTTCGCCCTACTGCTCGGACTAGCAAGGACCCACGACAGGATGGCTTCGGAAGTGGTGTGCGGGCTGGTCTTCAGGCTGCTGCTCCCCATTTGCCTGGCAGTAGGTGAGTGTGGTTTGCTCCTGGAAGTGACTAAGGAAGACAACAGGGTCCAGAGCTCCGGGATTCTGTTCCAAGAGCCCGCTGCACACTCTGTATGGCAGAGGCTTCAGATATGAGCTGTTGGGAGTGTGTCAACCCTGAGCTCTAACTTGGCGATCTAGGGCGCAGGATCAGGGTCTTTTTTAGACAGTTGGGGTAGGCAAGATTGGCACGCTGTGGGGACTCGTTCAGTTTAATTTAGTCTCTGGTGGGCTTCCTTTCGAGAAGTACTGACGTGTGTATAAAGGATGCTAGCTGGGCTGGGAAGTGATTAAGCCAAATGACCAGACTACCCACCACCAGCAGCACCACCAGCGAGCACCTTCACCTCCATCTCCACCAGCACCAGTGCCAGCATCACTACCCTCTCTAGAGTCCCCAGATGCTCATCACATTGTGGTATGTGACTCAGAAGGGACTCAGGCCATCTCTCCTCCAGCCTACACTCCAGCAACCAAATAGGAAGAAGTGAACAATCCCAATAATGGTAAAAACAAAAGGAGACACTAGGCATGGGGAACGGCCTTGATGATTCTCTATGTTACCCCCACAACAGCCTCCATTTACAACAAAAGGGGCTGGGTCTTTGAGGTTGTAAAGCACCTCCAGACCGAATCCCACACTTGCTGTGCCAGCTTTCTCCAAATGCTTAAAGGATTAGAAAGTGGGATCTAAAATCATTCCTTGGGACAGACCAGATTAAGAACGTCCCTTGGGGAGCCTCAGTGATGCTCCCAAGGAGCACCTCATCTTCTTAGGTGACTCTAGGGAGTTAGGAGAAGGTGTCAGGTCTGAAGATTACAGCAGCTGTCAGAGTGAAGAAGTCTGCAGGTTTTGCGCTGAGTGTCACATTCAATCCTGGCGTTAAATATGACAGAACTCCAAAGCCTGGCTTTCTCGCTCCCCCCACCAGGGTTAGACAATACAACACAACACCAAGTTGTTTTTACATAGAGATCCTCTCCTTTCCACGAAAGGAAACTTGTTTGCCTTTTGTTTGTTTGGTTTGGGTTTTGTATCTTGAAGGAGTTAGGGGACTGGGAATTACATTGGTGATAAATGTGTCATTTGTGAGTTTGGATGTCTGCAGGAGTAACAACTTTAGTGAGAAGCCTCTGGGAGACTTAGGTGCGAGAAACCAGGGCTCTGGGAGAGGAGTAAGCAGCAAGGCATTGCATCAGGTGCTTCTAGAAGAGAAGCACCCAGGCCGACAGGCTGATGTTAACCTGGACTGTGAGTTTTCAGGTCCCAAGCAGGGTCATTTGGGCGGTGATCATTGTTCTGGTATGTGGGAGGAAGGCAGCTTCATCAAAGTCCGCGTGAGCTTTGACTTTACTAGCTTTGACAGCAATTTTGAAGAGGTTTCTTTAGGTGTGCGGCACACAGGTGGTGTCACTGTTTCTGTCTCCTGTCTTTGTTGCACCTAGCTGGCATCTTGCCAATTGGATTTGTTAATTGAAAATAAGTTAGATGTCAAGTTCACCAGGCACTTTTAACTTAAGAGAAGGGTCCTTGGGTCAGAAGCCCCCCTCATCCACACAGCCTTTCCACCTCTCCCCTGCACTCCCCTCGGCTCCATCCCTGTCTTTACCTACTGCCCTGGGTTGTTTAACCCCTTGCCTGGGGCAGCAGTTTTTGCAGTGGCTGTTGGAAGAGTTAAACAGGTGGCCACCTACAGCCATCTGGATCCACTCTGTGAAATGACAACAGGGAATGGTCCCTTGATTGACTGTCATCTTGTCTAGGGTTGGGGCTTTTGTAGGACTCAGCTCACTGCCCCCTTCCTCCAAGTCATAGATAGCGTGTAGGGTCAGTCCCTCTAGACTTTGATGATACACTACTGAAGGCCTTTAGTGGGACAAATTCACTCAGCCATGCTAGAGGAAAGTAATGCAGTGCAGTGGCTCCAGGGGGCCTGGGGCAAAGCAAGGGCACTGCTCCAAAGCTGTGGTCCCAGTTCCATCATGCCTCCTATTTCTCCCACAAACCCTCCCTGCAGTGCCCATGTGTGCAAATTTGAGCCAAGGGATTGGATCCATCTCAGGATGCAGATGGAGCCTGCTCTGAGGTTGGGACTTTCTTGGGAGGAGCTGGACTTGCAGAGCCACAGGAATTGTATCCCTCGCCCCATCCTGCTTCCTTGCAAGTTTCCTGGACAGCTGAGTCAGTCCAGGGGACATGCAGGGGTCACCTCCCTTGTTTACTCCTTCCTCTGCACTCCCACACCTCTGTGGAATAAGGAAATATGGGAAGATGCTAATGTACTGTGGTTATATGAGTATGTAAGAGTGTCTGCTTAGTGTGTGAATACATGTGGATATGAGTTATGTGAGGTTGTGAGATGATATTAATCTCAGTGTGTGTGTGTGTGTGTGTGTGTGTGTGTGTGTGTGTGTGTGTTTGGTATTAGGTATTGGTGCCCTCAGCTCAGCCTATAGTGTGTGACTTCTTCTGGCCTCCTAAACTCTGATGATGGAAGAAGGAAAGGAGAAGTCCCTGGATGGAGAGAGAAGCTCTTCTGGGAATGCTCACACCATGAATCCTTTGCTTGTTGGCCACTACTTAGGAAAGATGACCCAGGTCCTCAGACACACGGTACCTTAAATCACTACACTCTAAAAGAGAGTTGGGTAGAAATCACTTTATTTCATCTCTTGGTTCCCTTCTACAGGAAATAGAGATTTTTCAAGGTTACTGAGGGTGTTTAGGTCTGCTTGCTCCCAAGGTGCCACTAAATCAAATGTTCAGATTTCCCTAATATCCTGGGCCTGGAGATCACAGTGACCTGCTTGCTATTAGAATCGATTTTGCATTTTCTCCATCTATTTTTATATCTGGGTAAGGCAGCCTTCAAAGCCTCTCCTTTATAGACACTTCCATACATTTCCTTTCAACCTTCTTCTTTCATGGGATGTTGACGTTTTTCCTGCAAAAGTGCCCTACTCCTTTCAACTAATGAGCGATTGTTGAAAACGGACTGCATTTGTGTTTAGCCCAATGCTTAAGTTTTGTTTAATTGAAGGAATTAAAAGGAAAGTGGTAAGTGATGTCAGGCCTCTTGTGTGCAGGTGTTGTATGTTAGCAAATAACCAAACTATACTGGAATATTCTGTTTGCCATCCACAATGAATATCTGTCGATAGATGTTTCCATCTCCATAGCTACTGGACATGTCTGGTATCTCGAGAATAATCTATGACTACTTGCTAGTCATTTGATTTTATATGCATAGCATAAAAGAGAACAGCAAAGCTCTTCTGTAATATGATATCTATAGTAATTGTGGTAATAACTGAACATTGATGAGTGTCTTACATATATATTTTATGTGGTTTTTTTCTTTCAGTATGATTCCAATTTCCAAATCATGCCTTTTATTTTCCTTCTGTTCCTGGAGAATGAATGTATCCAGAACCTTGCATATTCTAATTCTGAAGTACTGTGCTATATGTTAGCCTTCCCACTTATCTTAAGACAAATGACTTGAGGTTATCGCAGGATTTGGAGGGATTAGGATGAGCCTTAGTTTGGTTTCTGCTACTGTGATAAACACCATGACCAAAAGCAATTTGTGGGAGGAGAGGGTTCATTTGGCTTATAAGTTAAAATCTGTCATAGAGGGAAGTCAAGACAGGAACCCAAAACAAGAACCTAGATGTCAGAACTGGATCAGAGACCATGGTGGAACAATGCTTACTGCCTCATGCCCATTGGCTTGCTTAGTCACCTTTCTTAGACAGCCCAGGCTCACCTGTTGTGGGGATGGCACTGCCCACGGTGGTCCGGATCTTTCTGCATAAATTAGCAATTACAAAAATGCCTCCCAGATAAATCATACGTTAGCAATTAAGAAAATGCTTCACAGACAAGGCCACAGCCAGTCTGGTAGAGGCAAATCCATTTTCCCAGCTGTGTCTAGGTTTGTGTCAAGACAACAAGAACTAGCAACTGAATTAAATTTGGGGCTCCTTTTGATATGTGTGTAGCTGTGGCTATTAATATTTCTTTTTACAGCAAATTTTTGCTATTAGAAATAATTTTGAAAATCACACTCTACATAGCCCAAACATTGCAAATGAAGCTATTTTTTATTTACTCATTAGAAGTCTTTTATAGGATTTGTGCTGATTACTGCTATCATAGCCCTCAGGGGCAGGGGGTTTTAGCTGTTGAAGGATTCTTCAAAAACACTTAAAATACTTTTGATTTTGGTCACATCTTTGCAGCCTGTTGATTACTTTTAATTACTCCTAGAAATGAAAGGCTTATATTAGCAATTCTCAACCTTCCTAACACTGGGACACTTTAATACAGTTCCTTATGCTGTGGTGACCCCACAACCATAAATTATTTTTGTTTCTACATCATACCTACAATTTTACTACTTCTATGAATCATAATTTAAGTATTTGTGTTTTCCAGAGGTCACAGGCAACTCCTTTGAAAGGTCATTGAACCCTACCATGGGCAGTGACCCACAGGTTGAGAACTACTGGCTTAGAGACTTAACGAAGTATTTCAACCCAGATGAACATGAGTGGCTGTCACTGGAGACGTGGGGCTGGAGTTCCATGTGGGAATCTTGCTTTGCAGGAAGTGTGTTTAGTCATAGATAGAGACTAGCATATTGTCTTGGACTTCTCTTTTGGGTGAGGACATGCTGCCAGCTGATCATGCCCTGCCTGTGGCCCTCTCTATATGAGTCTAGAGTCATTTTTGTTATTTTTGCTGGTTTATTCCTCTTCCTTCCTGTGAACGAGAGTCTGGAGTACTGCCTTCTGGGTATGAGTGTATACAACCACCTCTGTCATGCCTAATAAACTGAGGATGCTGCATTATATAGATGTAAGAAGCCAATCAGGAGAGTTGGCCTGCCTACTCAGAACTCCCAGACCAGCAGGTAGTGATCTGGGCCACGGGGAGGCCACAGGAAGACTAGGATTCATTGCAAAGCAACATAGTCCCTTTGTAGTGTCTAGTCACAAAGATTAGTGTGTTTGTGACAAGCAGGGTTTTTAAATAACCAGGATCTTCACAGCACAGTAATGTAGTGTTTTAGATACCAATCCTCTTATTAGAAACATATTCTCTTCATGATTGCTACTGTTTGTTTTTGTCTTTGTGACAGCATGTTTACAGTTTATTTGATGTGACTTTATTTTTTAGTGTGAATCTTTCATTTCTGGTCTTTGACTGATAAGTTACATAGTGGCAATTTATATACTATTATAAATTTTTTGCATGATTCAGGAGAACTTAGACTAAGCAGGATAAACATATCTAGATGTTTAAGAATAATTATTAGGTACTGAAAACATAATTCTGTGGTGAAGGGCACTTACTGATCTTTTAAGGAGTTAGAATTTGGTTCCTAGCACCCACATGGGCAGTTCACAACCATCTGTAAATACAGCTCCAGGGAGACCCAATACCCTCTTCTGGACTCCATGGGCACTGACACTCATTTGTGTTCATTCATGCACGCATGCACACACACACACACACACAAAAAAAAAATAAACCTTAAAAAAAGAGTAATAGCCGGGCGGTGGTGGCGCACGCCTTTAATCCCAGCACTCGGGAGGCAGAGGCAGGCGGATCTCTGTGAGTTCGAGACCAGCCTGGTCTACAAGAGCTAGTTCCAGGACAGGCTCCAAAACCACAGAGAAACCCTGTCTCGAAAAACCAAAAAAAAAAAAAAAACAATATGATTATACTAAGTCTGTGATCTATTAGACACCATTAAATTTTGTAATATTTGCAGATTAATGTGGGATCAAGCAAATAAAATAAGGAAAATGTTCCATTTGGTTGAAAGCTAAACTGTGTTGGAAAAAATTAAGATTTTTTTTGAGGGGGGAATTAGGGAATTTGAGAGATTGTTCAGTGATTCAGAACACTTACTACTTCCCAAAGGATCTAAGTTTGGTTCCCAGCACCCACGTCAGATGGCTTACAACCACAGTAACTCAAGCTACAAGGAACCCAAGACCCTCTGCTAGCCTCCCTAGGCACACAAGAGTGAGCCCCGTGCACACAAATAAAATAAAAATAACATCAGTTTTGAAAAAGAAATAGTTGGTTATCAGCATTGGTGTTTCTTACACTTCTCATTGTCCACATGGTCATCAGACACCACAAGGAACAACCAAAAGGAGGAGGGGACCCAAACATACAGCAGCCTGTGGGGTTGGAGCGTCGAATAATTCCAGACATCTTACACTGTCCAGTTATTAGGGACCCAGCACATTTTGCTCGTCCTCATATTTTGGGAGGCTGAGGTCTGCACCTGCTGAACGTGCGCTCACCCGAGCCACACCTCTAGTCCTTTGCTGTTAATAATTTTTAAAACTGTAGAGCGATAACACATTTTTAAAAAAAATGTTTTTCAAAAAGTTGGTTATCTTTCTGTCTCACCCCAAATGACAAACTCACTCACTTTCTGTTCCTGTCCTTGCTCAGTTCTTCCTGTGGCAGCAGGGCATGTGAGGTGTAAAATGATGCTCACTTCATGGTCTCTAGGAAACAGAGACAGAGGGAGGAGCAGGGTTCCTATGCCCCTCACAAAGACATGGGTCCTAGGGACCTAACTTCCTCCAACTAAGCCCCCACCTCCAGTTATCCCACAGGCTGGGGGACAAGCCTTTAATATCTAGACCTTCGGGAAACATTCTAGAATGCAAGTATTCTAATATTACATAGTTTACTAGTTTAAAGTGTCTTAAGCTGAGACCATGACACTTGGTTCCTTTCCTTCCCTTTGTGGTAGGATGGTAAAGCTTTGTGGTTTTTACCTGATGGCTATAAAATTCTGCATTGGAAACAAACCTGCACAAAAGTAGGATTCTCTTATGCATGAACACAGTGGCATGCTTTTATGTATGAGTTTTCAAATCATAAGTATGTTTTATAAGAAAGACGCTCTCTCTCTCTCTCTCTCTCTCTCTCTCTCTCTCTCTCTGTGTGTGTGTGTGTGTGTGTGTGCGTGTTTTCAGCTGGTCAGCTGGTGAGTGACGGGTGTGATTCTATCAGTCGTCTGGGCCTTAAGAACCTTTCTGATACTTCCCTTAGAAAGTTATTGATCCCATGACCCAAATTGAGGTGATTGTCCCCTCTGTATTGTTTCAGACTCGAAAGTCTACATCCTTGCTAGCACCAAGCACCTCACCCCCACCCAGTGCAGGCTGTAGACTTCTCTGCGGTGCCCAAGTTCTACATCAAGTGGGCAATCCAGGTGCCCTTAACTCCTTGACCAGCGCATTTGCAATGAGCCTGTTGTCACTACCCCTTGGCCAATGAAAATCCCGTCCACCATGTGCCTGGATCTGAAGTGTTATATAGGCACGCCATCACTGTTCCATCCTGGTCCCCAGGTGTGAACTACTCTGCATCTGGTGGGTCCTGTAGCAGGCAGAGCCCCAAACTCTTAGTCCTTCCCTGTCTTTACCATGTGCAGAGCCGATGTATACCCCAGGAACTGCTCAAAGCCAATCCCCCAGTTCCCATTGCCATTCTTTAGGGGAGAAGGTTTGCAGCTTTTCTCTGGGCTCAGGTCTATGTTTGCCTGAACCTCAATCAAATCCTGATTCCTCTGTCTTCCCCCACCTTCAACATGGCTTTCCCATGAGCCCCGAAAACTCTCATTCCTGCCTTGAACTGACTCGGCTCTTTTCTCTGGTTGATAGCTTGTCTCTGTGGTTTTCTTCCTGAGTCCTGCTATCTAAGCAGGTTTCCCAGTGTGATGGGGCTTGTCTAGAACCAACGTTATTTCTCTCAAATGGGAACGAAGAAGTCTGGAGTAGATAACAAACATGGAAGATGTGAGACCCTATCTTACACCAAGGGTCCAGTGCTTGTACTTCTGTACATCACACACTGAGAGGGAGTGGTTGCCTCTGAGTTGGGAATACTTCACTATACCAGGCACTATTGGGTTCCAGGAGGCAATGCCAAAGGGCAACACTCAGCCACGGAAGGCCAGGTGTGTTTTATCTGTTGATTGGGAATTGGGAAACTCTGTGCCACGCGGTCTACAACGTCCATTGGTCATGGTGTGTTTTGTTTTTGTTTTTTTAAGGGAATTAAACAGGTATCTTTTGCATTCTGCCTTGGTCCATATTAAGTGGAGGATATTTTGTTTACATGAGAAGTCTAGCTTGCACCACCAAAACAGAGTCAGAGCTGCAGTCAGTTCCCAGGCCTGAGAAATTCACACACACAAAACTGCTTGAAGGGTGAGGAGGGACCTCGCATTTTGCCTTTTTTACCTATGAAAACCGTGCAAATTTCATTTCGAGTGCAAATATTTGGGCAGTGATGGAATGCCTGCTCATTGCCCATATATCAATGTGAGTTATTTTCTTTCTGTCACCCGACTGTGCTTCAGATGAGCAGGATAAGAGAGGCCCAAGAGTTGAATATGGAATAATCTGTATATCAGGGCACTGTTGGGGGTCAATATGTTACTGGGCCTCGTTATGAAGACCTCCAACAGAGAAAGTGGCAAATCTTTCCTAAGGCTGGACCTCCGTTCAGGAAATCAAACATGTGAATCATTATTGCACATGGTTTCTGACTTTTGTCCATTCAGATTTCTTTTGAAATTATTCTACACTGGCTGAAAAGCTGAGTTTTTGTTGGGTGACCACATATCTGGCTTTTTCATGCAGATGTGTGGCGTTAATCAAGTTCCAGGACACCTCTCTCTTTGTATAGTTTGTCTGCACAATGCGTGGATGTTAACGACATTAAGCTCCTAGGAATGCTTCAGGTTTCAATAGCACTCGGTGTCGAGGGCTTTGAATGGTGCCCTCATTCTAGACTGAAGAGAGTTATTGTGATAGGGGAAGGAAATGTGTTGGCTGGATGGAAGACACACTCACCAAGAGCAATGCGGTCTCATGGGCAGACAACTTAGAGTTCTGGTCAACACTTCCAGCAGTTACCGAGTGTAAATAAAGTTTGGAACACAGACTGTTGAAAGTTCCAAGTCAAAGCCACCGGAAGATCCCAAGGCTCTGTTCGTTGTTCCTGGGATACAATATGGCATTGGTGACACCGTCTCCTCTGTCTTTGAAATTCCCAGACCAAACACATTGCATTGCCCTCACAGCCTCACCTGGTGCCTTGTTCATTTTCATCACAGAGTTGTGTTTTGGGGACTAGTCTTTGCTTTTATGCATCTTCAAGACCTGTGGTCCTGTTAGCATCCTGGCAATAAGTGTCCTAATACGTAGAAGACACTGAGACCAGTTTTTGAGTTGCTGCTTTCCTAACTGAAAAGATTATGGGGGACTCTACCAGTGCAGCTGTCGAGAAAGGGCTCTCAGAGAGTGAGCCCTCAACCTCATTATTTTCTCTTGGATATATCCAAACTGAATATAGAGGTATTAGTCTAGCATCTCCTACTTATTACTTTCCAAGTTCCTGACTATAAAATTTACAGCAGGCTAATTTATGTCCTGTAACTTTCATAAATGAGAATATTGTTATGGTGGCAAGTCATATCTGCTCCCTGCTGTGCAGTAGACAGAGGAGGAAAAAACCCGGTTGATAATGTGAAGTTTGACCAGAGTAGCATCCTTGAAGCGCATATTACTTTTTAAAATGCTTTCAGTTCTTCTGAAACCACACACATCGATCTGTTTTCTCTTGTGGTCAAATCCTTTCGGTCAGCAGTTCTGGCCACAGGTAGAGGAAAGGAAGAAGAAGGCAGAGTTTTAACAAGCTGGTGATTTTTTTAAAAACCGAAACACATTGGCAATGAGTTATCTTTATGTGCAGGATTGAATGGTCTTACCTGTTCTCTGCTTCCCCAGACTGCACCTGCTTGCTTCCTGCAGCTGGCTCTGACTTCGCAGCGGGAAGGTAGTCCTTGGGGAAGGGTCTTGCTCTGGTGGTCTAGTGAGCAAGTCTGGATCTCATTAATAATGAACCATGTGATTTGTCCTCTGCTCCTCAAGGGCTTCATCTGTAGATTATGTTCGTTATTCTCACCGTATTGCTTCTGCGCGTCGCTTTTGAATGGGGAGGGGGAGGCTGTAGATAAACGTTCCACATCAGTTCAAGTGGTTCTGTTCTGTTAAGGGCCATCTTATTTTCACTGCCCATAAGAAAGGCTGGGAACTGCTGGCGATTTATTGTTGATCATGTCATGTAGCTACTTGAATGAGGATTTTCCAGGCCAGTTTATAAAGAAGCGGTATTCTGATTTAAACTTTTAGTTTTGATAGTCTTGAGTCACGTGGATGTGATGCAGTATGCAGTGATGGCTGCAAGTGCAACAGACTGCATGACCTTTGCTTTAGAATCAGTAGCATGCATCTTTGCAGACAAAGAGGACTTTCACCATCCACATCTCATGGTTATATAAGAAAACCAAACCACTGTAGCAGTGACTGAGGCTGAGTGATCTGATGGAGATAGACTTATCTAAGGAAGATTTGAATGGAGAAAGGATGTTTTTGAGTAAAGTGACGGATTTAATCAGTGAAACATTATAGTGATACTACAGACCTTGGGACCTTTGCTAGGCAACTCTGTCAGCCCTAGAGATGTTGAGAAGGCGACACGGAATCTGCAGAAGTGCCTGGAGTGTGAACTGCCTGTCCCCTACTTCCCTCACTGTCAAACTAAATTTAAGCACTTGCTCACACTGGGATCGTCTGGAATCCTCTCACTGGACCCGATGCCTAAAGCTTATCTATCCGCTAAGCAGTAAAGCCTTCCTGGCTAATGCCAGCACTGCCCCTGGCGTGCCAGACAGCCCCATGGCACACAGCTCTGGCTCCCCATTTTCAGCCAGGAGAAAAGATTGCAGATCAGATTACAAGGTTGGCGAAAGAGGACTTGCCATAGCGTGGGGGATGTTTTCTTGTGAATCGGTGCTTTCCTGAGATCTCTAGTTCCCTATGACTGTTCCTTAGTCACTTCAAACCCATTTAGCAATCCTGTTTAAAGCATCATCACCTTGGCTCTGGCATTTCTTCAGGGTCACATTGACGTTTCCATCAGAGGTGGCACTGGCTAACTACGTACTCCTCACCCAGCTCTTCTCTAGACTGGAGTTAGAAAGGTTTTATGCTATCTTTACAGCACACTCAGCCAGGTCCATTTCAACACCCAGGAGACTGAAGTAGGAGGGTGGTGGATTCGAGACTATCCCGACTTATATAATATGTCCTGTCTCAGTTATACACACACAAACATCTAATGTATATATGTATATACTACACATACATATGGGCTGAGAATGTACCTTTGTGGTAGGAAACTACCTGTCCACCACGTGCAAGATAGCCTTGATAGTCTGAATGGCAAACAAATAAGCAAACCAAAACCAAGCCAAACACTACTGTTGGTGTACCAATGTTCTACCATATTGTCTGTTTGAAAGGATGGCACGCAGTCCTTGCAAGCCTTTGTTAAGTTGGAAACAAGCCTGGTGCAGTGGCATACACCTGTAATCCTAGCCTTTGCTAGGTAGAGGCAGGATGATTAGGAATCCAAGACTATTACATGGAGGGGAATGAATCTCGGGTGTTATTTGGCTATCGCAGACCTGGGATGGTCAAGTCGCTAAAGCCCTGTTTAGATTTTCAGGTTAGATCTAGTCCCTAAATGTGTATTTTAAATATAGTGCTGTGTTTTGAAGGAAGAATACTGGCCAAGTAAACCCTGGAGTCTCTAGTGTGAGCCGCACTGTCATAATGTTTAATAAATTCCAATATGCGTGGAATATATATTCTTCATCAAAATGTAACTGAAGTGAGGCTTTAATGGTCCATCAGTAGTTTTGTTTCCTTTTGTCATTTTTTGAAACCATCCTCTGGCTTGAATCAATTTTCCCTCCCTCCTCCTGAGAGCTATATATGTTTCCCAGCAGTCATCAAAACCCTCCAGTAATGGGAGACTGCATGTGCCCAGCACTCGCCTTAAAATAGCAATTGCTTTTGTTTACTTCAGATGTCAAAGGAAAGGCGTGCCTGACTTTTGCTTGATTCCGATCTCTTTCCTACTTTGGATGGTTCCTGCTTTCTAGGTTTCTTTTCTGGCTGCCACCCCAAAAAAAGTTGAACGGTTTTAGAAAACTTAGTGTGAAAGTCTCTAAGCATTATTACATTTTCTTACTTCTGTATTTTCAGTTTATTTGTTGGCACATCACTTTAATCTCATTCCTCAATAGAACCATAGGAGATGACTTTGCTTGCCTGCTTTTTTTTTTCTCCTGAAAAGTTAACACACAGAGGGGGATAAGTTTAAAACAGTGTTTTATAATTCTGCCAGTGTTGTCTGTAGCCTCGAGTACTGACCTGGGAGTGTGTAGCCCAGCACGGACCCAGGATTGTGTATGCCAGTACTGACCCAGCTGTGTGTAGCCCAGTACTGATTCAAGCATGTGTATTTCAGTTCTGACCCGGGAGTGTGTAGCCAGTACTGACCGCCCAGTACTGACCCAGCTGTGTGTAGCCCAGTACTGACTCAAGCGTGTGTATTTCAGTACTGACCCAGGAGTGTGTAGCCAGTACTCACCGCCCAGTTCTGACCCAGGAGTGTGTAGCCCAGCACTGACTGCCCAGTACTGACCCAGGAGTGTGTAGCCGGTACTCACCGCCCAGTACTAACCCAGGAGTGTGTAGCCGGTACTCACCGCCCAGTATTGACCCAGGCTTGTGTAGCCCAGTACTGACCCAGGCGTCCGTAGCTCAGTTTTGCTCCCTTTGGGTCAGCTATTGGTTATTCCTCCCAAGCAACTATTGTTAGGGATGATGAATTTTACAATGTTTTGAAGTGTTTTTTTTCTCTTTATATAGACTTTCAATATCTCCCTTAATTTTTTTTTAAATTCATTCTTCGACAATTCCATACATGTATTCAATGTGTTTGCCTTTCTGGTGTTCTGCTCCTGTTGCTCTCTTCCTTCCCAACATCTCTCCTTCTGCTTTCTTGTACTCTTTGCATGTAGCGCACTGAGTTTAATTAGGATTGCCTACATTAGCATAGGTAAAAAGTTACTTAATGGAGCACAGGCAATTTAGCACTGCTTATGCCATGGAAGAAAATGACTCTCACTCCCTAAAGAGCCATGAGCTGCCAGTAGCCCCTCCGCTACTGTTAGGGCCTCGTGAAGGCCCCTGACGACCAATAACAGAATGTTGGCAGGCTCCATCTTCCGTAGGTCTGCTGCTTTGGGGTTAATGTCAAAGCCATGCCCAGAGGACTGTTTCTCAGCACCCCCTCTGTCTTCCAGCTCTTGCATGCTTTCTGCCCCCCCACTTCTGAGAAGTTCTCTGAAACTTGGAGCATATGCCACAATGTCCCATTGAGGACTGAACACTCAATAGATGTCTGTCCCCAGCCTCTGACGTCCACATTGCCTACCACTTGCTGCATGAAGAAGCTTCGCTGATTAACACAGAAAGTGTCACTAATCTGTATATATAAACAAAAATGTATAAGGAAGCTTGATAACATGTTCATTTACCATAATAGTAGTGATAGTTCCCCTTAGAACATACGATCTTGCCAGCCATGGGTTTTGGACCAGGACTCTAGCACCAGGCATGAGTTTCTATGGTGTGGGCCTCAGCTCCAGTCAGAAAATAGTTGGTTACCATGAAAATAGTTGGTAATTCATGCCACTACCCTATCAGTGGGCACATCTTGCCAGGAAGGTCAGGGTTGTAGCATGCAGGACAGAAAACTGGGAAATTCTGCTGGTGATTACCAGCACCCTGCTTAGAACTATACAGAACTTTGAAAGCTAGCCAGCAGGGATGAAGCTTCTAGCCTCAGCTTTATTTTTTCATGCTCTCTAAATAAAATGTGTGGTGTTTTCAACAATAAGGCCCTACCACTTAGGTCAGGCAAGTAGTCAGGAACAATGGCAATATCCTATATTGTTTTGGGGCCCCTAGGCCCTCTCTCACAACTCATGAGGTTGTATCCCATGAGTGGTAGTGGAATTTTCATTTAATAACTCATGGCTTTTTGGAGTAGTATTATACACCTACCTATTCAGGGTACTGCTATTAAAACTCCCAAAAAATATAGATTCTTTGGTTAGTTGACCTATCCCAGTTCTCTCCTCTGCCCCTCATCCCCACACCCTTCCCATTTAAACATTTTTTCTCCATTATCTATTCTGTAGAGGTCCAAGAAATAAGTTCACACACTGATTTTTTGACATTAATTCCAGAAATATTCTTTGGAGAAAAGATAGCACTGTAAAAACGGGTTCTGTGAAAATTCTACATGTTGTAGAAAAATTAAGCTAGATCTGTATCTCTCACCCTTAACAAAAACCAACTCCAAATGGATCAGCGATCTTAAGGTAAGACCCAAAACTCTGACACTGCTGGACAAGCATAGGAGTGAACTTTAAAATATAGGCATAGTTAAGGACTATGTAAACAGGGCTGTAGTCAGAAATTCAGAACACAGCTGACCAATGGACCTAATGACATTAAAAAGCTTCTGTACATCAAAAGAAACTGTCAATCTAGAGTGAAGACCCTTTCTACAAAATTCGAGAAAATCTTTGCCAACTATAAATCTGACCGAGAATTAATATCTAGAGTATACAAAGAAATCAAAACACAAGATACCGAAAAAAATCCATCCCCAAATAACCCAATCAAAACTTGTACTATGAAACTGATCAATGGGTTCTTAAAAGAATAGTTACAAGTAGCTAATAAACATTTTAAAAAGGGTTCAACATCCTCATCCAGCAGAAAAATACAAACGAAAACTGCTTGGATCTTTCTTTTCATGTCTGTTGGAATGACTGTCACGAAGAGAACAAACAACAGAAACTGCTGGCGCAGCTGTGGGGGAAGGAGATGGCGCATTGACTTCTGCTAAGAGTACAGACAGAAGCAGTCACTATGGAAACCAGCGTGGTGCTTTCTCAGAAAGCCAAATAGAGAACTGCCATATGACCCAGCTATGCTGCATCTGGACACATATCCCTTATGGATTCTGTATCCTACTACAATGACATTTGATCATGATGTTTCTTGCTGCTCTGGTCACACGAGCCAGGAAGTAGAGTCAGCACAGATGTTGTCGAGTGATGGAAAGCTGATAATGAAGATGTGGTCCACTGTTATGCCCAAGTTTCCGGTCCCCAAATGAATTCATGGAGCTGATTTCTGATGCAAATTTCATGAGGGTTTTTAATAACATTCAAACTTAAGTTTGGACCAACACCTTTCCAGTAGAAAGGTGGGTGCAGAAAGTGTGGCGGGGAGCCCTGGGAGGTTAGAACTTTTAAAGGGGAAACACTGTAATCAGGGGAGTTCATGTCCTGTTGTCTTGAGATTAGGTAAGAAGGGCATAGGATAAGGTAGTTTTTGAAACCATTCGTCAGTTTTGGGGTGTGAAAACCTAACAAAGAGCCATGCATAACTGACAAGGTATCTTCACGGACAGGATGTCTCCCAAGAACATCTGGATCTTGTTAAATTTTATGGCCCTGCTCCCTATCTTCTTAATTGGCCATTTTTAGGGAATCTGTTCAAATTTCTGCCACGGCAACACATTTCTGGAGCTGAGATCACCTGCTCCCAGCTCATTATATGGCTTAAGCCCCTTCTTTAAAATGGGGTTCACAAAGTCAGGTCCTCATAATACACAATGGGACCTTATACATATATAAGGAAAAATGAAATTAAGAAATTTTCAGGAAAATGAATGGAACTGGAAAAGATACTGAGTGAGGTAACACAGCCCCTTAAAGATAAACACTGCATATTCTCTCTCCTGTGTGGATCCTGGCTGAGAATTTTTAGATTTGTGTCGAGGCTAGGAAGCTTAAAAGGTATTCTGAGAGTTGGGGGAGGGAGATGATGCCTTAACAGGGACGGGAGAGGGAGAGGAGAACACCTGCGACTCTCAGTGTCTTGAGCTGTCATTTAAGTCACTGTGAGAAGCCAAGAGTTTTGTAATTACTTGTTTGGAGACATGCTAGGGCTCATCATTCAGGGCCTTGGGCTCCAAAGCCTGTTCACTAGCTGATTGTTCTGGCTAGAGATCTGTCACTGGGCTTATATAAATATGAAATGAGCTAACACCATCAATGCTTAGTGTCCAGATTCTTAGGTTCTAAGAGGCATGCCCTATATGCCCACAGAACTCCTATGTCTTGCCCTTGAGGATTCTGTTTTAGGACTGGGTACTGAAAAACTCTGGTCTTCTGGAATTGCAGAGTAACTGGTAGGTCAATGAAATGATCTTTCAGAAAAATTCCAAATCTCTCTCTTTTGGCGTGAGTAAACAGCTGACTTATTGATGACCACTGTCAGAGTGACCAGAAAAAAAAACTTATTTTTGTCCTTTTCTAATTTTGCTTGCTGACTTATTAACATGATTATTTTCTTATCTTAAAATAATAAAACAGATTGGTCAGAAAGGAAGAGACTGTTTTGTGAATGAGGCATTCAAGCACTGTAGAGTGCCTCTAAGTGTCTGGCGCAGGTGGGAATTAAACCACTGTAGAGTGCTTGCAAGTGCCTGGGATGGATGCGACATAGCTACATCTAGGAATCATGGGTGGATCAAACAGCAAGAGTTGAACTTGCTGCCATGGCCCTGGGCTCTCACTGGGCCCTTCTGGGCGCTTTTCTTTCAGTCTTCTGTGTAGTCACCTTCAAATGCAGGCTTCAGGGATCTTTGTGACAGTTAAGTCGGGTGCCTTTCTTAGGTCTTCACCCTGCAGCATTTTCTTGTTGCCTCTAAGAAAAACACTGAGTTGCTTTCGTTCCTCAGACATGGAGACATTTGCTCTGTCTATTTGTTCTGATCATCAGCCTACTACAGTTTTTGCTGAACTATCACCCCAACCCCAGGCCTGCCTTTGCACACCACCTGACTACCCACCCACTTACAGTTCCCACCTCCTCAGGACTACTGTCTCTCTTCCTTCCTACTCATGGGCTTGCTTGTTGCTGTTTGCCTTCATTTTCTCTTCTCCAGGCTAATGTATTTGTTCCAGGAGCCCCAGAATCCAGCTTACCTCCTCCTATGACTACATCACTGCATATAAGCCCAGGCAAGAGTAAACACTCACCCCCTCAATTCGGTGTCCTTTATACCTAGCAAGGATGAAAATGTCACCTTTGTGGTCATTCCTTTCCTCATTTAATTGAGGTTGAGCTTTTCTTTTTTCACTTGCAAAATAGAGTTGATAATAGTATCTAAAATTGTAGGGTAGCTGGGGATCGCTAAAACAGTGTAGAACCAGAGTGGTAGAAAAATTGTCTGACGTTTCTTCAAGGTCTTCAGTATTGCGAAAATGAATGAACTAACTAATGTATTTAACAAGTGTTTTTCTGTTCAACAGTGTCTGACATATAGGATGCATTTGCTAAATTACTGTGATGTTGACATTTAATTTAAGCAATATTTGATGTACAACGCATGGTGCCTGACCCTGTGATTGTTCCTGGCATGTCTGATCCTTTGACATTGTTATCTACAAAGTTCAGACTTGAAAACTGCACAATAGAGTTGCATAAAAAAATCAGTTTTAATTAATAAAAAGTTTTATATTGTTTTAAGTAACTTCACAATTTTGCGTTTGACACATAACTCTTTTTGATCCCTTACAGTCCCAGGGTCATGAATTGGACATGTCCGTCTGTTGAGAAACCTTAACCACGACTGTGTAATTCTCAGAGTAGAGACTGCTGGTAGTGGTCATTTCACATGGTAGGAGTATTGTGGGTGATGGGACAAGGTAACCCAGAGACTCAAGCTGGCTACAAGATGAGGCATTTGTGTGGTGTGGCAAGAGGCTGTTCAGTAGACTGAGGGCCAGTAGGACGGCAGTCACAGTACCGGCTCCAGGGCCCTGTCTGCTGTAATATAATAACATGGCCATACCAGAGAACAAGAAAGAGGAAAAGCCCTGCTGGACAGAGACAGCACCCATTTTCTCCCAAAACACCCTTGAAAATGAATCAGTAGATAAAACTGTGCCCCCTAACCACTGTTGACACCTCTGGGAATATTAAAACATGGGGACAAATGCTTTAAACCTAAGTGGCCAGTGTCTGTGTGGAAGGCTGTTTGGGTCAGTTTCTTGTGCTGTCCCCTGCCGTGGGTAGGGACACCCGTAAAACGGAGCTGTTACTCAGCTGTACTCAATGTCTCAGGCTCTTGGCTGCTAAATTCAAGAGTGATACAGGGGTGCAGGCATAGTTCAGTGGCAGAGCATGAGAGCATATGTGATTAGCATGTCCCAGTCAGGCTCTTGCAACTTGCAGCTCAAACAGTGCTACTATGTGTGGCCGGATAGAGCCATGGATGCCACAGCCCAGCCCCAAATCATGAACTTGCCTAAAACATTGTTTTATTATTCAATTTGTTTGTGCAACTTGAATGAATAATGCTTGGGCCTGAGCTTTGAAAATGACAATGTTGTGTGGTAATGTCAACGAGTCTGAGACACCTGCGTCAGGGATTAGATTTCCTTCCTGGCCATCGACCCAAAAGGTAAAAATTTTTAAAAGAAGTGAGTGGAGTTCAGAAATAAATACCAGCTTAAGGTTTGGGGTAAACAACCAGGCTTGTCACACAGACACTGACAGCAGCTGGTCATGTCCATGCCTGCTCATCTTCCAGGAGGCTCCACTGTCCTTTACGGTTGTCTGTGAGAATTACAGGGGAAGCCCCCGAGTCAGGGCTGTGATAAATACACTCTCTGTTGCTCTTGGCTTATCTTATCACACACTCCTAGCCTCTTCATTCAGTCAAACAAATGAGAGCCAGTGCTGGCAGGGACATTCCAGCACTCGGAGGAAATTGGCAGTACTGAAAGAGAGAATCCCAA
Source organism: Microtus pennsylvanicus (assembly GCF_037038515.1). Classification (NCBI taxonomy): domain Eukaryota; kingdom Metazoa; phylum Chordata; class Mammalia; order Rodentia; family Cricetidae; genus Microtus; species Microtus pennsylvanicus. The sequence continues at coordinate 22,289,065 of NC_134582.1, forward strand.
GTTGCAGTCAGTGGGGGCTAGAAGGTGGTCCTCCCCTGCTCTGTACTTACTTTGAGGTGTTTTTTTTTTCCTTTCTTTTATGATGGTTAAAACCTGACTTCCTTATGTCAGATTGCTCTGCCCTGAAGGTCAGTCCTTTACTGGGAATGGAAAGTGTCTTGGGTTCCACAGATACATTGAGGAAACACTTCCAAGTTAGTGGAGTGTGCAGCCCTGGGAAATAGGCAGGCAACTTGTCCGATAAACAGTTGTTTGGTTGTGTATGGGACTGGAATGACTTGTTTTCATCCTCGAGCATCTTGAGATGTAGAGGCACCATGTGCCGCTGTGATGATGCTCACGACTTAGAAGGAGCTGTTTGTATATGCTGGACCACATTTATGAATCAGATGAATTCCCTTCCCCGTTATAACTTTAAGAAGACTTGGATTGATAGTGTCATGTCTATCTCCTCATACAGGATACCCTGTAAGCTGTAAGGCTGGGCACTGTGTGTGTGTATGTGTGTGTGTAAATGTTTGTGGGAATTGTTTGCTAGTTGCTGACGCCCTGTGAAGTAAACACACTTCTTTTGAATTCACATGTGAGGAAATGGAACGAGAAAATGGTCTTTACAGGAGAAAAATTATTCCGAAAAATTAAGAGATATTTTTGATGTGGAGTCACACATCAGGTAGGGGTGGGTCAGGACATAGACTTCAGATATTACTTTTTCATTTTTAATCCAGGATACATTTGGCAACGAATATATTGCTTTCAAGTGCTACCTCTGAGTCTTGTAAAAGCCACTCATCTGGATTGTCCAATATATTTCCTCCATTTCTGCCAGAAAGATCTTTTAAAGTAGAAAATTGACTGTGTCTCTTAGTAGAGTCTAGTGCTTAAAACTGAGCCTTAGTGTGTGGATTCAAGTGTTTCATTCACTATAAGGGAAGATAAAGGACTTGGGTCCTTGTTGGGTTTTTATGATGTCTCTACCTGGGAAGACCAGTTCCTTGACTCTCCAAGGACTCTTCCTGGAACTTCACTTGAGCAAAGCTCTGCCAGGATTTAGAGGGCAGGTAAGTGAGAGTAGGTGACCCTCCACTTCTGGGGGTCCATATAACGGACTACTGGGGGTTAGACATTTCCGTAGAGATGTGTGGTGGGACATTCTATCCTCCAGTTGTTCTCAGCTGGCATTCTTGGATGCTGGTCTGTTGTAGAAGGCATTGTATTGTATGGCCTGACACGAAAGATGGCGACTTAAGAAATGCGGCAAATCCTGGAAAAACTTGGACGTAATCGCTTACATGATTGTCTTCATTCCTTCTGGGACTTTTATCAAGTATCTTTATGGCCCCAGAGGAATGGTAATAGTCACATGATTGGATCTAAGGTGGCTCACAGTTCAGCTGCATATCAGGCTGAAGTACCCACTCTGGGAATGCCACTCATCCATTCATCCAGCAAATATGTGCCAAGTTCAATACTACATATGCCTACCTGAGCCCAAAAAGTGTATCTCTTTTTAGTCATTAAAGGACCAAAACTTATATATACATAATACTTTTGAATATGTTTAAACTTCTAAGCGTCTAAACTATTTCCCATTACACAAGATAGAAGACTTCTGTATGGTGTAACAGCACCTTTTCATTCTTAGGAATGAAGACAACAATTCACTCTTAAGTTTTCTGTCCTCAATTTACACTAAAACCTTGTGGTCTCTCCTAGTGAGTCAAATTGAGTGACGTTTCACTATAATATTGGAATGTGGACTCAGAAATTCTTCATTCCATTGGGCAGAATCAGTAGTAACTGGAGCGCCCACTCTGCCTGCTGTGGTTCAAGTTAGCGTGCTCTTGACTATGAAAACAAAGTGTGGTTATTTATGTCTAGCAAGACAATGCTCCACTTGGTCTACATGAAACCCCATGTATAATCCAAAGTGAGCACGTGCGAGTTGTTGAACATATATTTTGACTCTCTTAAAAGAAGACCTATAGAGCTAGTTTCAGGACAGGAACCAAAAGCTACGGAGAAACCCTGTCTCGAAATCCAAAAAAAAAAAAAAAGAAGACCTATTATAGAGAGAGTGAGCAATGTTTATAAAGAATACTTTAGTAGCTTCAGATGTGTTTAGTCCCATGGATTAATTACAGTTCTTACCTAAAAACAACATTGCATGATAGATAATGGATAGATAAATGAATAGATAGATGACAGATAGGTAGGTAGGTAGATGGATGGATAGATGGATAGACAGACAGATAGATAGACTGACCGACCAATTCAGTCTTGAACTAATTGAATTAGTACAACAGGTTGTGTTGCTTTCTATTCTGCACCCCAACTCCTTCCATGGTATTTCTTTATGTGAGTAACCCACCAGGGCCAAACTAGCTTTGAACAGTGACAATCTTAAGGACACTTCTTTTAAAGCACAATGAATCACCGACAGTTTTAAACTGAGCCATGATGAGTCAGTGTATTTGCAATAATGTGCAAATGTTTTTATGTTGCTTTTCCTCATTTACCCAAAGAATTGCTGTCTTTATCTTTTGAATGAAAGTCAGTGAGACAGAGTGAACACTTTCACCTTCTTCCTCCCAACCAAGCTGCACCCAGAACTTCCCACAGGCAAACTTCAAGGGCATTGCTATAAGATAGGATACACGTGTCCCTAGGGAGAATTAAAAATTCTCGAATAGATTATTGTATTTCTTGCCTTGGGTTGAACTTTGCCTAACGTTCAAGATACTGCATAGTCCCCTCTACAGAACCAAGGGGTTAAGCCTCATTGGGGCCTAATTAGCCTGACCTAGGAGATAAGTGATTTTATGACTGATTAGCACATTGAGTTAAACCTAATGTAAAACAGTGTAGCAAATCAAATTTGTGTTAGTGAAGCATCCTGAGGAAATTATTTTACAATAAAATCAGTACACAGCACACATGAGAAATTTCTCATACTACCTTTCATTCTTTGGCTTGAAAGTATTTTTTTCATCTGGCATTATTTCTGTTCTGACACACTCCAGCATAGTTGGGATATTAGTGGAATCCAAAGATTAGGTGTGATCGATAGTGATTTCCTACTTGGTCTGATGTCCTGGTGCAGGTTGAAATAGTTTGTTCTCATCTTTGAAACAAGCCTAACACATCTTGGAGTTTTCTCTCTGGGCATTTCAAACAGTTTTGCCAGTGTACTGAAACAGAAACAAGTGCGCAAGAAGGCGAGCCGGGACAATGCCTCCATGCCCCGAGCTTCCCACCCCTTGGCACAGTGTTAGGAGAGAAGGGAACTAGTATGGAATGGCCATCTCTGGCCTGGGCTATACGTCAGATGTCATGGAGTCAAGGGCAGTGTATAGATGGCGACTTTACCAAGTGAAAACAAACATCACCTCTGGGGAATGGGGCAAGAAGTTTATGAAAATTAAGGGAAATATGAGAATTGCTACATCTGTGCTGACAACATAAACTTTTAACCATCCCGATAGTAAGTAAATAGAAGACTTAGTATTTTTAATGAAAGGAAGAGAAGCCAAGCTGCCAGTCTCAGGAATGTCATTGAATGCTGTCACTGTATCCACCCAGTGGCTTTAGAACAGCTGTGTTGGGTTTGCCAACCTCCTTGAAGAATTTGGTGTGTTGGAAGCAGAGGACATTGACTTTGTGTCCCTCTGTTGGCTCTGGCAATGGCTCTGGTTAAGACTGCTAAGTAAAGAGAACCCTATTGATTCTGCTCCTCCCCTCATGCCAACCTTTTAGGAATGTTAGGTCTTTCATGTAGATGTTGCATTTGATACCATGAAGAGATGTCAAAAGGCAAGCTTTCTGTGTATCAACCACAAATGTTCAAATTCTCAGGCCCGGAGAATTTTCAGACTTACTGATATAGGTGATAGGTGATATTTCAGGGAAAAATTTCTAGAAATATGTTACTTTAAACACAGTGCATGCCATCCTCTTCTTCCAGAGAAAAGCTGCAACTCATGCCATGATCTAGGTCTTTAGTTCAGGAACGCAGTAGCTAATTTAAAATGCTTTGGTGCAAGGGCAGTGAAGTGTTCCCAAAGACCACAATGCGTATGTATCCACCAGCTGGGTGGATAAGTGGTGTTTGTTTTAAGTGCACCTGAATGAGATGAATCCTTTTAGGACCCTTGGTCTGTGATGCTGGGTGCTCAGTGAAATCATGACACATACAACTTTAAGCATGGTGATTGATTCCCTTGTCTAAAGAGGCATATCAGCATCCCCCAAATCTCAAATTTGGTCATGTCTTGTGATTTAAACAGAGTGCCTTTAACTCTGAGAATCGTATTTTGCTTCTATTCTGGAAATAATTTTCAACCTAGTAGCCCTTATGCAGGAAAGGTAAGTTTTCAGATTTTATTTATGTCAAGGAACAAAGCAATCCAGCTTCATAAAGCTGTATTCCCACACTTCTGGAAGCCACTATCTTAAAAGTACTGTGTGCTTTTTTTTTATTAGTGTTGCAGGGACTCAGAAAAATCTCTCCCTTTTAAAGAAACCCCACATCCTTATACAACTTACAATAACATACCAGGTAGGATTTGTAAGGGATAATGAAAGCACTGGGGCATTTTGAACGATGGCCATATGTTCAATTTCTTAAAATCTCTTATTTCATAAAAACCTTCATGCTGTGGTGACTGTTGGAAAACTGCAGCTATTTTGCATATTCTATGCATATCTTGTTAAAGAACTTTCTATGGCTTCATCTGCTGAGATTTCCCCCTTAAAACATCAGAGGCTCATCTCAAACGAAGGGAAACGTGAAACTCTCCACAGGTACCTAGACCATTGTCAGGATAGTCCCGTGTGATTGTATTTCGTCATTTTGCAGAACAAAGCTTCTCTGTATAGTTTTTGTTGTTCAAACTTTCACTTGCCCTTTGTGGGGAAAGACCCAAACTAGTTCAATTAAATACATCACTTAAGTATTCAGAATGCTAATGGTTTAGTGCAAGCGTTTTACCTGATGTTATGGTTATTTGATAAAATACAAAACTCCCAGTTCAACTTAAGATTTCATGTGAGCAATATACCTTCCTTTTAGTCTAATGTGCTTTTTTCAGGATTTTGAATAGTTGGGATTACATACAGTGTTCTTCACATTCGCATATTTTAGGCATAGCCGTGATATCATATGTATGAAAATTTTATTATTTTTTGCTAATATGACATGACAATGATATTTCTATCCTGCTACATGGTCTGTGTATTTAGTAATTCAGTGGCTATATACTATTATCGTGAGGTAAATTCTGACCCTATGAACACATATTTATCTGGACATTTTAGCTATCTCAAATATTTTTATTTTAACACTGATTTAATATTTATCTTTCTTGACTTCAAAAAGATTTACAAAGTCTAATGAGAACAGAGAGAAATTGATACAAGGACTTTTATTCTTTGAAGTGTTTTTATAATGTTATTTTGTTGCAGGCTGTTTTCATCTTAATATCCATTTATAAAACTTAATTTTTAGTTAGCAGCCATCTAGTAAGTGAACATATTCATTTTTGTTTTAGGCTTCTGAATTGGGAGCATTTATTTCTGTTTTGAAGAATACTCCTTTAGCTGTCTGTAGCCAAACACCACTCCTTAAATACTTAGTTTTGAATGACCCTAATTTCAGAGGTCATGAATATTTAACATTTGGCTAACCTTTTATCATTATTTCTGGTGAAGACAGACAAGCAAATGACAAGATAACTTGGTGATTATGAATTTTATGTGTGCCCTGGCTTATTATTAGGTTTAGGAAATAGCAGCAGCCCTGGTCATTTAACTTCATAGTCACGAACTCCTCCTCTGCTACCCATTTGCGGGATGTTAAAAGCTGCGTCAGTGGAAGGACTGACATATTCAGAAAGGCGTGGGAAGCTCTCTGAGCATCTCAGACCATGTGGATGCTCTCTGGCCTTACTTCACTCTTCGTGACATATTGTGAGTAGACGAGAAGAGTGTCCATATTAAGTCCTGACACGGGTAGCCTAGCTATGGGCATTGGGTGTCTTTTCCCACTGCTCTGGGCAGTAACATTGCCCCCACCTGGCCTGGTGAGAATGGTGGCAGGTGGGCCCCCCATATGATGTAAGTGTGACTTCCTGTGTGTGTAAAAGGCACCTGTTGAGTACCAGGCGTCTTTTCCAGTTCCTTGGAATAGAAAGAAACAACACCCTCACCAATGTTTAAGTACATTACAGTACCCTGGAGGTTTCCAGGCCCAGGAAAGAGTGGCTGTCAGTACTGGTCCAGCAGCATCCCTCCAAGCTGTTAGCCTTACAACTCCTCAGGACAAGCCAGGCCCACGTAGTGTCTGAGAGTTAGGCTCAAGAACCCATTCCTCCCCAAAGACCCCAGGTGAGTTGAGAACCATCTCGTTAAGATCACAAGGCCAATTTTTTTTCTTGCCTTGGTTGGGGACTTTCTTTAATGGGCACATGAAGTGTCATGGCTTGCTATCCTGGATAGCCGTGACAGAGTGGGGGCAATGAAGGCAGGGGCACATGGTCCTTCATCCTGGAAATGAATCTATGAGCTACTTCTTAGAAAAAAAATACTAGGGTCATTTTTCAGCATCTCATCTGAGTATAACCAGTTCCACAGCCTTTCTGACTAGTCAGATTCTGATTCCTCCCTGAATCAGATACTTTCCCCTAGACAAAGGCAAAATTGCCTCCACTGTGTATGGACAAAACTCCGAGACAGCTGCCAGTACTCTTCACACCGTGACCCCATGACTGTCTTTGGGAGCTTCTGAGTGGGAACTATGCAGAGGGGTGTTGAGCTGTTTTCTAGGCTACCCAGGAGGACTACTGGCCTTGTAATTGAAAGTCTGTGGCTATAAAAGCAATTCCTATGAAATTTCATTTTCTCCAGTAGCCTTGGGAAAACACCACAGAAGCGTGCCTTTCCTTGCGATTGTTAAAAGCCCTCCTGCCGTGTGACAAGTGTCCAGTGGTTCAATGTGAGACACTGTGAGTTTGAGTAGTTATTTCTGAGACCCCGGAGTGCTTGTCCATAGCATTTGGATATTGTTTCTAGGGTCAACAATCATTCTAGAGATACTCTCCCTTAATCTAAAATTTGTGATATTTTTGTTTTAAGGTCACACAACGAAACCAGACTAATGTCTGGATTTACTAGAAGTCATATCATTTTCGGGAGATTAGCCATGGATAGGATATTTGAGTTCTTTCATTTGATACTTGAGAGCATCCACTCCACTCATGCAGCTGGCCCCATTCTACATCAGCCAGGTTGTCAGACTTGACTTTGCTGGGGCGATTGACAGCCATGACTGTTTCATTAGAATCAGGGTAGTATTGTGATGAATATTGAAAAGGTGCAGAATTAAATGTTATGTCTGAAAGGGTTGTACTGTCATTCACGTGAAAGGAAAATCAGACGACAAATGTCTCTTTCTGATCTTTACTCCTTGGTATCTTGTCGGGGCAGAAGGAGTGACTTCATGAGCCTCCATGTCACAGAGAATTGCCAAAGGGTAGGTAGCCTATCTGATAGTCTTTGGGTAGTTTCTTTTGTCAAATAAAATATTTGTTCAAGGGCTGGAGAGATGGACCAGTGATAAAAAGCATCTGCAGCTCTTGCAGAGGATCCATGTTCAGTTCCGAGCAGCCACACAGGGTCTCACAATCCTCTATAACTAAGAATGAATTCCAGTGAGATCTGCCCTTTTCAGTTATCCACTTGCATGCTTCTGAGGGAAGTGTGGCAAGAACACAGTCGTGTCTAAACCCTCTTCCCCGGGACTGGTCTGTGTCCACCTACCATGCAATGGTGACAAGTAGGAGGTTGTTTTCTCTATATGTGCAGTAAAAGTGATAGATTTGTCTCAATTCTAGCACTCTACCTTAATTCCTGATTAATAACAACTTTTGTTCCACATTATATACCAATAAAGTCAGATCTAACTTCAGCCAAAGAAATCCAAGAAAGTAAAATACCTAGAAATCCAAATGTCAGCCTCTTTACTTTTGATCACATCAGCTTGCTTCTGCTATGTCTTGGCTCATGCACCCAATTCTGAGCCTTAAATTTGCTCTTTCTTCGGAAAGAGACTTCTCCTCACCTAATAAATAGCCAGAGGAGCAGGGCTGTTCAAGCACGTGCCAATTAAAGATGCCTTTAGTCTTACAGAGGGTTGCTAAGACAGTTCGTCGCCACAGTGCCTTTAGCCAAAGAATCCTTTCACCCCCTTCACCGACCTCATGAACCGTAATATGCTAGGGAGAGCCCAGCTGTACTTCTGTTGGGCTATGGAGACGCGTGGTTTAGACCATGCTCACTGTTGACTCAGGGCCTTAAGAGAGGTGTGTATGACTCTCCTGTTCTGATGTCACCCTCCCCCAGTCCCCCGGGGACAGAGGTGCCTCTGCCCCTGTGGATGTGCTCTGCTTCACCTACCTCCTTGGCAGAGGAGGTGTGATGGGCATGAGTTCCGCCCACGGAAAGAGAACCTTGACTCACTCACACTTACTTTGGGGTTGTGTGTATTTCGCTGATGTATTTGAGTGGCAGCCTGCCGGGGTAGCAGGAGCTTGGTCCTGCTGACCCCGTTACTAACCAACTGCAAGATGTACGTTTATCCCCAGTGCCCAAACCTATATTCAGAGCAGGAAGCCATAACCACTGCATCTTGGTGATGGAGTAAACCCAAATGGTGGACTGTCGGCCCTCTGAGGGCTCCTCCTCTGGAGGTCAGATGGTCACAGCTGGAGACTACTTCTTAACATTTGCATGTGTAATGAGCTTGTCTGAACCTTCCTTATCATTATTCACTAAGCATGGAGTTTAATGTAATGACATTTGTATTATAGTTAATATTACAAGCCATCTAGACGTGAGAGTTTTGGGAGGAACTGCACAGGTTGTGTGCAAAAATACTGTATTATATGAGAGACCTGCACATTCTTGGTTGGCTTTCGGTGGGGTCTCCTGGGACCGACTCCCTGTAGAGGCCAAAGGATGACTATACATGCAGCTCTTCTAAACTGTAAGGTGCAGTGCCGTTCTTGCTCTCAATGCTTTTTGTTTAAGAGTATTTTTCTAATCATGTTTTTTCCTTGTGCAACTTTGCACATAAAATCTGGCTGTTTTTAGATTAGAAATATTTTTTTTTATTGGAGGCTATTTTATTTGGATTCACATTCTTCCCTGAACAAATGCATAGCTCATGAGAGTGCTATTCAGTGGATATAGATTCCATAATAACCTCCTCTAAGCGATGTTAGGGGGAGACATGCCCTAAGGCCTTTAGAAAGTGAGTATTCTAACTTCATCAGAGCAACCTTTAACCCCTCTAGTCGCTTGTGTGTCTGGAGCCAGAGAATCTCTGCTCATCTCCGAAGTCTATGGTGCTATAGGTTTAGAGTTTGTTGTTAGAAAAAGTGTAAGTTTACTCAGGCACATTGGTTCCTTGAAGTCACTGTCAGGCCGCATTCTGACTTCCTCCTGCTCTGCAGCAGTCAGGCAGGGGTGATGGGAGCACCTGGCTTTTGCTGTAGGCTTCGATATTGACTTTCTGTGATTGTACCCACTTGTATCCTAACACAAAGGTAAGGATAAGCAATATAGGAAGGAAAGCCACGGGGATTTTTAGTGATATCATCAGTTTCATTACCCAGTTTAAATAGGGCCACTGCTATGTTCTCTGTGTCATTGAACATGAATTTCAGTTGTCTGGGGTCTAATAAATGACACTTTATAAAACAGCGCTAGCAATATCTGCCAGATGTTGCCCATACAATTGTAGCTTTAACATTCCAAGACATCTTTTGTAAAAACGAACGCAGTGAAGTGAGGGGTTTGCTTTGAAGAGAAGCAGTAAAGTAGTCTATAGGGCAGGTGCTAGATTGCTATACACTATTATATGCAAATACTTACCTTTATCTGCTTAAGTTCCTTGTTTTTTCCCCAATTACCATTGTACAGTAATCAAATACACGCTGGGATATCTGGGTTTTATATAAGGAAGTTTATACATCATATCAAAGTAATATACTAACAAAAGCAAGCATTTGTAAGTGTGCGTCTCATTCTCATAGTTAATTATTCTATGGGGCAATGATGTTGACTTGCATCCCTTCTCTCACTAGGCATGTGTTCTGTCTTCAAAAGATTTGGGTATGTCTGTAATACATGACACATGTGTCCACAAACTCCAAAAGTAGCCTGCAAAGCTGCTGTAATTGAGCTCAGGGGAAAGGCACACTTGAAAGTCAGCTACAAGTGTTCAGTATTGAACCAACACTCTGTGCAGTTCTCAGTCAGGACCTCTTGTGGGTAGAACATTGTCTCAGGTGGTTTGCCTGTGAGCCGAATTGTGCCAACTCTTCCCAATCCCCTAGGACCACAGCATTTCCTGGAGGTGGTGTGAGTGTGTGAAAGCTGCTCTCTCCGAAGCCTAGTCCTTCGCCATCCATCCTGAGGCATTGCTCTCTGTGAAGGGATTGTCTCCTATGAATGCATTAAATCTCCTCCCTTGTACTGAGGGTAAACAGAGACACTCCTGTCTTAGCTCACGAAAGGAGAACCTGTTAAGAGACGTTAACAGTCACGTTCATTTTAGGCTAACATGACATTTTATAATGTTTCTATGCACAGCTGATAAAGAGAAAGTTAAAATATATTCAGGAATACATTTCCATTCTATGTGTTGAAAAGTAAATCTCAAATATCTTAAGGAAGTAGGTCTTCATGCCTCCCGTAAACTCCCAGACCCCCATCAACCAAATAACCCTGTTGAAGAGCAACTAGATTATTTAGGACTAGATGTAGTCCATTAGGCCACTATTTTCTTCCAGATGAATTTTTCCTGGAGAGAAGAATGATCTAATTGTGTTTCAGGGCTTTCAGACTTATAAACGAGCCAAAGACATTGAGCCTGAGTACTGGCGTTGCTTGTCAGGTGATGGATGAATCCACATGTGTAAGTGTGTTATGAGCGAAGCGTCTGCTAGCCCAAATGTGCTTCTAAGACAAGCTATCATTCCATATCTGTCAACCTGCATCGAGAATGATGCGCCGTCTTTTAAGTCAGTTTAGAATAGTTCACTTGTGTGACCTGTAGGGTAAAGGAATAAGTTTGATCTTCAAGTTCATTCCCAGCCCAAACACTGTTTGTTTATGGAATGTGGAGCAATGCTGGTTTACAGGTTTGGGTATAGTACCTGTGGTTTTTGGTCACAGCTTACAGAAACAAACCAAATCCCAGTTAAAGAAATGGATGAGTTAATTGGTACTTTCTCAATCACGGCAATGTCCAGGCATCTAGACCTCACTTTTCTCTCTTCCTTGGCCCTATTTTTTCTGTGTTATTATCATTCTTTATAAAGTCATTTCTTGCCAAATGGCAACAAGAGGAAGTCATTAACAGACAGAATTGGTGGCTCCCTTGAAGAGCATTTATCCTTTCTATTGCTCTGTTGACAACCTGCAGGGGACACGCTGTGGCTCTTCTGGGACCCCTGTGCTTGTGAATGGGGCCACATTGGCTGAATGAGATCACACCTAGGGCATAGGATCTGGTTTCTACTCTTAAGCGTTAGACCATGAGGGTGGAGAATCCCTAAGAGAAGGCACTGAAGGTGTATTATGGCTATACGCCACTCATGATTTTAGGGATTTGCAGCGCCGAGGTTGATTTCTTACCTGCCCTGCTTGTTTGTGGCAACAGGGCTGAAGTCCTGTCTTAAGCCTCTTTGATGAAGGTGGGCTGACAGACAGCATGCCATTAAGCTCGACCAGAGAACAGAAAGCTTTCAACCACGCCACAGTGCTAAAACTGTGATTGTCCTGTGCTAGGAAGGCTGTGTGTGTGTGTGTGTGTGTGTGTGTGTTTGTGTGGTGGTTATAGTTATAAGCATGAACAATTTCCCGAACGTTTGTCAACAGTGTAATGGGTGAAGCACTCAAGTGTCTGCTAGAATGCTCTGCCGTGTTGCCTGAGGCATTGCTCACATGGATGGCAGGCACACAGCAGGTTCTGCCTCAGCAGGTACCCTATCAATTCATGTCTGGAGTCAAATGATGGGAACAAAGACCCCGTGGGGCATGTTGAGCTCTGACAGGTGAGGCATTTTGAATTTTGAGTGGCTGTAGGCACAGTTAAACAGCCTGCAGCAGTACAGGCAAGATGATTATGCCTCTTAATCTTTATCAGCGCTTCCAGGACCAGTAAGGATCTGCTGAATCTCTTGAGACTGATACATAGGATTAGGGATAGGTGATCAGAAAAAAAAATGCAGAGATATGGCCTTGATCAAAGAAAACCCTTCTTACTGTTTGAAACTATAGGATACCTTGGTGTTTCCGTAGTTGTCTCTTCTCAAAGGAGTATGCTGGGTAGAAGGTGTTTAAGGATAATGTTGGAAGTTGATGACCTGAGGCCTTTTAGAGGCCCTCCCATTCTGAGACTCTTAGACTTGGATTCATTCATTATTCAGCTATATAAGGCTAGAAAGGGTTTGTGGGATGCGAATCTTTTATCATTAAGTCTGGTTCCCATGCCTTTGAAAATTCTAATCAATGAGTCTTTACTCCAAACCTTAGTTATGAACTTGCTGCTCCTCAAACTATTCTGCCAAGAGTCTCAGGAGCTCCTGAATAGGGAAGGGGTTGTGAGGGAGGCCTTTCCACATAGCATGAATGTTTGCTGAAAACATTCTTTTCAACACTGAGAAACATTGACACCCCTTCCCTCAGGTCATGATAATCTGAGTTTTTAAAAATTCCCCAAATAGGTACTGTGCAAACAGAACAACAACAAAAAATACCTGGCCATGATTTTGGAGGTTAGCTGTTGGAACATGCCTGTTCTAGATTAGGGTATAGACTCTAAAACTGATGAAACTGGCTAATTTTAATTCCCTAGTCGGCTCTGGAGCCGGTCTAGACCTTCAACTAACTGGCCTCTAGTCTGTAGCCACCTAGAGGTGTTAGGTACAGGTTTAGTCTAAAAATTAAGTCAAGAGTTACTACTTTTGTGAATCTTAGTTCCATGTCTAGTTAAATATGAATATTCTAGATGTGTCTAGAGTCACAAGGTCATTATGAAGTTCTGTAAACCACCTGTCTCTTTTTATTGTATAGAACAAGAACATAAAGCTCATTTTGTCCCATATAAGCCCAAAGAGCTTTCTTGATTCTAAGTCACTAGTTTAAACAAAGAAATGAAAATTCTAGAATATTAGTATGACTTCTAGTCAGGACTTTTGGGTATCCTTCTTCTTTCCCTGCTGTTCCTTACACCTCTGTACCCTATCCTAGCAGCCTCTTTCCTTCCCAAGTTCCCACAAGTTCTGAGGTTTAGCATCTCTCTGAATTGCTACTGAATCCATTTTCTCACCTGTTGTTGCTTTAGCCTGCTCTTTAGGGAGGACTCTGGACCCTTGGTTATGAAAAAACATATTAGTATTAGAACAATCACTAAGAAAAATACCAGGGGAAGGCCATAGAGGAATAGTCCCCAAATACCAGTGTGCTAACAATGGAAGACAAGAAGAGAGACGGGAAACCATGAATTTGTACCATGAGGCCGTCAGCATTTAGCTGATTATGGGCAGAGAGTCCGTGTACTCTGCAAACTGTAGACCTAGTAATTGATGTTCATCTTAGACATTTCAGACATTTTGGCATGCACATGTTTAAGAATTTTTAAAAGAATTTTATTTTTTATTTTATGTGTATGGGTGTTTTGCCTGCATGTTGGTATGTGCACTGCATGTGTGCAGTGTAGTTGACATTTTCTTTGGGCCACCAACCAGCTCCCAAATAAAGACATGGAGACTTATTATTAGTTATGAATGTTCAACCTTAGCTTAGGTTGTCCTACTAGCTCTTTTAACTTAACCTGTTTCTATTTATCTGTGTTGCCTTGGAGCTTTTTACCTTTCTTTCATTCTGTGTGTCGTGCTTTCCTGCTTCCTCCATGTCTGTCTGTCTGGTTCATGACATCTCCTTGGAATCTCTTTCTTTAAGCCTAAATTCTTCCTTCTATTTACTCTCCATGCCCAGAAGTCTCTCCCATACCTCCTCCCTTGCTACTGGCCGTTCAACTTTTTATTAGCCCAGTCAGGAGTCTTAGGCTTGCAAGGTAAAACAACAGCACATCTTTATATAGTTAAACAAATGCAATACACCTTTACATAGTTAAACAAATGCAACACATCTTTGCATGTTTCAACAAATATTCTGTAACAATGCAGTAATCATGGAGGCCATCAGAGGACATCAAATCCTCTGGAAATAAAGTTACAGAGGTTGTTAGCTACAATATGAGTGCTGGGAGCTGAAACCACCAGTGAGCCATCTCTTCAGCCTTTGATTCATATATGAGATAGCTTAGTTCAATTAACTCATTTATTGAGTGTTGATTCTTGGTTTTATGCTTATTTGCTTTTTTTGAGACAGGGTCTTCCTATAAACCTCAGGATCATCATGCCTCTGTCTCCTGGGCACTGAGATTAAAGGCTTGAGCCAACATAATCATTTAAAAAGCTTTATTTTAGGGTGGGGGAGATGAATCAGTGGGTATATATGCCTGATGCCCACCCCGACATCTTGACTTTGGTTGCTGGGACCAACAAGGTAGGAGGAGAAACCAGATTCTCACCAGTTGTCTTCTAACCGTTTGTACCCTCTAAACACACACAAATTAAAATGTTTTACAATATTAAGTTTTGTTTTAAGTATCAAATGGATTTTTATTTGTCAAGAATAATGAAACTTGCAGGGTCCAATTTCTCAAAACCTTTCACTGTTAAACAAGTTATGATTTGCGGTAAAAGATACTTTATCAACAGTATTAGACATAAACTAATTACCTTTCATAATTGATGTTGTTTGTATGAAATGGTACTTTATAAAAACAGTTACTTTTACATTATTCTGCAACTAAAGATACCCTCCCTCATTCATCTGTTCTCAGCCTCCCCAACCCCCAAGAGCATGTCATGGGGTCAGTGTGAGTCCTGTGTGGGGACTTGCATGTGGTTTTAGTCTCTGATAATGTTGTTGAATCCTGGGCTCTTCAGGGGATTAAGAATTCTCAGAAATATTCCTGAGAATTAGAGAGGATTAGCAAAGGGATTGAGCTGACTCATTCAGGGTGCCATGAATGAACTTGAGTGGGGTGAAGATGGGATAGTTTGGGCTTCCATATAGCTGGAAAGGCTTATGAAGGTCCAAACTCTACTCTGAATCTACGACCTCTAGGGCAAGCTATCAAAGCTGTACTTCCCATGGGAATACCTCCCCACCCACCAGGAACTCCTTGAGTTAAGTCTTTGCCTTTCTTTTTTGCTGTATGACCCACAGTTCTCAAAGTTTTCAGGTTACTGAAGTAACATGAAAGGAGAAATGTAGTCAGCATGACTTGGGAAAGAATCAAAGTGGGTGTCTTAAGTTAGGCTTCCCATCATGACCATGACAACTCTTATAAAGAAAGAATTTAATTGGGGTGGCTCTCTTACAGTTTCAGAGGTTCAGTCTATTATCGTCGTGGTGGAGAGTATGGTGCATGCATGCAGACTGGTGCTGGAGTAGTAGCTGAGAGACCTACACCTTTCTAGCAATAGGAAGTATACTGAGGCACTGGACAGTATCTTGAGCATAGGAAACTTCAAAGCCAGCCCCCACAGTTACATACTTCCTCTAACAAGGCCATTCCCACTCTAACAAAGCCACACCTACTAATAGTGCCACTCTCTATGAGCTTAGGGGGACCAATTACATTCAAACTATCACAGTGGGTCTCGTGGAGTAGAATGCAATTCCTCTCGACATGGTGTAAACTGCAGTTCTTAATGGGTGGGCAGGCTCTTCACATGTGGTTGGCAGCCTTTTGGTATTGGCTGCGTTTAAATGCTTTCATCGCCTTGTTAATTGGTTTCATGGCTTCTGACTCCATTTCTTCAGCATTTTTGTGATAATTAATTCCATTGCTTTTTAAAATGCCTTCAAATGGGAGGAAAAAAATCAAATGGAATAATTTGTTGAAACCAATCATTTTAGTAAAAGAATCAAATTATTGTGGATTCAGGGCAATGGATCTATTCAATTAAAAACCTCATTCTGTGCATAATTGCAGGAAACCTCTTCCATCCTCTAAATTTCTTCTCCACTCTTCCCTGCAGAGCATGACACAGCTTCACATGTGCTTTCTGAGAAGGCAGGACCAGCAAAACATTGCTCAGCTTCCCTTTTATCTGAAATTGTTGACTGCATCCTTGCATTTTAAAATATCCCAACTTAATATAAAAAGAGCAAAAGTATATAGAGATTGTCAATACATTACAGAAAAAGGAAATAAACCTCACTACTAATAAAGATGTTAATTAAAATGACATGATGCCATATCTTGTCTGTCAGAAAATAAATGGGAAAAAATGGACTGAGTTGGTATCGGTGAGGGTACATTTGACAAGAGGCTTCTTTCTTGGTTCTGTTTCTTTTTTAGTATGTTTTTAATTCGCACACAAAGTAATGTGTTTCATTATGATATTTGCCAAGACTTCTGTATGGAGCATGTGTTTTCTGACTGTTTTTGGAGGGTAGTGTGGTATTTTCTTTTAAAATGTTAAAATATGTCCATTTTATGATGCTGTAGGAGGTTGACCAGCAGATATAAACACAGGTGTGAGATATGGGCGTGAGACTGGTGAATGCAGAACTCAGCAGGCTAGTGAAATGTCAGGCCATGCACAAGATTGGTTAAATAAATCATAGTAACTATGGGAATGACTCAGCCTTTAAAAATAATTTATAAACACACACATATGCACTCACGCACACACACATACATGCACCCTGAAATACTAGATCATTTAACATAAAATACACTTTAAACTTTGCCTGCAACATAAGCTGACTGTTGCCCAAGGGACCTGAAGGGTAGAAGGGTCTATCCTGAAATCCAAGTTAAGGACTTGCAGAAAGTGGAGTTAATGTTGAGTGTGGAGAAATTTTCTTGTGTGAATTTTTCAATGTGTATAATTTAGTAAAGAATATCAATTTGTAAGAAAAAAATCTGAAAATTGGAAAATAAGGAGGGAAGCATAGGAAGAAATAGAAATATATAATTATAACACCAAGATATAACCATTATTAACATTTTGAGATTCTAAATTTGTGTGTGTGAGAGAGAGAAAGGGAGAGAGAGAGAGAGAGAAAGAGATGGGGGAGAGGGAGAGAGAGAGAAGAGATTGATCTTGCCAAATTACCCCATGTGCCAGTATTTTGGGAAAACATACCTAATAATTTATTTACAGTAATCTTGAGCATGATTAATAAAAACCCAGAAACAAATATTGGGGTTCAATCTGAATGTCAGAAAAGCAAAGCAGCCAGCCACTGGCTCTTACCTCTACCTCAGTTTGAAATGGCGATCCTGCCTCCAGGAATCTCAGAATGAGACTGTGTGTGAGAGCTGTCTCCCTCATTTTATATTCCTCTCTGGGATTAAAGGCTTACACCACTACTGCCCAGTTTCTATGGCAAACTAGTGTGGGTACTAGGATTAAAGGTGTGTGTCACCACTGCCTGGTCTGTATGGCTGACCAGTGGGGCTGTTTTACTCTGATCTTCAGGCAGGCTTTATTTATTAAAATACAAATGAAATATTACTGCAGTAATCCACTATTGATCACCATGACATTCACTAGTCTACACTGTTGGATATTAGCTTGCTCATAATTTCTAAGTGTTGTAAATAATGCTGAGATTAAAATCCTTGGTACATGATCTTTACCATTGTCTCTGCTTATTCCTTAAAATAGGCCTCTAGGAGTACATAAACTGGATGACACTTTCATAACTCCATCCTTTAATAAAATTAGTGTATTATAATTAATACACTATGCTAAAATGATATAATATTATTTATAATTGGTTTGGTGTTATGACTTATCACAGAAGACTAGGGGTTGAAAAGAAAGAACTTCGTGTTTATCCTTTGTTGCCAACAAATAAGGAAGAACAAGGAAGTACAAAGAAAACAACTAGGTGGACTTTGCTTTGATCGTATCTTCCATGTAATGGTTTCAGTGCGCTTACCCATCTTACTGAGAAGACAATAAGAATATTGTGTCAAAGTAGATTTGTGATGGGAAGCAAATACAGAAAAAGCCATTGGGTGATGGTGAATTATTGTGCAGTGGAGTGAAGGGGTCTCTTGTCCTCCCTCTGCAGCTCTGGTCTCTTTACACTGTGCAGGGTGTGTGACCACGCCCCCTGCTTTCTTGGTGGAGGAGAACTGGCACCTCAGTACCTGCTCTGCCGTACACAGTACACTCCAGACGTGGTCTAGGTGAATCTGTAAGGAAAAGAATAGTGTTCACATACTGCTCTGTTATAGCCACCAGCCACCTTCCTTGGCTGCCACAGTGAACCAGCTACCAAAAAAAAAAAAAACATTCCTGAAAGGGACTCCCCAAATAAACTCGCTTGGTAGACGTTGAACACTTGACTTCTAAGTTGTGTAAAAGTCTTGCTTTGAGTTCTTGCAGCACCCCCCAGCCCAACTAAAGAGTGCAGCAGCTATTCAGTCACTGAGGGCAGAGATGGGTGAGCTGGTTTGCTGACATTTGTCCCTAGAAAAAGGAGTGGAGACAGATTGCAAGTCAAGATTATTTTTGCCTAGCATATAAAAGAAGTTTTTTATCTTAGATAAATTCATCAGCAAATCTCTTGGTTGGCTCTAGATATTGAAAATGTTCCTGTCAAGGTTTCAGTAAGCTCTCCTTGCTAGCTCTTCTCCATAGGGAGAGGTTGCAGATTCGGGGGCCCGCATCCGGAAGGTCAAGCTATAACTGACCTCATGAAGAATGGGGCTTTTGATGGCTTTTTTCATCTTCCTGGGCTTCACAGGTGACTTGCTGTGCCTTGTCATGTTGTCGTGTCTTAACCTTCCTCAGTTTTGAGATGTATCTTGTTTGAAAGACCGAAGGGAGGTGTGTGTTTGTGTCTATAGATGACTGGGCTAAAGGAGAAAAAAATTAAGGATAAATATGAGAAATTCAAAGGTCTACCACGTTCTGCTTCTAATAGAAGTCCAAATAGAGAGGGGCCTGTGTGGTCACAATAGTCCTTCGTAAAAGTTCTTGATTTTGTCACAGAGGAACTGATACCTCAGCACAGTGACTCTCAGATGTGGTGCCCAGAGTCAGGCCCTTGCAGCTCCTTTGACTTCTTCTGTTTTTGTACACGTACTGACTTTGGGCTGAATATTCACAGCAAGCACACAGCACAGGTGCCAAATGTTTTAACACAGAAGTCAAAGCCCGGGGACAGTAGGGTTGTTTGGAGACTGCTGATCTGACCCAGGCAACGTGGCCCTCACCTGAGGTATCCTCATTTTAGGGCTCTGTTGGGGCTTTGCATTCTCACACACAAGCTGTAAGCCTGGGGTGGGAGCTGCCACTGGCTGGCCTGGCTTAGAGTTGAGCCATTTCAGGACAGTCTGTGTGCTTCGTGGTTCCTTTCCAGTCAGTGGAGCAGAGAGTCAAACCTTGCTGCACCCAGAGCCTTTCATCCAGCCCTGGGACAAGAAAGGGTTCTCAGTGTTAGACTTGGAAGACTTGACTATTCTCCCACATGGCATCTGAACTTCATTTATAATCTTCTACTTCAACAACCTACAAATAAATGAACAGCTGGGCCAGAGTATTATTTTTGGATGTCAAGGGGACCCGTGAGGGAAGGGGAGGCCAATTCATTTCACTGCCCCCTCATCTGCTGCCGGGCTACTTAGATAAAACCTTCCCAATGCGTCCTGATTTAGGATTCAGGCGTTCCGTGGAGGGAGGTCAAGTGAAGGGTATCCAGCTTGAGAAACCACAAAGCAGGTTGTGCCTATTCCTTTCTCCTTTGTGGTTCTTTCTTGGTACGAATAAAACAATTTTTATTCATAGGCTATGAATTTCCTATGGCTCACATGCTCTTCAGACATACTGTTGGCCACATGAATTCATTCTCGAGATGAAAGGTGAAGCAAACTGTGACCTGGGCCCTAGTTTAGCCCAAATCAGGGAGGGGTGAGCTGCTTCCATTTGCTGTGTCCCTGTCGTTACTTTAAGACTGAAAGCTCAGTGTCCAGGACCAGGCATGCTTCCCTTGTTGAGCAGGAAGGGGGAAAACCCACAAAGCCTCAACCATACACAAAGAATTACAGGCAGGCAGCTGAGAATTGCAGAGAGTGGGAGACATAGTCTTCCCCAGGGAAGAGCACTCCAGTTTGATTATTCAGTACCAAATAATCAGCCCGGAAAACATGCATACAAGCAAAATTATACAGACTGAGAGGGTGATATATGTGTGTGTATGTATGTCTATACACACACATATATTCATGTAACAACAATTAATGGAAAAAGAGGTCATGAATTTGAAAGAGAGCAAGGAGGGTTTGGAGGGAGGGAAGGAAGGGGAAAATGACATAACTATAATATAATCTCAAACATAAACAAATAATATAAAAACCTGAAAGTTAGATTGGGGAGGGGAGTGCAGCTTTTCTTTGTTCAGGCACTCCACGACACTCAAGTCCAGAGACACGGAGATTTACCTTCAGGGTAGCGCCTGCCATCATTTCACAAGGAAGGGACATTATTTTGTTTTAATTTCTCACCAGATTAAAAAAGGATAAAAGCAAGGAAGCCAATGTCTAGACATCAACTTTGTGCTTTTAATTTTGATCCACATGTGGAAGGCAGATGTTTTACTCTTCATGAGTCTCGGTGGTTAGTGGCTCTTTTAGTAGGCTCCATGTGGCAAGCACCCATCATAGGAACATATGTCCCTTCCACATGCAAGAGAGACCTTGGCTGGTGGGGAGAGCATTGGCACTGGTCCCCTAGGATGGAGGTGGCATAGTGTTGGTGGCACATGAACCATAGTCCTGAGGTCTAGAATTTCAGATGCATATTAGAGCTGGGGCAGTCCTTATGGCCTCCTCATCTGGATATCCTTGGGTCTCATGGGATGTTTTATTAAGTGCTTCTAAATTTGCAGGCTAATGTTTACAAGGCAGAGACATTTTGATCCCAGCCATGCTTAAAGCTATTTTATGATTTAATGCAGAATAATCAGCTCCTTATCTAGCTGCCGAGAACATGCCTAGCTCAACTTCATGGTACTTAGCTTGGAGAGGACTGCGATGCAGCCTGATAATGCTGAAGGCTGCAGCAGTTTCTTTTAAGACAGTTTAAGACGTTGAGTGAACAGATTGGATGCCAAGGAAAATTCGATCTTTTGACGACTTTGGACCTGGGAAGGAAAACTTTTATAGAAGAGTCTCTCCAGAATGCCCATCCTCTGATCTCATCAGTACAACCTGTTCCCTTCTTGCTGGATTTTCACAGTCTGAAAATAATGGCAAATAAGTGAAATCATATTTATTGTCTGATCATTTAGTTGTGCACGCTGGCAGAAAGTGGTTTTACTTCATTTGTTCCTTCCCTCCTTTCCTCCCTCCTTCCTTTGTTCCTTCCTTTCTTTCCTTCTTCTTTCCTTCATGGTTGGGCCTGGTCCAGGGTCCAAGGAATCCTTCTGCCTCAGCCATTTAGGTTGCTGGAGCCACAAGAGTGTGCTTCTTGCTTATTAAGTGATTTTAGGTGTCCATTAAGGGTACTTATTACGATCAATGTTTGTCATGGAGAGAGTGTTGATTGCACTAGCTCACCTTCTAAGTTAACTGTTCTGTCTTACTCAGGAGCCTCGGGGCTTCTGTAAATGCCAGGATAATGTCTGCAAGGTGCAAAGTGCCTAGCCATCTACTCCACATTGAGTCAGTGTTGCCAGTAGGGGGTGTGGTGGTTTGAATGAGACTGATCCCCATAGACTCATAGACTTGAGTATTCAGTACCAAGTTGGTGTACAGTTTAAGAAGGATTAGGAGGCGTGACCTTTCTGTAGGAGTTGTGTCACTGGGGGTGGGCTCTTTGAGGCTTCAGAAGCCCATGACAGGCCCAATTGCTCTTACTTTCTACCTGTTCCTTGTGGGTCAGATGCAAGCTCTCAACTACAGCTCAGTGCTCTGGCCGCCTGCCTGTCACCATGCTTCCAGCCACGCTGCTCATGGACTTACCCTCCCAAGAGATAGGCAAGCCTCCAATTAAATGTTTCTTTTATATGCCGCCTTGGACACAGAGTCTCTTCACAGCAAGGCAACTGTAGGGAAGACAGTGGATAAGGAGAGCTGCTAAAGCCAGGAGGCTGCCTGAAACCATTTGGTTTGAAAAGTATCTGATAACCAGATTCTCTCTGGCTTGCTCAGCCTTGGAGCCCTAAGGGTGGATTGATTAACAGGATATCTTGTTCACGTAGACAACATATTTTTTTGTGAGCAGATTTTGATAGGGAGATGCCTGAGGTGTGAGCTCTGTTATTCCCTCAATGCGCAGGAATAGGAGTGGTGTGAAGAGAAAGGTGGCCTCTGAGGACCACATTTTCTCAACTTCTACCCTCGTCATGCATAACCTACTGAAAGGCAGGACTCAACCTCATTTGTTAACCACTTTCCTGGGGCTAGAAACTCAGCTTAATTTCGTCTACGTTCGATTCAAGTTGTCCTTCCTAGTCACATTTATTCTGGGTTGGGTAAAATATGGGTTTTTTTCTTTGTGGAAACTAGTAACAAATTTAAATTAAGGACTCTCTTCCTGGCTCTGAAAATAATTATGTTAATTCCAGAGGATATAAATAGAGGCCCAGATCTATAAATACGTAATGCAAATCAATTGTTTCTGTACAGCAGATCGGTGACAACCGACAGTATTTTAAAGCGTCCTTACTCGTGTCTTAATCAAAAATCTTAATGAAGTCGAAGTGTATGCCATGCAGCGTGCTGAAATTTGCTGTATTTACTGAACAATCTGTTTGTAGATATCCTAGCTCAATCCCATGTGGATGCACAGTGTGCTACAGCGTGGGTGGCTTTCCTTCATAGGCCCTCAGCCACTTCCTCGCGGTTACTTCTGGTTCCTTGTTTTTCTTACACAGTGTCTGTGATGATGTGTGAGCCCCCTTCCTGAGTCTGTCTCTGTGGCCCTGGTATACCTGCCACACTTGAAAATGCCATTTTAAGCATCTTTCTGAGTGAAATAAAGCCTTGCATCCAAAGCTCTTCAAAAGTCCTTTATCAAGATATTTACTATGCTACCTAATAGCCTAGGGAGGCCACAGATCTATTTCTTTCTTTTTTCTTTTTTTCTTTTTTCTTTTTGGTTTTTCGAGACAGGGTTTCTCTGTGGTTTTGGAGCCTGTCCTGGAACTAGCTCTTGTAGACCAGGCTGGTCTCGAACTCACAGAGATCCGCCTGCCTCTGCCTCCCGAGTGCCGGGATTAAAGGCGTGCACCACCACCGCCCGGCTCACAGATCTACTTCTTATCTACATGAAATACTAAGCTTTAGGTTTGAGAGATGCAAGATAGTTTTCTGTGTGTGTCCCCATGGTGACTGAGAGGTGAGGTTGCTTCATGGCTTGAGTTAGGACTGTTGCCTCTGGAAATCTGGGTACAGTTGCTTACCCCTAATTTGGGGAGCAGAATAGCAACACTGGAACCTAACAGGTCTCTAGTCCTTAGGGTTGTGAGAATGAGCCCTTCTGTGGTTTTCACAGTGGATTTGGGGAGCAGAATAGCAACACTGGAACCTAACAGGTCTCTAGTCCTTAGGGTTGTGAGAATGAGCCCTTCTGTGGTCCTCACAGTGGCCCTGTGTCAGGCAGGCTCACACCATCTTAGAAACTTCCCTGCCTCCCTCCATAGCTTTCTTGTTTCTGTTTCGTAAACAACAGAATCAGAAAACTTCACCACAAGATGAGCTGCTGCTAAATGACCTGTTCATTAAATAATTTCTGCCTTGGAGTAATTTTTCCCTTGGAAAAATCACTTGTTAATGACCAAGCATACTATTCTTGAGGTTTCATTAGTCCATCCATCTGTTTAATAGAGACGACTTCTTCAAATTGAAATAGAGGCTAAAGTGATGGTTTCTCATGCTCATCAGCATCCTGATCCCCCACAGCCTATATACGTGGCTTTCTCAACAGTGCGGGTTTTCTTCAGATGCAAAAACACAGTGGTCACTCTTTCTTTTCTCTTACGAGTGATGTTGCCTGCACCTACCCGGAGAGGAAGTGGGAGTGTGCTTGTGAAACCCTGATTGGAAAGATAAAGAGGTTGTGCTTCTATTTTTTGCCTGTATTTATACTTTTAACTTATTGGGCAGCTTGCCTAGAAGTAATTGACTTCCATGCCCTCTCCTTTCCTGTGACTTCCCCACCCTTCAGGTCGGAAATAGATTGCCAAAGCATTTGTGCAGTCTGGCCTGTGGATGTCGGAAAGCCATTAGATCCTGTCAGAAGGTGCCTCTTGCCTTGAGCGGTCTTACTCATTTACATTTCCAAGATGGAAGCCAAGTGTCAAAAGTCTCTTCCCCTTCCCTCCTCTCTCCCTCTTTTCCTCCTTTCCTTTCTGTGAGATTGAACATTAGTCAAGGACCCTACCACTGATCTATAACCCCATCCCTTCCTTATCTCTGCACATCAGTTATTGCTTCCCTCTCTCCCTGTCCTTTCTTCCTCCTTACTTCCTCTCCTCTATCCCTCCCTTTCCTCTCTGCCACCCCCTTTCTCCTTGGTATTTCTTCCACTAGAGGAGATCTGTCAGTGGACCCTCTAAGGTCACTCAGTGTTTCTATTCCATCTCTTCCAGGAAAGAGCCGTGATCAGAGCTCTGGGATGCAGGATCGATGACACCAAGACACTGTGGTTGCTGAGCTACTTTAGAGGCCACAGCGACAGAACCATGGTGTCAAATGGAGAAGCTTTCTGCTCCCTCTCCCTCTCTTCTTTCACAAGAGCACGGGCTGGCAGCACCGTACTGTGAGGCCCAGTTTCTCTGTGAGGCCCAGTGACTCTTGTACACTCCACGGAGGAGAGGGATTGGAAGGTTCCTCTGTCTTTGCTATGACTTTTATTGTCCCTTGAGGGAACATCACTCATGGGATCAGTTGGTTTTTCTCACAGGACTGCTAACGGTCTTATTTTTTTAATTGAAAACATTTCTTTGCATGTGATATTGGATCATGGTTTCCCCTTCTCCGACTCCCTTGCAGTTTCTCACCTCTCCACACACCCATCTCCATTGCCTTTCTTTTTCTCTTGAGAAAACAAACAGGTAAACAAACAAACAGCCCTAAAGAAACCAGAATAAAAAATAAAAAATCCATGAGCACACACAGACACAGACACACACGCACGCGTACAAACACATACATACACGCACACATGTACGCACGCACATGCATTTAAACAAACAAACAAACAAACAGAAAAACCAAACCCATAAAAACACAAAATTGGAAATCATAATATACAGGCATAAGACCAGTAAGACAAAACAAACAAAGCAATACGAAGCAAAAAGTCTATTAAAATATCTTTGTTTTTGTTTTGTGGTGGCCATCTCCTACTGGACATGGGCCTACCCTGAAGTGCACTTAATATCACCAGTGAGATTCCATTGGAGAAACGAATTTTTCTTTTGCAAGCAGATGGTCTTGTCTTTGATCAGAGTTCAGGTATGCAGATGTGTGCTGTGAGGGGCTGAACAGAACTGGGAGGGGTTTCCTGGCCACTTTACACCCCCAGTAGCTGCTCTTGAGGAGCTGTGAGTAGCATTCCTTGTTCAGAGGGCACATCTGAGGACATGCACGTGCCCTCCTTCTGCACCCATGTGCTGTAGCTGAGTGCATATAGCGTGTGCACAGCTATGCTGGTGGAGAACTCTAACCCCCCTGTACCTCCCCCTGGGGCCAATGAGTTGGCTCAACAGTCAAGGTGCTTGCTGCCAAGCCTTCTACCCTGAGTTTGAGCCCCAGGACTCACCCTATGGGAGAAGGAGAGGACTGACTCCTGTGAGTACCATGATGTGCTCACATGTGCACACAACAAATGAATAAATGGTGAAAGATATCAAATGGCCTCGTTTAAAAGTGTATGCCTGTCAAATTATTATGTTCTTTTTCTCACTCATCTCTGATTCTTAGGACAGTAAGACATCTTGGGAGCTTAGGTGGATCCTTGGTAATTTAACTCAAGAGCAGCCATCACTACCTGGACTCTCATCTCTTGGGGAAGTGAATAATTTCTTTAGTTCAATCATATCTTTTCTATTGAAAATGTTTGACTTACATTGTATTCTCCAGTTTTAGTTCAATCCAACATGATTTTAAATCTTCCTAGGTAGCTAATTTCTAATTTATCTTGCTACGCACTCTTGGTTAGAGACAAATGACAATGAATTGTACTCGGAGAGACAGTAGGGGTGGTTGTCAACCGTTATATTGCTCAAAGTACTCTAGCACTGTAATCCTTGAGGTTCATGACAAAGGAACATGAATTCAGTTCTGAGGGCTTCAGGAGCAATTGCCGACTGCCCACTGTTAGCCTGCTCTTCTGTTGTTCCTTTTAGCTTTCTTAAATTCTAGATCAAACTAATCAGTATGGTCCCTGCTTTTCCATTATCCAGTGTGGGTTTACCTCCTGTGTTCTATTAGGTTGTGATTGTCTCCTTTATCTATAGCTAAAAATATTATAATTAATAAAGAAAACAACAGATAGGTTGATTTTGTTAGGCATCAAAGTATAAAACATTTAGAGCACAGAAAAACGAATCAGTAAATTCAATCAGCGCACGCACCCCTGCGCCTGCCCCTTAGGGTCCTTTTTACCTGCATTGCTGAGACAAGGAACTGGCTGATAAAGAAATCCAAAGCGTAGAAAGTTACAGGGAATCTTCTGAATATCTCACGTGTGTTGTGTACTTTGTTTCGCCTAGATCCTTAAAACCACGATTCTCAGAATAGTAACAAAGTGAACCAGACCCTGGTTAATTTCCTGTCATTCTGTCCATGGGATTGGCTGCTCATTATTAGCTGAAGCCCATGAAATTTTAAAAATTCCCCAATGAAAATCTTAGATATTGAGGGACAATTTTAAAACTCTATTTCACTTAAAGATGATGTTTCCAACAGTTCCACCTCTTTGTATTAAAACTTGGATGATTTACTTGGATTTTCTTTTAATTGTGAGGAATCTGGAACCTGGAGAGATGGCTCAACCACCTGTAACTCCATGTTCCATGGATCCAGTGCCTTTTTCTGGGCTTTGCAGACACCAAGCCCATATGTGGTGCACTCATACAGACACCCATACACGTAAAATACATTATTTTTAATAAAAAAATTGGCTGGAGAAGGCAATATCCCTTATCATAACATAATACTGTTTTTATAGCTGTCATTTTTTAGACTACTTACTAGAAATGAATACCAACATTTTTCTATACATCTATCTACTTTATCTCATTAATCTTTCATTCATATTTCAATGTTTGATTTTCAAATTTGAGTAAGCATGGAGTATTTCAAAAGCAAACTCCATATTAATATAATTTTATGATGCCAACAGTTTCAATATTTCCAATTATTTGCATATTAGTAGTTAATTAATATGTATATAATATCATAAATATTATTTTTGTAAGTCATGTCAATTCAGTTAGTTGTAGCATATGTGTTGACTGATACTCTCTTGCCAGGACATTGTACTTGATGCTGCAGATACAGAGAGAATTAATTTATAGCCCCTGTCCTGTACAGTAACCCTATCAGATTGCTGTACAAATCCTTAGGGCTTCACACCCGTCTTCTATTCCTTTCTCTGCAAGATGAGAACAGTCTCTACCTCATAAGACTTAACTTTGATTCCTATGGATGATGGCTGAATGGCTGAAGTCATCATGGCTCTAGGATGGCCTGTGTCAGTCTCCACAGATCTGTTCCCCTTAGGAACTTAATGTTTAGACCACAAACACTATTATCTCCTTGAGCAGAGCATGCCTTCCATTGCCTGGATTTCTTGAGATCATTCATTGTACCCGAAGAGTTTATCTAGGGCAACAACCAAACAAATATGATTCTTTTTAAAGAGAAATTCTGGTCCTAGCTGTGATGTGATGAAAAATGTCCATTGTGCAACAAAGCTTTGTGAAGCTGGTCGAACATGAAATAAAGTTAGAACATGGAAGCTGTTTTGTCTGACGGTCTTCGTTTCTGACATCCTTACACTTAGCAGAAGACAGTCCCCGTGGTAGCTGTTGGAAGATGCAAGATCAGCATGCAACCCAGTGGGAGCCTTTGCTGTGTGTGGAGGGCGAGCTGGGCAAACCCTGAGAATTCTGAAACGCAAAGTCGCATCCATCTACAGAGTGCCTGAGAATGTCACCTGATTGTCACTGTGCTGCACATTATCCTAAGCCATTCCTGCAGTGTCTGTGTTTAATATGGCTTGCTAGGATCCTTTGGTATGTGTTCCATCTAACATCTGGAATACGTTCATTTTTGTTGCCGAGTACCTGGGATTACAACTTCAAAACGAAAAGAAAGTCACTTGAGATTTTCTTAGAAATACCCTCAGAGGCTCCCTCAAAGACTCTTCCCAGGCCCTCCCCAAGACAGTAATTCCAGGCAATCTGCAACAAAACTAATGTGTTCCAGATGATAGCGGGGAGAACAAGAAAAGGAAAACAGCCCTCCAGTTTTCTGAGAAAAGAAGAAGAGAAGAAGAAGAAGAAGAAGAAGAAGAAGAAGAAGAAGAAGAAGAAGAAGAAGAAGAAGAAGAAGAAGAAGAAGAAGGTTGTTTACTTTGTAGGTTTCTTTTCTCCCCTGGAAGGGCTAATCAAACTAAAGCAAGGTGAAACAACCTCAAAATGGCACCTATTCTAATAGAAGAGGCTTAGAACTCACAGTACTGTATTTCTCTCCCTTTGCTATTATTAATGTAAAAATATTTTTGTTTGTTTGCTTGTTTTGTTTTTTGAGACAGGGTTTCTCTGTAGCTTTGGAGCCTGTCCTAGAACTAGCTCTTGTAGACCAGGCTGGCCTCGAACTCACAGAGATCCACCTGTCTCTGGCTCCTGAGTGCTGAAATTAAAGGCATGAGCCACCGCCGCTCGGTTGTGAAGTAGATTTTTCCATTTGATTTTTCACTGACAAAGTAGCTGGATGCAATTCACTAAAACTTGTAATTCTGAGAGATTTTTAACTAAAATAAAGACAAAACTGGAGGCCCTGAAGGAGGGTGTGTCTACCCTCGCTCTCACGTGTGAACGGCAACAGCTTTGCACTCAGGGCCCATCATTCCATTGCTTTCTGCATACAGAGCAGTCTGCTTCCAGGCACCCAAGACAAAAGCCTGAGTCATTCTCATAGGTCTGTGGGAAATCCTCCATTCGGTAATCTCTCCACTGTTTTAGTCTGTGTATGTTAACGCAGACTAAGTCCGATGCTGTTCTAGTCTTCTTTCTGCTCCTGTGAGAAACACCAGGACCAGAAGCAGTTTGGGGAGAAACTTACATGTTCCAGTCCACCGTTAACAGAAGCTGAGGCAGGAACTCCAGGATGGAGCTTGAAGCAGAAGCCATGGAGAAAATCTGCTTACTGGCTTGCTTCCGGGTTTGCTCACGTTCAGCTAGTCTTTTAACACAGCCCAGTCACACCTGCCCACAAATGAGACAGCCCACAGTAGCCTGAGCCCTTCTGCTATCAAGAAAATGAATGCCTAAATTCCCCCAAAGAAAGGACCACAGGCCAATCTGATAGAGGCAGTTCCTTAACTGAGGTTCCTTCTCAGGTATGCCAAGTTGACAACCAAGATTAGTAATCACCAATGTATTCTTATAAAGAAAATGGTAGAGGAGAGGAAAAACAAGTAGGAACTATGGAGCCAGTCTGACTGGGATTGACTGTACTTTTGCCTTGATACTGAGTGAATTAAATATCATTCCTGAGTCTTCATTTCCTTTAAATGGGGAATATTCATAGCATCTACGTCATAGGCCCCCATATGATATACAACTTTGCAATCTACTCTTTTTTCAGTTTTGTAGTGTGGCTATGTTTCCATGCTCATTTCCGTGGCAACAGCCATTCTCTGTAACCGTAGCACTGAGTTCCGTTAAATGGCAATCCTTACCGAATTGTCCCCATGAAACTAGACATAGAGACTTAAAAAACCCAAAACAGAAACAAAACAACAACAAAAAGACCTCAGAAAACATTTTATCGAGGTTCTGAGGGCTTTACTTGCAGAAACAAACACCTGAGCTTTTATGAATTTGTGACCTATCATTGAGCAAAGGACAGTCCAGGCCCAAAAAGAAAGAAATTAGAGGCAAGAATTTATTTAAGCTTTAGTAAATATTTACTGAATGCTTATTATGTTGAAGGACTGGAATAGAAACTGGAAATGGAATAATAAACAGGAAACAGCCCCTCTTCCAAAGTGGCTGAAAGCCTAGTGATTTGTATGACTGGGGAGGAGGGTACAAACGGAGTTGGATGGAATTGGAGGGGGCAGGGTATATTATTGCTTGGTTTTTACAGGGCATAGTTCAAAAATTGCAGGTTGGGAAACTTCTCCGGAGAAAGCTTGCCAAGTGACCTAGCCTAGGTATTTGGTGAGGCAACCCAATCTCTATGTAATTTCGATAAAACCGATACAGCTGTGTCTCAGTGGCTTGTACGTCGTGTCTGCTTTTTGGTGGAAAACTCTTGACACAGCAGCAACCTCTCAGGGAATGTTCTGAAGCATTTTGCCGCAGTTAGTAAAATACAAGTCTCAGAGATGGGTAGAGAAGCAGAAAGCATCATGGATGTCTGCAAACATATGAGATCTAAGCCCTGTTAGTTTATCAGTTAAGGGGTGAAAAACAAAACAAAACAAAAACAAAAAAAATATTTCTAGCTCTGGAATTGATGTGAACCTGTGATGGCCCGAAAATGTGGTTGCAATCCTTCCTCGACATTTCTGGATGAAGAATTTCACTGAAGGAGTTGGAAGTGAAGGCTTCTCTGATGTCAGCTTGGAATACTAGGGTCTCCCAAGGAAGAAGCAGGCAACACACTTCAGGAAACAACAAGGTGAAACTGTTTCTATAGGTTGCAGCTGTTTGAATCTTTAAAGAAAACACAGGGTTGGACAGTGCTATCTGCTGAAGATGGAGGAACTATGACCTCACAGACAGTAGAATGAATTTCCTCCCATTCTAATGTGCACTTCAGTCCATGGAGGGCGCTGCCAAGATCAATATAGAACATTCTAAAGCCTGCAGCAAAAGCTCCCCCAAACTCTGTCTTTACTGAGTCCTTGGAAGATGAACACTGCGGACCACAAATGAATCCCCATGCTGAAATTCCACTTGTGTTTAGCGAAAGCCTGTGGACGGCGACCAGCCTGACTCTGCCAGCACTGTTCTCCCCAGCTGTCTCGAGTGCTCAGGGATGGCCACGTGACAGGAATCCATCTGAACATGAGAGATCAAATAGGATTGACATGGATTTCTCATTTCTAAAAGAGAACATGGCCTTTACTTTGTATTGTTTAATGGTGCAGTAGGCAAAGTTCTACTTTATTTTATGCTAAGTTATATGAGATTGTAAACATTCAGCTGTTTTTCACACATAAAACTATGAAATTTAGTAATTCAGCCTGTTAGGCTAAATTAGGTTGGGAAAATACAAGTTTGAAATTTGTGCTTTCTTTCCATTTATGAAGTTGAGCTTCGAAACAGAATGTGATGTTAGAGATCTACAGAAGTAGAAGGCACAGACCATTGCCATATTAACAGGGCCCTAAGGCTACATCCCCTGAGTCTTACAGTGATCACTGATGTAAAAATCACATTGGAGTGAATCTGGAATATAGTAACACATGTATCTGGGACAAAAGGGACATGTTTGGGGGGGGATTACAGAAGAGTAATTAAAAATAAGATGTAGTTCATAATAAAATCTGATTTAATTTAAAAACTTGGGAAACATATGTAAAAGTTGTAAAGCACTTATTTATTGGGGCTGGAGAAATGGTTCAGATGGTTGAGAGAGCTCACTGCTCTTCCAGAGGATGAGTTCAATTACCAGCTCCCTTGGGTAGTTCACAACCCCTTGACCTAGGGGATCTGATACCCTCTTCTGCCTTCCTCAGGCACCCCCACTCATGTGGCATACACACACACACACACACACACACACACACACACACACACACTCACTAACATCACATGAATACAAATCAAAGTAAATCTTTTAAAAAGAAGTAAAGTTACTTGGACTTTCTTACAATAACTTTTTCCCTGAGGGGAACAGGCTTTAAGTTAGTCATTCTCAAGCTGTGGGTTGTGACCCCTTTGGAGTTCACATTGCAGATATCCTGAATATCAGATATTTACATCACAATTCATGACAGTAGCAAAATTATAGTTATGAAGTAGCAACAAAATGATTTTATGTTTGGGGGTCACCACAGGAACTGTATTAAAATGTCACAGCATTAGGAAGCTTTAAATCATTGTGTTTTCCACTGAGCTATAACCTTTGTACACTTCCTGGGATATAGTGTGGTGATTGGACCCATGCATTCAGTATGAGTATGCATGAATCTACTCATGGTGGTTGGTGAGCATTTCCACTTCTGCACTCAAAGGTGGTGCTGGAGAATCACCCACCACGCAGAGCAACAGAATGTGATCCTTTGTTCTGACTGTACACAAATGCCAACTCGAAATGGGAACATCAGATTGGAAACTAGACATGACTACCAGAAAATGGAGGGAAAACACTTGAAGCCATTGATTGTGTAGGCAGTGACTCTTTCTTAGGTAGGATCCCAAAGGCTTGGTAAGATCGACAAATGGGACTAGATCAAACCAAAGAGCTTCTGCAGAGTAGAAGAAGACTGAAAGACATCTACAGGTGAAGCAAATATGTGTAGCTATTCATCTGATGGAATGATATCCAGACTATCTAAAAGAACTCAAAATTTTCGTGACCAAAAATGTCAAGAGGCAACAAGGATCAAGGACACATATTCTTAAACAATAATGGCTTTATATAGATAATGTCATATTATAATTATGATAATTAAAAATCAAAAGAAGTTCTCCATTCTGGTGGGGAGGCATGTAGATTGTTTTGTGAATTGTCAAACTTTATAAAAGTTAGAACAGAGTGGATTTCTTCAAGTGAGAATAAACACGTACCCTAAGATGGCTAGCGATTTCTGGGTCAGTCAATCCAGCAGACCTTAACCTACAGTCTCCTAGGCTGTGAACATTGACTCACCTGCTCAACAGAAAAGAAATTACCAAGGAGAAGGGAAGCAGGTCCAGGCTGGACCTCCTCCCAGCTTGCTCTCTCAGTAAGTTCCTATGCCGGTGATATGAGAACAGGTTTTGTCTTGGTAGACCCAAGAGTTGTGGGTTTCAGTGCAAGGTTTTTATTGTAAAATAAACTTTTTTTCTTCCACTCTCAGTTTTTTCTCCCCCACCTTTTTTTTTCTTTTTGGTGTTAGGGATCAAACCCAGGGCTTTTAGGGACTAAACCAATGCCTGCCAAGCCCTCCAATCTCTAATATGTTTTTCATGCAGTTTGATAAAGTGCATAAAAGAATGTGTGTTGTTTGCTCAGTTGTAATCACAAGGGGTAATCAATAGTTTTATTATCTTAAGCCAGACAATTAGCAGCATAAATATGCTTAAGCTTCAATATAAGGTTTGGAATTTAAATTTTAAAATGTGAGTATACATGACAGAAGTGCATGATATAAAATATTTTCAACAACAAAAGCAGTTATTCTTTTTTAAACATTGATGAGAATTAGTCAGTTAGTCATGATGCACTCAGAAATTTTTAATATAAACACATATGAAGTAGAAAATAAAATTCTACCTTTTTATATTCATTTAAAAGACAAGGTCCTAGTTTGATAATCCCCAACAGCAGAAAAACAAATAAGAAAAAATTATAAAAGAGAAAAATGTAAAATATGAACAAGACAAACAAGAGGCAGTGATAATTTTAAACTTATGATCACCCACAATCAAATTATCTTACTATTAGTCTATTCTGTTTTCCACCATCTATGCTATCAATAACATCTCAAGTTGTTTTGAAAAAGTAAAACATTCAAATCAAATACTTTTTCTTTTATATGTAGGAAGTTTTCACCTGGATTTTTTTTTAAAATTGTTTTTGCTGTTTTTAGTTAAACATGGCTGTGGTTTGAGAAAATCCTGTAGATTGTGTTTCTCCTTTAGGCTTTTCCTTAAAATTTCATTTGTTAAGCCAGTTTCTCTAATAAACCTTATGCACTCTACAGTATTGTATTTTTTGAAGCCCAAAGAAGTGCATGGCTGGTTGGGTGTTGTGTTGACCACCTTAGTTGACTGCATCCACTGTCATCTAGCTCTGGAATGAGATGTAAAGAAATCTAGACAACGTCTAAGCGTGAGAGCACACTCCTCTCTGAATGAATGTTTTCCTGTTCATCTCTTTGTCATCTATTTGAATATTTTAGGGTGTGCATACAGAATCTAATGCATCTGCTAGATGACAAGAATCAGTGGTGAGCATGTGGCTTGGTCCTGCTGAATTGCCATTCAGAAGGACTGGACCAGCTTTTGTTTAAAGAAGTAGTAATTTTTGTAACTGCCTGGAGAAAGCGCTGGGGCTAAACCTGCGATGGCCGTGGAGTGGGATGAAGGGAGAGGAGCATGCCCACACTAGTATGAACCCCCTCAGAGCATCCCTTTTTGAGATACTTGCAGTTTGAACCGGACCTGTAACGGGGAAAAGGATTTCACACAAATAGACGATGAATCAGGTGATATAACAACCCCTTTCCTGTCTCTCCTTTCTTTGATGGTTTGACTTCCTTGGGGGGGAAAAAATCTACGATTGTTTAATTTGTTTCCTGTTTCATTGTGTATACTTTGCAGCTGCTTCTCCCTCTTCTTAAATTTTTTTTTTAAATGACCAGATTTTGAAAGGACATCCTTTCTAAAGGCTGAGTTGACTGAGCTATTTTGTCACTTGACAGTGATACTACTTTTTCTAGTGTCGTGATGCTGTGTGTTGCTTCGGCAACTGTCGAAGTAAGCAAGCCCCCGGTGTGTGAAGAGTATTTAGGAGACATGTCCTGAAATAAGGGCTCTAAGCATGTAAGATCCTGTTCGCTGGGCCATTGGAGGGATGTCATTTGGCCTCCGCTGCAGGGAGGGAGGAGGGTGGGAAAGCCTTTGGCTCTGAGAGCATGGAGCCTTACCGGCACAGCCTAAATGACGGTTTTGAACTACTGTAGAAGGCTGGCTGAAAGTGTTCACAGACTTCATTAATGGGGGATTATCATCCATATATGGAAACATGGGTGTTCTTTAGAAACGTGTGCAGCCATCTAAACAATTCCATATTTGCAAGAGGTTTTTCACCTTTCTGTACTGACAAGTTATCCAGGCAAAATCTATCTTTGTTTTCTACTTGTAGAGCTGTTTTTTTTTCTTTTATAACCAAGTGCTAACTTTTATTTTTGGAAGATAAAATTTATTAATGAGGCAAGCTGAAATGTTTACGGCACAGAGTCGGGGAGAACTGGTGTTTATGGGGTACTTCTCTTCCCTCATCAACTGCTTTTTAATCGTGCATGCTCTGAACCTGACAGAAACCTTGTGTAAAATGAGAAATTACCGTCACCTGTTGTAACCTTCCTGAGGAAATCTCCTTATCATTTAAGGTAGTTACAGCTAGGGAGACAGGAGACCACAAGACAGCCTTACCCAAAGATGATTGTTTTGTTCCACTGAGCACTTTGATCTGTGTTTTTATTGCTCTGTCCATGGCAACATTCTTGAGGCAGGAACAGTCCTACAGGGGACTGGATGGGCCCTTGAGAGGAGAGGGTACCCGGAGAACACTGTGCAGCCATAGCGTGATGGCTCATTAGTGCTAACAAATGGGC
The DNA here is from genome assembly GCF_037038515.1 of Microtus pennsylvanicus. NCBI lineage: Eukaryota > Metazoa > Chordata > Mammalia > Rodentia > Cricetidae > Microtus > Microtus pennsylvanicus. The sequence goes on from NC_134582.1 coordinate 22,324,965, forward strand.
CTCACCCCTGGGTCCTGAGGACAGGCGCATCGCATGGCTCTTGATAAAGGAGACACTTCACCTTCTAAGGCTTTTCTAACTCGAATTGCCGTATTGCCAAATTCAAAGACATATTTTGCCTGAGATGAAGATAACTCACGTAGATACGGCATTTTATGTCTTCATAAGCTTGGATCACTCCTAAGTTGTCTCTTCACACATATGCAGAGTAAAGAGGTACCCTTGATAATTCAGCTACCATCATATTCAAATGTGATTATTTTAGACCAAAAAGGAAGTAAACTCAGAATTTTTTTGTAAGTGGTTTTTGTTTTTGCTTTTTGAGTTTAGGTGTTAGTGAGATATTGCTGCATAGATATTAGCCCAACAGTGAGTGCTTAAAACAGCAAACCCAGCTTAATCTTTTTTTGGATCCAGGATTCAGAGTATCTGCCCTGGGTTGTCTGATTCAGTGTCTACAGCCAGGTCTGCAGTTAGTACAGACAGTGGTGGACTACAAGCTTCAGCTGGGCTATTGGTGGCTGAGGCTGGCCTTTGCTGGGAGCACTGCTTCCTTACTATGTGAGCCTCCCTTAGGCAATCACCACAAGGCTGTTGGCTGCCTTCTGAGTGAACAAGAGATGAACAAAAGCAGATGCCAAAGTCACAGCCAAAATTCTTTTGCATCTCCACAAGGAATCCCAGGGTTTTTTTTTGTTTGTTTGTTTTTATAATACTGTCTTCATTGGGAGGGTAATCAGGCCAGCCTTTACTCAGGTGGCAGGAGTAAGTTGCCCCATAACAGCCCTAGTGGGGCTTTCCAGGACCGGCTTTAAAACCTCATCTCTTCACTCAACTGCTTTATCCCAGTTTTCCCTTGAGCTCTTTGAACTGCACTGTAAACAGTGGTAATTGGCAGATCGTTTGATGTCAACTTGACCCAAACTAAATCCATTTGAGAGGAAGGAACCTCAAATTAAGAATGCCTCCTTGAGTTCAGGCCATATCAAGCCTGTAGGGCATTTTTTTTAAATTAGTGATAGATGTGGGAGGGCCCATTGTGAGTGGTGCCTCCCTTGGGTAGTGGTCCTTTGTTCTATTAGAAAGCAGGTTGAGCAAGCCATGGGGAGCAAACTAGTAAGCAGCACCCCTCCATAGCCTCTGTATCAGCTCCTGCCTCCAGGTTCCTGACGTATTTGGGTTCCTGTCCTGACTTAATTTTGTTGATGAAGAGCAATGTGGAAGTGTAAACCAAACCCTTTCCTACCAAGAAGCAGTAGAAACTCTGACTAAGATGGTGACTTCTATATGTCTACACACATGTTCACATGCCCAGTGACGTATACCACACACAACACCACACACAACATTTTTAAAGTAACTTTCTTTCTCTTCTCTTTCACTGACTCTTCCCTGACTCTTTAAGATGCCCACACTGATTTGGGGCTTTGTTGTGAACCACTTCCATTCCAGTATATCAGCTTTAGGCTTCTGGTTGTGATTATTTAAGTAAGCTTTATTATCAATTGAAGAATACAAATTGTGTAGTGCAAGTGAGCTGTGTTCTGTGTAGCTCTGGAGCTTGTCCTGGAACTCACTCTGTAGAGCAGACCAGGCTGGCCTAGAACTCACAGAGATCTGCCTGCCTCTGCCTCCCAAGTGCTGGGATTAAAAGTGTGTGCCTCTACACCTGGCAAGTGTGCTGTTTTAAAGTATGTATTATAGGCTTAGCAATCAAGTATTTGCCTCTCATGCTTCAGGCTTTATCCTCAGCCTGGAAAAAAATGTGTATGGTACAGAGTATGCAGAAAAAATTGTATGTGTGCTAATTACGATATGTATTACCTCACGCATTTAGTTTTTGTGCACTCTGAGCATTGCTCAAGGTATAGGGCACTTTACCGGTACAGACTTCTTTTAATTCACTCCTTCTAGCAGAATTTTGTGTGGTGAATCAAAATTTCCACACTTCCTTGTCACTAGCTCCCCAGAAACAACATCCAACTTCCAACTTTTATTATTTCATTTTTATTTTAGGTTCTGCATGTACATTTCACCCTCACCTCAGTGGGTACCTGAAACTGGGGATGGTACCAAATCCCCCTCTGTAAGCACTGGGATGCTGTGTAGTCAGTTTTGTGGCTGAGAATGTCAGTATGTGACTGTGGGGTTGGCAGTCTATGTTCTGTGGAACCGAAGGGTGGAGGCTGACTCGTATCTTAAATAGGATCATGCTGGATGCTGTAAGGGTTTACTGTGTTACTGAGAATGGAGCAAGATTGAAAACTTTTAAGTTAATTCTGGAATTTTCCATTTTATATTTTCACTTCTGATTTTACTTTTGAATCTTTGCTTTGATTTTTTTTAGTGAAGGATTTATCAATTTTGCTTATCTTTATAGAAAACTAACCTGAGATTTGATAGTCTATTGTTTTTCTCGTCTGTCTCATTGCTCTCCTGATCTTTAGTATTTTCTATCTTTTACTAACATTGAGCTTAATTTCTTGGTCTTGTTCAGTTTCTTGAGGTATGTATCATTAGTCTCAGTCTTCTTGTTTCGCAGGTGTTTACTTTTTCTTAGAATTATTTTTGCTGCCTCCTGTATGCGCCAGTATGACTTTTGTTCCCTTCATCTCAACCTATTTTTACATCTCCCCTTTATCTTCTTCCTTGGTCCCTTGATTGTTCAGAGGTATTGTTTTGTTGTTCTTCTTTTAAATTTCAATGTATTAATTAATTTTCCCCAAATTCCTGTTAGCGATTTTGAGTGTTATAATTCTGTGATCAGTAATGATACGTGATCAAAGTTCAGTCTTGCTTGAGTTGTCAAACTGAAGGAAATGAGCCTAAGAAAAGGCACAAGAACTAGATATAAACGTGTAGATCTAGTTCTTTGTACACTCATGTATCCCATAAAAACACTAAACTGGAAGCCATAATACATATGCAAAGGATCTATAATGTAAAAAAAAAAATAATAATAATAATAATAATAATAATAATAATAATAATAATGTCCTTGCATGATGTTATGAGACAAGGAAGTTTCAAGGTACCATTGAGTTCATTTTTCTGTTGGCCATCTACTGCTGGACATAGAGTAGTCTGTTTTCCCAGTGTGACACCCTCAGAGAAAACTGAACTGTCATTTGCAAGTAGTTATCAGGTAGAGATAGGGATAAGAATCAGATGTCCACCTCTAGCAGACGTCAACTCTAGGACCCTATCTGGTGTAGATCCACCCGGGCCTTGGGCATCCTGCCTTAGACTCTGTGAGCTCAGATGTGTGTCGAGCAGGTTGATTTAAAAGGCTTTCTTCCCTTGGTATTCTCCATCCCTTCTGGCTCTTGCACTCTTTCTGCTCCCGCTTCTGCAGGGTTTTCTGAGTCCTGAGGGTCTGGGGAGGGGATTTAATGCAGACATTAAGTTTACGGCTGAGTGTTTGAAGTTTCTCATTCTCTGTGTATTATCTGGGTGTGGGTCTCTGTATGTGTTCCCATCTGCTGAAGGAGACCTCTCTGATGATGGCTGAGCAAGGCACTGATCATATTTGTCTTTCTGGGTCTGCTTTACCTCACACAAGATAATTTTTTAATAGTTCCATCCATTTGTCTATGAATTTAATTTTTTTTAATGGCTGAGTAATATCCCATTGTCTAAAGGTACCACATATTTTTTAACCATTTCTCTGCTGAGGGACATCTGGGTTGTTTCTAAGTTTTGGTTATTAAGAATAGAGCAGTAATGAACATGGTTGAGCAAGTGTCTCTGGTAGGATGAAGTGACCTTTGGGTATATGCCCATGAGTGGTATACCTTGATCTTGAGGTAGATCGATTCCCACTTTCTGAGGAGCCACCATGCTGATTTACATAGTGCCTGTACAAGTTTGCATTCCCACCAGTAATGGGTAGTGTTTGCCTTACTGTACATCCTTGCCAGTGTAAGCTGGCATTTGCTTTATTGATCTTAGACATTGTGATGGATATGAGATTAATTTTCAAAGTAGTTTTGATTTGCATCTCCAATGGCTAAGGCTATTACACATTTCTTTAAATGTTTCTCAGCTATTTAAATTTCCTCTATTGCAAATTCTCTGCCTAGATCTGTACCCCATTTTTAAATTGAGTTGTTTTCTTGATACCTAGTTCTTGAGCTCTTTATATCAATTTTGAATAATAGCCCTCTATCAGATATGCTGTTGGTAAAATTCTTTTTCCATTCTGTAGGCTGTCACTTTGTTCAAATGACAGTGTCCTTTGCCTTACAGAAGCTCTTCAGTTTCATGAGGTCCCATTTATCAATTGTTGATCTCAGGACCTGTGCTAACAGTGTTAGGAAGTCTTTTACCGTGCCAATGAGCTCAAGCCTATTCCCCACTCTTTCTTCTATCAGGTTCAGTGTATCTGGTTTTATATTGGGAATTCCATTTCATTTGGAACTGAGTTTGGTGCGGAGTGATTAGTATGGATCTATTTACAATCTTCTACATACCAACATCAAGTTTGACTGGTACCATTTGTTGAAGGTAGTATCATATTTCCAGATTTCTTTATCAATAATCAAGTGTCCATAGGTGTATGGATTTATGTGTCTGTCGTCAGGTAGGTTCTGCTGATCAGCATGTCTGTTTTTATGCCACCACCATGCTGTTTCTATTACTATAGCTCTGTGGTACAATTTGAGGTTGGGGATGGTGAGACCTCTAGCAGTTTTTTGATTATTCAAAATTGTTTTTAGTTTTCTTCATTTTTTGTGTTTCCTTATGAAGCTGAAAATTGTCCTTCAAGACCTGTAAGGAATTTTGTTGAAATTTTGATGGTGATTACATTGACTCTGTAGATTGCGTTTGGTAGGATGGATATTTTTACTATAATAATCCTACCAATTTATTAGCATGGGGAATCTTTCCACCTTCTGATATAATGGCTTCTTCAATTTTCTCAGTATCTTAAAGTTTTTATCATAAAAATCTTTCACTTGCTTAGTTAAAGTTATCCCAAGATGTTTTATACTTTTTTGAGGCTATTGTGAAGGGTGTTGTTTCCCAGATTTTTTTATGTATTCCATTTTCCATTTGTTTATAAGAAGGCTACTTATATTTGGAAGTTTATTTTGTATTCCGCTACTTTTCTTAAAGTGTTTATTAGCTGTGGGAATTTCCCAGTGAAATTTTTAGAGTCACTTTTGTATATTATCATATCATTCACAAATAAAGATACCTAAAATTCTTCTCTTCCAATTTGTATCCCCTTGATCTCCTTCAGTTTTCTTGTTGCTCTAGCTTAAACTTCAAGCACTGTATTGAGGTATGGAGAGTGTGAGCAACCTTGTCTTGTTTCTGATTTTAGTGGAATTGCTTTGAGTTTCTGTCTGGTTAAGTCGATGTTGGCTATGAGCTTGCTGTAGACTGCCTTTTTAGGTTGAGGTATATCCCTTGCATCCTCCATCTTTCCAGGACTTTTATAAGGAAGGGTTTTGGATTTTGTCGAAGGCCTTTTCTGCATCTGATGAAATGATTATGGGGTATGGTCTTTCAGTTTGTTTATATGGTGGAGTATATTTATTGATTACATATGTTGAACCATCCTGCAACTCTGGGATGAAACCTACTTGGTCACAGTAGATGATATTTTTGAGATGTTCTTGGGCTCAGTTTCCAAGTATTTTATTGACTATTTTTCCATCTATGTTCATAAGGGAAATTGGTCTGTAATTCTTTCTTTGTTGAATTTTTCTGTGGTTTCATTTATAAACAGCATCTCTCCATTCAGTCTTTGTCTATATGACCTGTTTATTGGAGAGAGTGAAGTGTTGAAGTCTCCCACTATCAGTGTGTAAGGATCAGTGCATGATTTAAGCTGTAGTAATATTTCCTTAATGAATTTGGGTTCCCTTCTGTTTGTTGCATATATGTTAAGAACTGCAGTGTTCTCTTGGTGGATTTTTTTCTCTGAAGAATATGTAGTGTCCTTCCCTGTGTCTTATGATTAGTTTTGGTTTGATCTAATTTGTCATGTGTTAAAATGGCTATATCAGCTTGCTTCTTAGGTGCATTTGCTTGTAGTTTCAATTTACGTTCTTTTACCCTAAGATGAATTCTATCCATGATGTCAAGATGTGTTTATTATATGCACCAGATGGATATTGCTTTTGTGACTATTTGTTAGTGCATGTCTTTTTATTGGGGGACATACCATGGATGTTGACAGCTATCAATAAGCAGTTTTTTTTTTTTTTGATTCCTGTTATTTTGTTGTTGTTGTTGGTGGTGGTGGTGGTAATTTTGTGTATGTGTGTGTGTGTGTTCTCCTCTTCTGATTTGATGGCCTGGATTATTTATTACCTGTGTTTCCTTGGGTGCAGCTAAACTCTTTAGTCTGGAATTTTCCTTCTAGTGCCCTGCATAGGGCTGAGTTTGAAGATAGATATTGCTTAAATTTGGTTTTACCATGGATTATATTATTTTTCTAACTATGGTGATTGGATGATTTGCTGGGTCTCCTATGGAGTCTACAGCACATCTGTCTAGGTCCTTCTAGCTTTAGAATCTTCATTGAGATATCAGGTAGTATTCTCATAGGTGTGTCTTTATATGATACTTGGTATTTTCCCCTTGCATCTTTAATATTTTCTTTTTTACATTTAGTGGTTTGATTATTATGTTCCAGGAAATTTCTTTTCTGGTTCAGTCTATTTTTTTTCTGTGTGCTTCTTATACTTTGATAGACATCTCCTTTAGGTTAGGGGAAATTTTCTATGATTTTGTTGAAAATATTTTCTGTGCCTTTAACATGGGTTTCTTCTCCTTCCTCTATTCTTATTATTCATAGGTTTGATCTTTTCATAGTGCTCTCCTGAATGTTTAATGCTAGGATGTTTGTAGATTTAGTATTTTCTTTGACTTAGGTATCCATTTCTTCTATAGTGTCTTCAGTACCTGAGATTCTCGCTTCTTCTCTTTTAATATGTTGGTGAAACTTTTCTCTGAGGTTTCGTTTCAATTTTCTAAACTTTTCATTTCCAGATTTCCCTCTTCAGGCCCCAGTTTTGGGTTTTCCTTACTGATTCTGTTTATGCTTTCAGGTCAGGTCTTGAACTGTTTTATTCATTTTCTTCCACTGTTGGCTTGTAGTTTTATAGCTTTCTTTAAGAGAATTATTAATCTCCTCTTTAAGGACCTTTGTCATATTCATAAAGGCTATTTTAAGGTCTTTGTCCTGTTCTTCAGCTGTGTTGCAATTCTCAGGGCCTACGGTTGTAGGTTTGCTGAGCTCCAATGAAGACATATTGTTCTGGTTGTTATTGATTGTTTTTACCCTGGCGTCTAGGCTTCTAATTGTAGTTCTAGGTGGTGTTGTTTGATCTTGTCTTCGTTGGGTGGTTGTTTTATTCCTTGGTTTCTGTCACCCTCTTTATTTCTTAGGACCGTGTGGTGGCTTTGTGTTGCTTGGTAGGGAACTCTTCTAGGATTCTGCTATGCGTGGTCACTGGGAGATCTGGGTAAAATGTATTTCTAGGTATTGGGAGCTGACTCTTAGGAATGGGGATGGACTAGGAGCCGGTGCTGAGGGAGCCCTTAGGAGGGAGGAAGCAGGTTGTTCCACCAATACATGCTTGGTCCCCAAGGAATGGGGTAGAGAGTGAGGAGAGGCCACAACAAGTGTTCTAACACAGAGCTGGGCATGAGATTTGAGATTGAATTTGGAGGAGCTGAGGCAGAGTGAAGAGCTTCCCTGATTCCCTGACTGGAGTGGACTGTGGTTTCCCAGGGAATGCCTGCTGGAACTGGGGGCTGTGATAAAGACATGGGTGGAGAGAAGGAAGGGTTGGGAGGAAGATCTGTGTGATCCACTTGAGACAGGGGCTGAGAGAGAGGGCAGGTCTCAGCAGGTGAACTGCCACAGAGTTGAAGACGAGACTGGGGGATTGGATTTGGAGGAGAAACAAGAGGGTGGAGATCTGTAGTTAGCCTCCCTGCTCTGCTCCCTTGTCGAGTGTTCCTCTGCCTAGAGCCGCTGCCCCCTATCTTTTGTCTAGAGAGTGTAATGCACTGAAGATTAAGGTCACTGTTGACAGGTAAGATGACTGTTGTGATTTCATTATTGTTTTCCAGGTGTTTTAGGGAAGCTCCTGTTCTGTCATCCACTCTTGCTACTGTCTTTTTATGATTTCATCATTTTTCTTTGATTTTTCATGTTTTTCTTTTCCTCTTTGGCAAATAGACTGTAGGCTTTTGCTTTATGGATACAGTTAAATTCATGGAGAACATAGCAGGACAGTCAATTTTAAGCCCAATAACAATGTGGCTTCATTTGTCAGTAAAAACATCATCCTCTCATGCTTTCTGTCTTTAACATATTTTGATATTGTGTACTTATGAACAAGTCATTATTACTAATTTTAATGGAGTTATTCTGTTAAATTCATTCTTAGAATTTAAGAACAGAGACTAGGTATTTTATTTATTTTGTTTCACACCATACTCAATACAATGGTGAACACAGAACACTATTTATTGCTTTGAGATTGACTTGCCTGTTTAGAGAGAGAAGCCATGTGATTTTTGAAACCATTGCCCATGCAGCTGTTGTGTTGGCCTGTGGTTATTAATACCATTGTCCTCTCTTTTCTCTTCCCTATCACAGCGTGTGCATTCCGATACAATGGGCTCTCCTTTGTCTACCTTATCTACCTCTTGCTCATTCCTCTGTTCTCAGAACCAACCAAAGCAACGATGCAAGGTAAGAGACTCTATGATGCCACAGCACAGTTCCATGGCTTGGTTATGCTTCTGGACTCCCTGGGTTTATCTTTCTTCAGGGAGGAGGCTATTATCTGGGCAGCAGGGGTGGGGGTGGGTCCAGCGTTGTAATCACTATCAGGTAGAATAGAACAAAGTTGCACGGCCCTTTGTTACTTTCACAGCTATTCTCCCTATGGGAATTCCTTACTGAGTCAGGAACCTTACTAAGCAAGTCTGGAATTCTGTGGTTTGTGAAAACTATCTCAGAGTGCGGTCAATAAAACCAAGGCATGTGGTATGGCAAAACTGGCGTGTGCATCTGGATATTGTGTTGTTGGGGAGAATCTGGGCATTGGAAAGAGCAGAGCAACATCTGGCCCATTGAAGGCTTCCAGTGGGAGAACTGGGTGGAAGCCTGGTTTTCTGCTGTTTCTTGCTTCTACATCAGTTGTGATTTTTTTTAACATATCCATCAAGTGCACAGTGAAAGCAGAGCTGTGTTGCAGAGAGCACCCAGAGCAGGTTCCTGTGAAGCTTTAGATCCTTGCTCATTGCTCTGCGAGGCAGAGAAAAGAACAGTGATGGTTTTGCGGGAGTCTAATTAGCTAGCACATTCTGGTTTGTGCTCGCACTTACTGAAGGTCTTCCACAAATACAAAAACAAAGCTCCCTCAAGCTGGATTAAATATACTATTTTCACAATGCGTAGCATTACAAGCCATAAGGCCCATGCCAAATGTTGCAGGTGAGAGAAACGGCTGTGTATTTCCATGACAGGAAAAGGCAACTGGGCTTGTCCTGACCTTCAGTGATGTGGGAAAGGCCATTTGGGGTGACCCCCTTTTTACTGATGGGCTGGCTCTTCAGGAGAAATGGCAAAGACCATGGTGTGCAAAGAACAGCAAACAGCTTCATATTTCTCCTTCTCCCTGGTCAGGGAATTTAATAATGCTTTGCACAGTCATTCTAGAAGTTAGAGCTACGGACGCTACACCGATTTTCCTTCCAGTCACGATAGCTCTGAATTATTCACATGCTTAATAGACCAAATTAAGAGAAGCTGAGTTTATGCAAATCCTTATCAAGCAGCAAATTCAGTGTTGATGGAGCTCCATCCACTGTAACCTTGCTCTAAAGAGTTCAACAAAGGATTTTTGGCCCTGAGAAAAGATTATCATGTTCAGGCAACTCCCGTTCTGGAACTTGAGGCACGTGCTGCAAAGAAAGGTTTTGTGAGCCTGCAGAACACAGTGCGTTCAAAATGAGCACTTTTATATGTTCAGTTGAGTTCTTTGCTGCTCCTATTCTACATGACATAGGCTCCTGCTCTATCTGGAGATCAGGTAACTGGAATACCTTTCATACTATTGTGACAGCCCTCCCCTCCCCTCAGTCAATACTCAGGAATCTGTAACAATTTTAGAGGTATTCACTGGGCAAAGCCCAGTACACTGAGCCCTGTGACTGTCAGGAAGGAGGTATATATGACATAGAATCCAAAACTACAAATCCTCCACAGGTGCAGACATATCCTGTGAATGAAAAGTTACAATGTCAGTGCACAAAGAGGAACACAGGTGTCTGCCGCTTCTGGTCTTAACAGAGCAGGTTCTTTAGGAAATTCCTAAACCAGTACCAGGAAGCAGCATCCGGGTGTTTTGTCTTCCCCTTTCCTGCATCTCAGCACCAGGAAACGTGACTGATGTTAACATAACCTAATCTTTTTGTTTGTTTATGTAACCTGCATGATTTTTTTTTTATGATCTGTAAGACTCAAAAATCCATGCACGTTTAGGGGCCTTGTGTAAAGGCAAAGTGGAGAGACATTCCTAGGTCATATGAGGTTATGCTAGGAGTCCATGTACCTGTCACAGGAGTAACAGGGCCTTTCAGGACAGATGTAGGCTCAAACGCACTGAGCTGTGAATGTTTGAGTTCATAACCACATCTCAGGAATTATCCAACATTGGCCAAGCAAGCTCTGCAGTGTACCTCCCAGAAACACTATGTCCAAATCCATGTGTAAAGTTGAATTGGCCCCAGGAGCTGATGCAAGCATTGTCTTTTGCCAGATTCTTTTTGACAGGCACACTGAGCTAGAAATGAAATGCAGTCGGAGAATTGTAAGTCTTACAGAATTGAGTCTTGAGTTGAAATAAAGAGTTTTGGGGAGTGGTGAAGCACATGGCAGCAGTAGTTAGGGGCACCTTCTGCAGCACATGGTCCTTTACGTGGCAGCTCCCTTCCCACTGGGGACACTAATGCAGTGGTTCTCAACCTGTGGGTTGTGACCTCCTTTCACAGAGGTCACATATCAGATATCCTGTATATCAGATACTTACATCATGACTCATAACAGTGGCAAAATTACAGTTATTAAGTTCCATGGTTGGGGCGGTCACCGCAATGGAGGAGCTGTATCAGAGGATCGCAGCCTTAGGAAGGTTGAGCAGCGCTGCTCTAAAGTGTTGTTAGATAGTCTCAGGACAGACTGGACTGTCCTTTCCTGCACTCCCTGGGCATGCTTCCTGCCTAAAGCAACAATGAGTTAAAAGAGATCAGAGGTCACCTTCCAGTAATATTGTGAAGGGTTTGTGGAAGGCTAAGCACTTCATTAAACGGCTGAGATCGTTAAATGTGTGATTATCTCCATAGGACCGAATATTTTGGAGTTCTTTCCTAAAGCAGAAATGACTCTAGGTATTTTTTAAAAAGAAAATTTAATAAGGAAGTTCATTAAAGGTGAAAAGAAAACCAGGAACCCAGGGAGAATGTTCTGGTGACACAGAACGAACCATCAACCAAGCGTCCATTTTTAACTTGGCTGGATATGCCTGGTTCCTCCAGGATGGGAGTTCTCAACTGTTCTCACAGAATATGTTTCTCTAGAGGCCTCCTATTTTGTCAGATTCTCTTCTGAAATGCCTTGCATAGTAGATACTTTGTTGTAAATGAGTTTTTCCTTAAGATGGCAGAGCCTCTTTCCTTGCTGTCTAAAGACCTTCGGGGGACAGTTCACAGTAGTCTCTTCCTAGTGTTGCTGATGTCCGTCTGCCACTATAACCAAGCCCAAGGATAGTCGTTTTACAAAAAAGAAAGGCTTGCAGACGGGATTAGTAATTTAGAGATTTTAGTCAGTGGCCAGAGGATTCATTGCACTTGGTCCTGAAGAGAGGCAGCATACTGTCTCAGGGACCGCGGCAGAGGAAACTTCACGGCTGGGATCCAACAAAAAGAGAGCAAGAGATAAGCCTGGGATCTCACAGTCCCCTCTGAGGGCATGTGCCCAATCGTTTGATGGCCTGTCACATATATCTACCTCTCAGAAGGGTCCCTCCTTCCTCCCAGTAGTGCCTACCAGGACTATACCTCAACACACAGGCCCAATGAGGGCATTAAGACCCATTGAGAAGTCTGACGGAAGCCACCTTACATAGACTCCTCCCCCTGACCAGCGTAGCCTGGCTCCAATGGTCATCCAGTATGTGTTTCCAGTCCTGAAGGTTGGGTAGTCTTCGGGGGGGGGGGGGGGAGAATGGCAGCTCCAGCCATCCCTGTCCACCTTCTTCTCTGTGCAGTTCTGTTTTCCCAGCTCCCTGCCAGATGTGGCTTCAGGTACACTGCCGAGTCATGCTCTCACTGTGCAAGTTAAGCTGGATCTCAGGTTCTGGGCATATTGTTGTAGATGTTCACTTAGCGGACACAGGTGAGGCTGGAGGGCTGGGCACTCGGCAGAGGAGTCCATGTGGAAGCTGCAGACGAGACATGACGATGATGCCAGCGCTAAAGTCCAAGAATGCAGACACTAGTGTATGGCACAGCCTTTGATGAACTCAACTGGGTACCAATTCATGCGTCTAAGTTTTCCCCTTAACGTATAGATATCCACACTGGTTAGGGTTATTAGGCTCAATGAGGACCAATGAATAGATAGAAGTCTGAGCAAAGTGTAAATTCATTCCACAGATATTGCTATAGAATCATGTATTTTTAATTTTTAAAAAATTTCTTTATTTCTTCTATAAGCGTTTTGTCTGCATGTATGCCTGTGCACTATGTGCATGTTCGATACCCGTGGAGATCAGAAGTCATCAGAACCCTTGGAACTGGAGTTGTGGATGATTTTGAGCTGCTATGTGGATTATGGAAATTGAAGCCAGGTCCCCTGCCAGAGCAAGTGCTCTTAACCACTGAACTGAACTAGTTCACTGGTCCTGTATGTGGCTCTACATTGCCAAATTTGTATATCACAATTTAAATACCTTCTCCAGAGTTCAAGCCGAAATACAGTTGCCTTGGTAATAGAGCAGAAAGTGGAAATATTTTAAAAGGACTGGTAATGAGGGCCCCACACTCACACGTGAATAAAGGGCATTATGGTGGGCCTTCTAGAAGGATGGATCTGTCTCATACATGTCCTCTACAGTGTAACTCTACACCATATAGGCATGACCACATGTGTGTGTCATGCTCTTGGACGTCATGGCTTCCAGAACTGTAAGAAAACAATCTCTATTTTTATAAAATGCATAGTTTCAGTTATTTTCTTACTGTGGCACAAATGGATATTGTGCTGTGCTGTATAGTTCTCTCTGCCTGTAATGCATTTCTCTGGATTTTGAATTATGGCCATTTTTCATACATAGATTCATTTCAATTGCCACGTGCTTAGAAACCTCTTTCCTCACTTCCCTAACAAAGCTGTCTTGTGCTATTCCCACTTGGATTTACCGTGCTGTGAACCAGTCTTAATTTTTATCCACACTAATGCCTATGAAGTTATTGGTTCCACCAATTCTTGGTAATACTTGGACTTGGAAACCCTAGATGTGCATTCGTATCTTTTTCTCTGGATGGTTCCTCAATATCCCTCTATGGGCTGAGACTTCCCCGTGCCTGGGTGAAGCGCTAAGCATTTTGCAGAGTTGCCGGCAGTAGCACTTCCCTGGAGACTTGAGCACTCCAACATTCCTTAGACCAGTCAGTGTAGAAATAAAAATTATGAATATTATTTTAAACTAGGTCACTTTCCATGTGTACCATTGCCTGTAGAAACCAGAACGGCACCAGGGTTTGAGAAGTTCATCTTTGTCAAGATCTTCATCCTCTTGCCCATACCTGCCTGGTCTGCTCCTGCCATGGCTGAGCCATCTCCCTGTATGTGATTATAGGTAGTATCCGGGTAAAGCCTACATTGTACATCAGTCTCTTTGGGTTCTTTGGTCCAGTGCTAACTACTTTTAATTTTTGTTTTGGGCAAAGTGACTGTCATTTAGTTCCAGGAGGACAATTCATGTTTATCCCCTACCTCTATAATCCTTACCTCTCCCCAAAGACACGCAGAACATCTTTAAACGACCACTGTGATTGCTACAGTTTAATTGTATTCACCAAAGTTCATGCACTGGAAATTTAATCTCCAAATTCACATGTTGTTGATGTATGGAGGTGATTAGGATTGGATGAGGTCGTGAGGTGGGGTCAGGTCTCACCATTCCTAGCTGCTCCAGAGGAGAAGGATGGTTCTGATCTGGTGTGCATGTCCTTCTCTCTTGCCATGTGATGCCCCAAAAAGGTAGTCACCAGATCCCGTGAAGCTATGAGAAACATGGTCTTGACTTTCCAGCCACTAGGGGCAGAGCCAAATAGGTCTCTTTATACATTTCCTGGGCTTGGATACTTGGTCCTAGGCACTCAGGATACACAGAGACAGCGAGTTCACAGCTGTTTCCCTCTGCGGCCACAAGCCACTTCTCTTGATACTGTGTTCTCACTCTGGATTTCGCAAACAGCAGCTCCTTACCATCTAGTGTGTCCTGCATGTTCACAGGGTCTTCTCATTGAAGCCCCTTTCCCTATAGCAAACTCTTCCAGCTTCTCCGACTTTATTTTTGTATCATCCACTAAGTGAAAAACCATAGGTTGCAAATAAACACCTTTTGCCATTAAGTTCACTGGAGACTGAGAAAGCATTAGGCATGAAGGTCTCATCCTACTTTATGTAGTGTTTGGCCTCCTTTGCATAAACATCAAGACAGCATGGATACACTGATATGTTTACTATTGTGCCTGGACTATAGGCAACAAACAATGCTTATAGAATGAATGAATTCACCTGTCTACTGCTCAAGAAACATTTAGGAACACAATTACTCTCACCATAGACTTTGTAAAAGAAAAGCTGTACAATAGTTTATTGCATGCACAGGTCCTCTGGAAACAGAAGCTTGGGCTACGGCAGGCCATAGGACTGCTGTTTTCAATTTAATTAGAATCAGACAGTCATGAGTAATTGAAGACATCAAGTCTGCTAAAATGTTTTATGTGTCCAATTACAATGATGGGCATTTTATTTAAGCATGTAATACTGGAGGAAAGGAAATGAGGCTTTTCTTGCTGTTCATAAACAGAGTGCATTGGGTTAAGGATTGAGACAGGCCTCCATTAAATTCTTTTATAGTGTGTAATTAATTAATAGTTAGTAACACATGGCCCAGTGTTTCAGATTTAGGAGGCTCTAAGTCCTTCATGCAGACACACAATAGGTTTCTTATGCTGTATATTCCAAGGACAATGTACTGGTCAACGCGGCTGGCACTTTTTTCAGATGGGAGATATGTGCTAAAGAATATCTGGGTCGAAAGAAGGCAGCTCAGGTACTCAATAAATTCAGTATTTTGAAGTTCAGCGATATCTGTAAAAGTGTCAGAGTAAAGCTGGATCCAAACATCTGGCATGGAGAAATCCTTCTCGCTTGTTAATCTTCACTGAAAGACTATATTAGTTCTCTGTAAATAACAGCAAAGAGTTAAGTGATTTATGAGGGTCTTTAATGTTTTGCTCCTAGATATCTAATAATATTTGGGCTAACTGGCCTGTTAATAGAGAACCATTAGCACTGTGTAGTAAGCACACCTTTTATTTGCATACATCAGTTAATTTAATTCTCACACTGAACTCTTAAATGATATATTATTTTACTAAAAATATTCTTCCATGGTACTGGAGAGAAGGTTCAGCCATTTAGGGCACTCATTCTCACAAAGGACCTGGGTTCAATTCCCAGTGCCCTCATAGTGGGTCACAACCATCTGTAACTTGAGTTCCAGGAGATCTGATACCCTCTTCTGCCTGTTCAGGGCACCAGGCACATAAACAGTTCACATACATGTAGGTAGGCAACAGTCATGCACATGAAATAAAATAAATAAGTTAAAAACCCCTATAATTCTTACAGATCTATATTGCAGGTGAAGGCTGGTTCCAGGTGGGTTGGCAGCAGGCCCAGGACACTGTGTGCACCGTCTGGCTATTGCCCTCTATGGTGTCTGACTCATGCCTTGGGCAGGGCAAAGTCCTCCGGGGTCTTGAAAGAAGGAGGCCTGGTCAGTTAGTGGAGCCTCTTGGCTGATAGCTTGTTTGGCTCTGAGCACACAGGTCTGGAAAGACACTATGAGTCTATTTAAGGGGGCCGTCACAGATATTGATGTGGGCTGGTGACATTTGTGTACATTACGTAAGACAACACATCACATTAAGTGAGGCCGGCTTTGCCTTTCAGCAGATGTTAATCAAGAGACTGTCCTCCACCAGGCGCTGTGTTGAATTTTGTGGAGATTGAAGAGGTGAAGAAAGAGCGGTATTTCACTGGAGCGGCCTTTTCACACCCTGGGCTTTATGTAGCTGGCTGAACGCTAGCTTTTAGGGTAACTGCTTTTTGGAGAACTGCCTACTTAACCCCAGCTATGCCGTTACTTTTCTAAGGTGATTTCGGGGTACCCCTTGGCACTTGGCAAGAGACTGGGGAATGAAAACTGTCATGGCAAACCGCTGTCCCTGTGAGATAAATCTGGCTTTGGTAGCATTTGGAGTGGATGGGGATAAAACTGATTATTAAATGAGCCGTGTGGATTTCAAAAGGAAGGGACAGAATGCTTAGTCCAACACGGTGTCTGGAGGTTACTGTTCCTTGTGAAAGAGGCAGTTCGATGTTGACCTGAGGGAGAGTCACAGTGCTGATACACACGACAAGTGTATGATCGTCACGATCTTTGTGCAGATGGATAAATGTGATTTCACAAGTTGCTAGGTGGGATGTCCAGGTGACTAGGTAGCGTGCTGACGCACTCTTTGATTATAGAACTACAAAAGGCAAGCGCTGTCCTCAAGGTCCAGCTCATATTTTCCTGGGGACAGGTGTTCTTCTGGAGGATCTTAGTGACTTGGGCAACTGTCATCACCATTTGCTGTATGTCAGACACTCTTGACTAGTAAGTGATGGTTCTAGTGCTGCCGGCAATGTGCGCGCCCACAGTCCGGGGAAGGAGACTCACATCCACCTGCAGTGTGCTATTTGCAGTACGTTGGAAATCGACATCTGCTTGCTTAGCTCTCCAGTAAGTCATTCTGTTCACATGTGTTCTCACTGTCTAAAGTGATGGATGGCTTTTATTCATCCTTTTCGGAGGAGATTCGTTTATCTTTTGGGGTCCATTGAAAAGAGATGTTTTCAGATGAAGGAAGCGTCGTGTCTTAGCATTAGCTGGTTTCTGCTGCAGACCATCTTAAAAGCGTCATGTGATGAATTCATGTATCAGGTGCGGATGTCACACACAGTGCTGGCCGTTACTGAAGGTATTTCTAAGAACAAGGTAGTCTTCTTGAGCAAGATCCTACTCACTGCGACAGCATGGGGATTTGTGTTAGGCTTGGGACCAGGGGCTAAACTGGCCACGCCCATCTCTTGCAGCCTTTCTCTCTCACTATAACCATAGCTGTGATAAGGGAAATGAGAACTACCGAGAGCCTGTCTCTGAGTCTTTGGTCCTCTAACAGAATCTCAAGGATCCCTGGAGAACGTTTGGATCCCTGATCCTTCCCCAAGGAAGTTTACAGAATTCAAGTTAACCAGACACTAAGACATCAGAGGACTAATGACGTCATATTGCTGTCTGTAAACTGGGTTCATCTGGACCAAATGTGCCCCCCTCCTCACTTTCCTCTAGCCTCTAGTTCACACACTAGCATCATTTGCTTCCCTGGAGGGCAGTACCCCTGCCCCATGCTGATAGCATGGACTCAGAGACCGGCTGGCTATAGACATGAACCCCTCTCCCTAGGAAACTTCTAAAAAGGAAGCCTATCCCTGCCACATGGGTGGGCATCAACTCGCCTCAGAGCCCTGCCATGCTGTTTGTCTGTCTATCTACACCATTAATAACTCTTACCCAAAGGATGATGAACCCCACACCTGAAACCTTTCGATAGGAACCTCATGCCCAGGGGTGGATGACATACAGGGATTTCGGGTGCCTTACAGGGACTTGAGTAACCTAGTTCTTTGCCAATGCCAGTAAAGTTGCCAAGGGAATAACACAAGAACTGTGCAGTGCCCGTTTATGCAGGTTTTACCTGAAGAGGTTTTTTTTTTTTTTGATTTTTTTTCTCTTGTTGTTGTTTTAAATATGTGGCTTGAGGCATTTTGTTTACGTTCTCATTTGGAATAATTCTAAATAGCTTTTCTTTTTTGAATAAATCGCATTTATTTTAGTTTGGACCAAGACAGCCATTCCTCTGATTCATTTACTCGCATTTACACCATAGCATTTTTATCAATATTTTCTCTTCTTGGTGGGATCTCTGGCAGCATCTTGGAAGGCAGGGTTTCAGAGGGGTAGAAAAGAAAGGGCTTTGTTGTGTTCTGTTAGCAACCATGAGCAGGTAAAATTCACAGCAGTTCTGGTTAAGACTTGTAAACTTTTGCCAGAGTTATCTTAGAATGATCAAGAAGAAAAGCAACCCTAACTAATGTAACCCTGAAAAGGAGCCCGACTTCAGTAGGAAATTGTGCTACTCTTGTAAATTATTCCCCCCAACACGTACTCCAAAAATATCTTATTCAAAGGTTCCGGCCCAGGCTACACTTATCCAGAATACTAGCAGCACCCTGAAAACAAGAAAAATGGTGTTCAGTTCCCCTACTTAAAGAGGCAAAGAGGTCTGTAACTTGTAAAGCCGTGTTTAGACATCAGAACGGAAATAGTAGCAGATATTTTAAAACACTCCTGCATCTGGTTTTTGTTATAAATAGTCTTAAGAACATTAGCCTTATTATTACAATGTTTTCGTATGTCATAATAAAGCAAAAAGCAAGGAAATATTTAATTGGATAAATTACTTGGTGTTTCATTGCCGATAAGATCAGCTCACCACCAAAAGAAATGCTAACCAAACTAGTTAGGGAAGTTCATGTCTCCATTTTCAAAATCAATTATGGGATGTTTAGGTTTTCTGCCATTTTGTAGAATGGAGGAGGTTATTATCTCACTATTATTGTGAATTTAGCACGCAGGAAATCAGAGAGGCTTTTAGGCAAATAATTCTTGGTTCAGGAAATAGCACGTTATTGCGTGACTACAGAAAAGATTCCTAGAGCCCCAAACATTTCTTTGGCTCAAATGGTATCTATGAAAAACCTGCCATTTCTATTACAAGGTATTATTCATTTGAAGGGATTTCAGTTTGTTGATCTGTCCTTCAAATTACCATGCATTAGCTATCGACAGACATTTCCTGGTCAGGCGTCGTGGGGCCCACTCAACGTGCAATGGTGAGCAGGACACAGCTCTGTCACCTGTTGGCTCTGCACCATTGGGCAAGCTACTGAAATTTTCAGCTTTCTGCCTTCTATGTCTACTGAGCGCTTGACGTATTCCTAGATAGAGTTGGTAAGACACAGCTTCACAGGTGACTATGAGCCAGAGGCTGTGATGTGTGCTCAGAAGATGCAAAAAGAGCTGTAGATAAGTCTCTTGGTTTGTGGTGGCCAGATACCTGAGAGAAATGCTTTAAAAGAGGAATGCTTTCTTTTGCCTCACGATTTCTGATTTTTGTTGTTGTTATTTGCGAGTCTTTTGTCATCAGTGCTTTGTGCCCAGAGTAAGACAGAGCCTCACATGGTGAATGCTAAGGTGGAGAATGATACCTATCTCTTGGAGTTCAGCAGGGCAGGGCACTTTAAGATGTAAACTACAAAGACAGTGCTCCCAGTGACTACTTCCTCCAACTGGATCCCACCTCCTAGTTCCCCATGGACTGAGTTAGCCCATAATCACCTCTCAAAAGCCTTTGGTGGGGCGGGGGGGGAGGGGGAGGACACTTCCAATCTAAACCAAGGAAGGAACTGTGGCTCTCCTGACTTAAAAACTCACTGTCCCTTTAAGAATATTCTACTGGAGGTGATTTATTTACATACTTTTTTCCCCCTCTTTTTTTCTCAGCTTTTAAGCTAGCTTGCTTTGAAGCCTGCAGAAAGACTAAGTTTGAATTTGTTCATTAGCCAGGATGGATGTGTTAATTGTGCAATCTCTTTAACACATCCATGTCCCTAGATTTGGACGGATGTATGTGATATAACCTCTCAAGATAAAACCTTACACTGAACTTTCAAGACTAGGTTAACTATAATCACAAGACAAGCAGGTGACGAGGTGCGTGCTAGAACCCAGGCAAGTATTCTACACAATCTGTCCTTAGTCCTTACCTTTACAGAGCCAACGAATAATGCCCCGAACTGACAGTCTAAAAAGTTGTTTCACTGAGGAGTGCTTCTAATATGAACAGTGCAGTGATGGAGATCCAGTAGCAACTTCCTTATCCTACTGTATGCTTCTCTATAAAAAAATAACAGTAGAAGTGCAGACATTATGTGTGCCCTCTTCTTACATTAGAACACTTAAGTAGACAATGATTGAACTCTAAACAGCGGTTTTGTATAAGTTGTCGGTATTAAGCAGGAACAGATGCTGGTATAAAGCGTGTATTTGTTTTTTTACTTTGGCTCATTGGGTGTTGAGCATCTGAAGTGTGTTGTGCAAATGACTTGGTAATGGAGCCACCATTCTTTCAGTCTGTAGCAAGACTCCTTCTCTTCTTTCCTTCATCCAGTTCTTAATTTTGCTTATATTCATTTTCTACACTTGAGTTTGCCAACGCTATGTACTCTGTCAAGTATTTGAGAGCAGGTCATCATAGTATCCTCTGGTAGCGTAGAACGAGGGCTATCACATCTTAAAAGGTGGCGTGTGACATCCGTCACAATGGCTTCTATTAGGATTTGTCATGGCAGTCAGCTTTCTGCCACTGTGATGAAATAACCAACGGAAATAATCAACTTATAATCAGTAAAGGTTTATCTTGGCTCGTGGTTTCAGAGGTTTCCGTCCAGGGTTGGCTGGTTTTGTTTCTTTTGGCCTTGGGATAATGCAGCATTTGGTGAGAGACTATGGTAGAAGAAAGTGCTCAGTAATGAAAGCAGGGAGGGGAGAGGAACAGGAAGGTCTGTGGTCCCTGGACTAGATACCTGCTTGCTAAAGTTGACACCATCTCCAGATAGTGCTGTGGACCAGAAACCATGCTTTCAACAGGCAAGCCCTTAAGGACACTAATCCAAGCTGTAACAGCTGTACACTCATGAGAGTTTCCCTGGATTCCATTCCAGAGTCCCAGACCTCACAGGAACAAAACCCGAGTGTGGGAATATGCATTTAGGACTACATGCAGGCTTTAGTCTTTGGGTTGTCTTTCTTTCTGTCTTCCATAAAGTCTGTCCAGCTCTTAATCTGGGCTCCTTTGGAATGTATAAATGAATGTCACCATCAAATATCAACCTTTTCATCCTTGTCACAGCATTCCTGGGGACACGTGTTATCTGAAAAATGAAAAATGTTTGAATGCAAGGGGAGTTGGACAAATTCTTCTCCGGTTATCAGTGCGAATGTCCTTACTCTTACTGTATGCTTGCCCAGATCCTTCACCAATCATGAAGCAGGCATTGGCTCTCTGCCTGGGGGATTGGCAGCAGAAGGCTCCTCTGAGTGTGCGTTTCAGCTGGAAGGGTCCACCTCACCTCAGGCTCTCTCTTTCTGCTTGTGGATATGGCTTCTATCTCCATGAATGGTCACTGTAGGTTCCATCCTATCCCCTTATCAAGTCCTGGGATGACTCTGTATGGTTCCACTCTAGAATGTTCTGTGAGATCATCTGGCACTAATGCCATACTTAGTAAGCCCCTAAATTCTTATTCTACATCATTTTTCCTGTCTCCTACTGGCTCCCCTTCAATTTCTGGTCCTGAACATATGCATATTAAAGCATCCATTTCCAACTCTATGTCTTGAGGGGTCTCTTTTCATGGTTAGATTGGTAATTTAGTAGCTCTTACATGATCCATCTTCTGATGCCAGGTGCAAACAGTAGTAGGGGACTCCTGGGAACTCCTGGGAACTCTGTCAGGAAGGCACAACAACACAGATTGTACTCTACCCAGAGTCTTACCCAGAGGATAAGTGAAGGCTGAGTTCTGACTCTTGTTATGCTGACCAAAGATGAATGTTTTAGCTTAGAATTGCATGACCCAGGATAGTAAGGAGTTCAACCATAAGGTGATTGGGCTATGCAGAAAATAGCATAGTGTTTTAGGAATATATGTTAGTGATAAACAATTTCTGAAAGAAGATGCCTACCGGTGTCTAATACCCTCTGCAGAATCCTCTTTGCCTTCCTCAAGGCCCCTTGTGCTGCTTCTCAAACTTCTCCATGGGAGCTTCCTTTCGCCTTCCTCAGAAGACTCTTCCTTCCCACCCTCTTCATTCTCCCTCTTCATTCTCCTTGAGCATTTTCCCTTCATTTCACACATCCAGCATCATCATGGCCAGATCAGTGCAGCAGATCCTGTTGCGGGCCAGTGTTTGGAAGGGGGCTGACTGTATTGATCTCCATGGAGTATCTGGTCCACATAGGACCAAATGGTTGGGATGAGCCATAGCTGTCTCCTCATGTACTGAAACCTAGAAGGAGGCCAGGTCTGGCTCTTGGGGCCTTAGAGGCTGAATAACCAAGCAGAGGTGAGCCAGAGCAGACTCTGATCAGAACCAGCAGGGTGAGGGTCACCTGCTTTGCTGCTGCATGCTACCTTATGCTCCCCCTCCTTCCTTGATGATTTGCTAGCTGTTTCTACTACCGGCTAGTTATTTATTTATTACCAGACTCCTGAGACAGCTAAGCATGTTCAGGAAGGAAAATTGCGCTATCAGCCCTTCCACGAAACCAATGCTTTCCAACACTTGGCTGGTCCATCTTATCAAACCCAGAGCAGTGCCAAGGTGCTGCGGGGGCTGCAAATGGCAGGGGTCGGTCTGTCACTGCAGCATATGCTAGTCATCAAATATTCAGCAGCCGCAGCTTCTACAGAGGCTTTGTATGGGCTGCACACGGACTACAGGGAATGAGGAGCCGAGCCTCTGAAAACTGGGTGTGGCAGAGCTTTGTGCTGGGAAAGGGGAGGCTGGCTAGTTGGAAGGATGAGTGATTGGTGAGTGGTTGCCTGGGAAATTTAAAAATATTTGTGGTTCAGAGATTTGCTCACTTTTTGGTGTTGTGTATAATATTCTGACACAAATGAATGCACAAAACCCTGTACATTCATCTACGTGACAATTTAGCATGGGAAGATGGGAATATGTTAATTATTGGAGCTGGGTGCAATGTCAGTTTGTTCAGTGTCTGACTAATATGTTTGAGACATCTACATTTTCCAACTAACATGT
This sequence comes from Microtus pennsylvanicus, assembly GCF_037038515.1. Lineage (NCBI taxonomy): Eukaryota > Metazoa > Chordata > Mammalia > Rodentia > Cricetidae > Microtus > Microtus pennsylvanicus. The sequence goes on from NC_134582.1 coordinate 22,348,295, forward strand.
TGGGAACTAAAATTTCAACAACAACAAAAAGGAAATAGAAGCAGCCATCATAATCTACAGACTCGCTGTACAGTGAGTGACCTTAGGGTTATTATGTTTAACTATAGAAGACACTTTGAAGTCTAAATACAGCCAAATTATCATTATTCACAGATTCTGAATTTGTGAATTCATCTCGCTGCTAAATATAGATTGCAACCTTCAAATCAATATCCAAAGTGTCCTCAGAGTCACTCCCAGGTGTGACCACAGAAATTTGAGTTGTCTGATGCTTTTGCTGGGAAATGGGGTCTGGCTAAGTGGAAGGAAGGAAGAGATTAGGAACAGTGGCCTGAGAAATTAAAAATATTTGTGGTATTTATATTTTGGTATTATTGAGGTGCTAAAAGGTGAAACCCTATTTTCTTAAATTCCACATTTTTCACACTGTTGTACTTTTTAGATAATTTCATTCTTTTAAGATGACCCCCACATGAGGTACTACCATCCATTGCTCCTGGGTATAAGTAGGCTATGATTTGCCTTTGTCTTCAGCTTGCATAACAATGCTATGAGCCAAATGATGTTATTGAATCAACAACAAGTCTTAAATAAGGTTCCTTTAAACAAAGGCATATAATGGCTGCTTTCTAAGTATTGCCAGGTCAGTGAAATATAGCCCGAGCTTTGTGAAACTAGTTCCCCTCTAACAACCACTGAGCATCCTCCAAGTCTGTTCACAGTGCCCCATGAGCATCTGTGTACACTGTAAGTCAGCTGGACTTGTTTTCTGCTAGAAGATGAGGGTTGGTTAAACTCAAATAAAAGACAGAAGGGGGAGAGGGAACCTTCATGTTACTCACCAAATGTTTGCAATTTTCTCTAAGATGGGCTGTGTTATAGCAAAGTGGAGAGGAACATGCCTTGGGAGACTCTCCATCGACTGTTACCTGCTTTCTATTTAGTGATGGGCTCTGTTTATCTTGCATTTAGTAGTGTCTTCTAAGATTATATTATGGAGATCTCAAATGTTAAACTTAAGAATCAGGTCTAATTGAGGTATCATCGTGGAGTTGGAGTTGATGTGTACAGGTAGGTACATTTGAAAGACACGTTCATTTGTCTCTTTGTTAAATTTGTTTTGGTTTTGATTTTCACTGTATTATATAAATGGTATGTGACATTGTAAGAGGATGCCTTCCCACAAGAACCCATTAAAGGTTATGATAGTTACATTTCTATTGCTGTGATACATCAGCTTGACCAAGGCAACGTCTAAAGAGTTTAATTGGGCTATGGTTCTAGAGGGTTAGAATGTTTGATAGCAGGATGGTGAGGGCTGCATTGCTTCTGAAAGATCACATCTGGATCCACAAACAGGAAGCAGCGAGCATGCTGGGAATGGTGTTGGCGTTGGAAACCTCAAGGGACTTGCTTTCTCCCAAAAAGTTTCATCAGCTAAGGGCTAAGAACTCAAATATATGGATTTATAGGGTCATTCTCATTCAAACTGCCATAGAGGTGTACCCCATCCCCCACCATAACCACGTAAGTCTACCTCATCTCCCACCTTAATTCATGCCTCTCTTTTTTATCCATCCTATTCATTCCCTTCCGCACTGTTGCTTCTACATTTGCATCATATATACATATGCGAATTTATGTATTTAATATCTATAATCATAATAAAAGAAAATATATTCTAAATGTCTGCAGGGGTCTCTGCTCCCTTTGCAGACAGTAGAATTACAAGGCACAAGAGACAAGGAGGAAGTTTGTCACAACATGACTCAATGGCTGGTGTCGGTTCAAACTTTGGGAGTCTGACACCAAGTGGTTTTTTGCGTAGTTAAGCATGGTACAGTTTGTTGGAATTTATTCAGGCAATGATGACTTCAATCCCACCTGTACAACGAAGCAAACATCAATCTCCTTGAGGAACAAAGAGAGCTAAATACAGATCAAATGTGTGACATCAAAACTCTTTGTAAAGTACATAAAAATAGATTCTATAGATTGACTGAGAAAAAAACAGCTTTACAATTGACTGAAAAAAAAATTTATGATAAGAATCTGAAGGAGTATCCAAGACCAAAACAGTCACTAGCCACACAGTTAATGTAAAGGTTGCAGGCTAGAGCAGATTTGGACAGAAAGTGGGTTTTGCATTCCCTCCCTTGAAGGAACAACTCTGTGTGTTTAATATTCCAGGTTCCCCTGATGCACATCTGTGAGCACAAAGACAGCTATGCCCCCTACATGTGTCTTTCTGAGGCTGGCTTAATTCACTTAATATGATTATCTTCAGTTACATCCATTTTCCAGCGAATGACTTCCCCTCGTTATTCTTAATGGCTGAAAAAAAAATCCTATTGTGTGTTTATGGTGCTACATTTTCCTTATCCATTCCTGTTATTGAACACCTAGGTTGTGACCAGTGCTGCAGGAAATGCAAGTGTCTTTTTAGCATGCTGACTTGGAGTCCTTTGGCAAATACTAAGGAATCATATGACCATGCCTTATGTATATCTGTTTTCAGTATCTTAAGGAACTACCATACTATTTTCCACCATGGCTGGACTAGTTGACATTCCCACCAGCAGTGTCTAAGCTTCCACCCCCACCCCCGCACCTGCCCCAGTATTTCTTATATTCATTTCACTAATGACTTCTATTGTAGATGGGGTGACATCGAATCTCAATATAATTTTAATTCACATTTCTTTGATGTCTAATGAAGTGGAACATTTTCTCAAAGCTTATTGGATGTTTGAGAATTTATTTAAGAATATCTTGTTCCTATCATTTGACTGGGTTGCTTGAATTTTTTATTTAGTGTTTTTGTTCTTTGTATATTTTAAACATTAGTCCTCTGTCATATGCACAGCCGTCAGAGACTTTTCTTCCATTCTCTGGTCACTTGGTTAACTGTTTCCTTTGCCATGCAGAAGATCTTTCACTTCATAAAGACTTATTTGTCAATTTTGGCTCTAATTTCCTGAGCAATCATTATAATATTCAAAAAGTCCTTGTGTATGTCTTTCTCCCAAAATGTTCTTCTTATCTTTTCCTTGAATAGTTTAAGAGGTTTGGATCTTGCATTGAGGTTTTATTTCCTTTGGAGTCAATTTTTATGCAGGATAAGAAATAAGGATTTGACTTCTTCCTTCTGTATTTAGACATTCAGCTTTCCTAGCACCATTTGTTGAGGATGCTACCTTTTCCCAATGTGTATTTATGTCATTCTTGCTAAAAACAACAACAACAAACCTATGTTGCTATAATTGCATGGCTTTCTATCTGGGTCTCTTCTTTATTCTCCTGATCTATGTGTTTGTTTTTATACTAGCACTGTGCTGTTTCTACCTCTGTGGTTTTGTAGTATACCTTGGAATGAACAACCACCTTCCACATTTTTTTATTTGACTCAAGACTATTTGGCTATTTGGGACTCCTGTTATTCCCTATGAATTTTAAGATTTTTTTTCTATTTCCATAAGGAAAGGCACTGGGATTTTGATGAGGATTGAGTTGAATTTGCAGATCGCTTTTGGTCGTATAAAGTGATTTTCACAATTTAACTCTTCTAATCCATCAGTAATGGAATGCCTTTGATCTTTTGTCTTCAGTTTCTTTCATGTTTCAAGGTTATCATAATAGAAGTCTTTTACTGCCTTGATTAGGTTTACTTCAAGGTATTTTTTTAATTATTTAAGAATTTCATATGTGTGTATGTACTGTTTTGTTTAATCAAACTCCAATTCCTCCCTTACTTTTCCTACTACTATTCCCTCATAATTCATGTATTCTATTTTTTGGATCCATTGAGCCCACTTACTGCTCCCAGTATGTATGTGAGCATAGGGCCATCTACTGTATAATGGTCATCTCTCAGGGCCTTGAAGGAAGAATTGAGTCAGTCGTTCCTCTTGAGTGCCCATTAGTTGACAATACTTACCCAGTTGGGGTTAGGTTTCTTAATCACTTCCTTCTTCCATGCTGAGATTTTGAGTGTCATTGTCTTGTGCATGCTATCATAACCACTTAGAGTTTATTTCTATTGGAGGGCACTGTTTACTATGTTCATCTACCTCCCTAGTTCTTACCAATTTTCTTCTCCCCTCTTCAATGATTCCTGAACCTTGGGAGAATGGGGTATGAGATAGATGTCCCATTTGTTTTAAGGTATTTTTCAAGGCAGTTTGAGTGAGGTTGATCATTGGATTTCTTTCTTGGCTTTCTTATTTCTTATATATAGGAGGAAGGCTGTTAATTGTTTATCTGATTTTTATCTCAGTACTCTTATTACTGGTTTATAGGAAGGCATTGTCTTTGTGTATTAGTATTATAGCATTCCACTTCGCTGAATGTGTTTATTAGAACAGGAGTCTTCTGGTGGTGCCTTTAAAAGTATATATAAAATTTTCTTATCTGTAGATAAGCGTTCTTTGATTTCTTTCTTTCCAAATTGCATCTTTTTTTTCTCATTCTCTTATTGTTTAGCTATAAATTGAAGCACTATATTGTCTAAAAGTGAAAATATCTATACCTTATCTTGTTGCTCATTTTGGCAGAAATACTTTGGGATTTTTTTGCCATTTAATAGAATGCTAGCTATAGATTTGATGGATATAGAATTTATTTTGCTGAGATCACTTTCTCTAGTCCTAGTCCCTGCAGAGCTTTTAACACAGTGAGATGATAGATTTTTGTTTAAAAAAAATCTTATATGTACCTGTTGAGAAGATCATGTGATTTCTGTTCCTGAATCTATTTCTATAATTTATTAATATTAAATTTTTGTATTCGTTTGTGCTGAACCATGCCTGTGTCTCTGGCGTGGTTCCAATATGATCATAATGAATGAAATGTTGTTAAATGTTCTTGAATTTGGTTTGCAAATATTGTACTAAGGATTTCTGCATCTATATTCATCAGGAAGATCATGTATTTTTTTTTTTTTTGGTCTTTGTCTGGATTTGGTATTAGGGTAATAAATGCCCTTTCTGTTTTGTGGAATAATTTTTTTTTTTTGGTTTTTTCGAGACAGGGTTTCTCTGTGGCTTTGGAGCCTGTCCTGGAACTAGCTCTGTAGACCAGGCTGGTCTCGAACTCACAGAGATCCGCCTACCTCTGCCTCCCGAGTGCTGGGATTAAAGGCGTGCGCCACCATCGCCCGGCTTTTGTGGAATAATTTGAGACTCACCAGTGTTCTTCTTTAGAGGTTTGGTGGAATTCAACAGTGAGTCCACTGTTATGCCTTTATGTTATTGGGATTTTTTTTATTCATATATCAATGTTTCTTGTTGTATATCTGCTTGAAATGTTGATCTCATCTTGGTTTAGTTTTGTTAGTCAGATGAACCTAAATATTCACCCATTTGATTTAGATTTTCTGCTTAAGTAGTCTATGTCCTCAAGGTGTGTCTTTGTAATTGTCTGGATTTCACTGTTGTAATGTTTTCCTTTTCACTTCAGACTTTAACTTGGATGTTCCCTCTCTTGCTTACTGCGGTTAAGGGTTTGTGGGGTTTTTTTTTTTCATCTTTTCAAAAATCCAGTTCTGTGTTTTATCAAATATTTTTTAAAAGTTTAATTTCTGGTTCATTACCTTTTGCCCTGTTATCTAAGGATTTCTGTCTGCTGGTGTAGGTGGAGACTGCTTATTCAATCTTGGCTGTCCAGACATGAAATAATCACACAGAAACTGTATTAATTAAAACACTGCTTGGCCAATCACTTAGGCATACTGCTAGGTAGCTCTTATCTCTCAAATTAACCCATCTCTATTAATCTGTGCATCACCACTGGGTCGGGGCTTACTGGCAAGTTTCTGGCAGGCAGGTTTCTTTCTCCTTCAGTGGTACATGTCATCTCTCCCACTCTACCTTCTTTTTCCCAGCATTTAGTTTAGTTTTCCCACCTAGCTCTTTCTGTCCTGCTGGTAGGCCAAAACAGCTTTATTCATTAACCAATGGGTTATAGCATACAGAGGGGATCCCACATCATGCTGGTTTTGAGAGGGTTTATTCTTGATTTTTCAAGTTACTTATTTAAGTTTTGTCTGATTTTTTTAACTGTAGGAATTTCCACTCAGCTTCCCACTTAGCGTTACTTTTACTGTATCTCAGGGCTTTTGGTATGCTGCATTTTAATTTTTATAGGATTTTAGCTTATTTTAAAATTAGTTTTTGAGTACTTTTGAGTGATCTATCCATCATCCAATAGTGTATTTTTCAATTTCTTTGAGTTTGTGTATATTTTGTAGTTACTTTTTTTTATTCTATTGTGGTCATATAGAAAACAAGAAATAGGCTAGATACTTTTAAATAGATAACTCAGGGCTATTCTTTGGAAAATCAAAGAGACAGGATGAAAAGTTAAGTTGATTTTACTGTCTAAAATGTCCATGATTAAGCCTTTAATAAACAATGAACTTTCCAAAAAAAAAGAAAGAAAGAAAACAAGAAATTCCTCAGTTTTTCTTAGTTGCTAAGATTTGCTTTGTGTCCTATTATATGATATATTTTAGAGAGAGTTCCATAGACTGCTGAGAAGAATGTGTATTCTCCAGGGTTTAGATAAACTGTCCTAGAGATATCTGTTAAGCTTCTGGGATCAAATTGTCATTTAGTTCAAATGTTTCTCTGTTTGTTGTTGATGGAATGAGCTTATATTGGTGAGAGTGGAGTACTGAATTCACCTACTATTGTGTGGGTGTTAATCTGTGTCTTTACATCTGAGAGTATGTATTTTATCATATGTTTAGAATTGTATGTCTTCATGATTGTTCTTTTAGTCACCATGAAGTGACCTTTATCTCTTTTGACTAATTTTCATTTTAACTCTATTTTGTCAAACACTGGAACAATGACACCTCGTTTCCTAATTCTATTTGCTTAGATACTTTTTTCCTTATTTTTATCCTAGGATTGTATTTGTTTTGGAAAGTGAAGTGCATTTCTTGGAGGCTAATCTGTGTCTTTTGATCGGAGATTTAGATACTAAATATTCAGAGCTATTGAAAGACTTGCCTTAATTCCTCTGATTTTGTTGTGCTTAGTGTTTTCCAATTCCTTACTGTTTAGCTACTGTTCTAGTGTGTGTGTGCATTTTGTAGCTTCATGATTGTGTTTATCTTTGACTTCAGTCTGAAGGGTTCTTCAAATATCTTCTGTAGAGCTGGTTTTGTGGTCATAGATTCCTTTATCTTATTATGAAAAACATTTCTTTCTCCTTTAATTGTGATGGATAGTTTTGCTACGTGTCTTAGCAGTCTCGGTCGGAAGTTGTGTTTCAGAGCTTGAGTATATCACTCCAAGATTTCCTAACTTTTAAAGTTTCTGTTGAGTCTTACACTGTTTTATATTTGTGACTTGGCATTTTTCTTTGGAACATTTCAGTGTAATTTTCTTTAATATTTTTAATGCTTTCAGTATATTGCCATGTGGATAAGTTCTGTTTTTTTTTTATATGTTCTTAATGTCCCCCTGTAGTCAGATGGATACCTCTTTTCTAGATTGGGGGAAAATTCTGATGTAATTTTATTGAAAATATTTATGGTTTTAACATGAAGTCCTGCTTTTATTTATGCCCATGATGCATAGACTTGGTCTTTTTATCTCGTCACACAGATCTGAAATGTCCTCTTTGTGCCTTCTTCCTTACTCTGCCATCACATGAGTATTCTAATTCCTCTCCCTTGCTTCGGGTCCTGATATTCTGTCCTTCGTTCTCTTGGTTAGACTTTCTTCCAAGCTTTTAAATTTACATTATTATTTTTATGTGTAGGAGGGTTTTACCTGAATGCATGCCTCATTTCTGCAGAGGCCAGAAGAGGGCTTCAGAGCCCTTGGGACTGAAATTACAATCAGTTGAGAGCTGCCACGTGGGTGGTGGGAATTGAACCAGGACTTCTGGAAGAGCAGCCAGTTGCTCTTAATTGTGGAGCATCTCTTGAGTCCCTCTCCCTGCTCTTTTAAATTTAAACTTACTTTAAGTTTTATCTTACTGAATTTTTCATTTCTAGAATTTTTTTTTTCAGTATTTCTCTCCATTTTCTTGTCAGGCATAGACTTTCTTATTTCATTCAGCTATTTGTTTGTATTGCTTTAGAGTCTTTTAGGAGTTTATGTCTTCTTTGATTTTTCTGAACACATTCATAATCACTATTTTGAGTTCTTTGTAAGTGAGAGTCTAATTCACTCTCACTGAATGGCATTGCCATGGTGTTAGTAATTTCTTCTAATTGATTATTTGGGAATCTCCCATCATGTGCCCCTATTGAGCTCACCTCCTATTCGTCCTATGTCTAGTCCTTCCCCTTGTGACCCCTTCACAACAACAACAACAACAACAACCAAGCCAAGTCCTATTTGTGGTCTGTATACTCACTGGAGCATACTCAAATTCCTAGTGTGCAGCCCCTCAAGGGAGGATGAGTCTTTCTCAGCCTGTATCCATGCCAGAAGCCATCAGTTGAGCAGAGCCTTGTAGTGGCCAGAGCAGTAGGAGGCCAGCTTTCTTGTGTCCACACCACTCTCCCATGCCCATGCCATGCTAGTTTGGTGTTCAGGCTTTGAGGCTCAGTTCCTGGATGGGGATTAATGTCTGTTTGCTGGTGGCAGCCTAACTCTTCAACATTGCTTCCCAGTCTCCCATATGTGTAGGCAGCCTTTTGCAGACCAGGTAGTAAATGTCTGGGAATTCCTTCTGTGGTTGAGCTGTAAATGCTGCTCTTGTATCTGAGTGAATCCTTTGTGGGGTTGAGATGGGGCCACAGACGCTGGCATCTGTCTGTAGGCTGTGTGTCCTTCCCAAGGTTAGAACCTGTGTTTCCCTGAAGACTCTGGTTCTGATTAGTTTTCCAATGTGCCTTTTCTGTGCATGGTTCTGATGTCAGGGTCCTTCCCCGTAGTCTAGAGGTGTTTTGCTCTCCAGCTGTCACTATACAGTACTGCATGTTTGCTCTAAGCTTCCTGAGAGTGTAGGACACCAAATGACTGTGACTGTGCAGCTGCCACCACAGAAGTGGCATCCTGCTGTTGCTCCAGCTTTTTAAAATACGTACATATTATGGCTTCTGGCTCTGCATTTTTATGGGCTTCTTCTATGTGCAGATGTATGTGTGTCTCTGCATCTATATGTTACTTGTGTTTTTTTCACTCTTTTTCTTCTATTTGTTTTGTCCTGTTCTGACTTGTTTTTGTCTTAACTTATTTTACTTTATTATATTATTATTTAGTTACCTGTTTGTTTTTTAATGAGAGAGAGAAAGCGTGTGGACCTGGATGGGAAGGGAGATGGGGAAGGACTAAGAATGAGTTGGGGGAGGGGAAACTGTACTCAGAGTATATTATATGAAAAAATCCATTTCAATAAAAAGAAGGAGGAGGAGGAGGAAGAGGAGGAGGAGGAGGAGGAGGAGGAGGAGGAGGAGGAGGAAGAGGAGGAGGGAGGAGGAGAGAAGGAGAAAAGCAAGCAAACTGAGCAAGCCTGTAAGCTGCATTCATCCATAGCCTTTGCTTCAATTCCTGCCTTCCTGATTGAGTTCCTGCCTGGGCTTCCTTTCACAGTGTACTGTAAGCTATAAGATGAAACAAACCCTTTCCTTCCCATGTTAAAAAAAAATTCAAACAAATAAAAAGATAGTGCCTCACTGCTGTTCCTGCCAAGTGCCTGGAGGAGAGGTTTTCCTGTCGGCATTTCCTTTCCTTCCGATGGGGCTTTAAAAATGTTTGCTCCTGAGCTTGCAGGGAGAAGCTGCAGAGGTTCTCTGCCTTAAGCGTGGGACTGGTCCCTCCCTCCCTTTCACTGGGTGCAGGGAGCTCTCAGATTACACCAATCTTCCAGAGATGAACTGTGTTTCTTTTGTTCTTCTTCTTAAATATCCATCTTTGCTGTCAGACTAGAGATTTTTATCTGATTTTCCTCAGTTTATCCCTGGAGATTCTAGCAGGTCTTATCTGCTATCCATCAGATTGAATCTCCTACCTGGTTTTATAATTTTAATGCTTAAATTATTAGTTATTCAGTGCTAGTGAGATCGTGCTGGCTTGAATGAGAATGGCCTAAATAGGCTCATGTATTTGAATATTTGGTTTCCAATTGGCCTGTTTGGGAGGGATTAGAAGGTGTGGTCTTGTTGGAGGAGGTATGTCACTGGGGCCAGGCTTGAGGTTTCAAGAGACTCCTGCCATTTCCAGTTATATTTCTGCCTCATATTTGTGGGTTGAGATGTGAACTCTCAGTTACTGCTCCAGTGTCATGCCTGCCTGCCTATCGCCCCCCATGTGAAGGTCATGGGCTCTATCTCCCTGGAACTGTAGGACCACAGTAAACCATTTCCTCTATAAGTTGATGTGGTCATGGTATCTCCTCATAGTATAGAAGAGTAACTAAGACACAGTTTTATTTTTGCATTTCAATGCAACTTACTTTTACTATTTCTTATGATGTGCAATGATGTCCCAAAGAATAGTTGTAAATGGAAGCCTACCTAGGTACAGTTTCTCCCTACATTTCTATATCTTTGTTGTTGTTGTTGTTATGGTTTTGGAGATATTTAAGTGATCTACCACTGAGATGTGTCCCTAGCCCACTTTTTTACTTTTTATTTTGAGACAATGTCTGCTAAATTGCCCATGCTACCCTTGAATTTATAATTCTCCTCTGTCAGCCTCCCAATTAGCTAGAATTACAGGTCTGCACCATCAGGCCCAGCTCCAATTTTGAATTATAAAGTATGAAAAGACTTGACAGGAATATGAGCAGAACTCTTGGAAAACACCAATATTAATACATTGGTGAGGTCATTTTCACTTACAGTAAGGTTCTGTTCAGGAAGTGTGTGCAGTATTCTGGCTGGTTTCTGGAGAAGATGGATACGTCTACCCAGCGAATTTCATGACATTTTCTTATGTTTAGTTCTTGTTTACGCTATAGATTCAATCTCTCTTTCAATCATTTTTATCTCTTACATGCAGAAAAAAATCTCCAAAATAGTTCATAATAGTTCGTAAATTATACAGTCTGTAATACAGGTTTCTACATAATAATTTAGATTGCCAGATTAAATAATGTATGGTCCACTAAACTTGAGTTTTGGATTCCAAACTATTAACTTTTAGTGTAATGATGTCACAAAGTTCATGGAGCATAGCAAATAATAATTTAATGTTATAAAATTATTAATCTTTTAGGCAACATGCCTTATATCTTTTCTCTGATCTCTCTCTCTCTCTCTTTCTCTCTCTCTCTCTCTCTCTCTCTCTCTCTCTCTCTCTCTCTCTCGTGTGTGTGTGTGTGTGTGTGTGTGTGTGTGTGTGTGTGTGTGTGTGTGTGTGTTTGAGCGCACATGCATGGGGAAAGAGGTTCCTTCATTTTCAAACCATTGTTTGTTTGGCTTAGTCTGGGCTTCAGGAGAGAAGTATTTTGCAGGCATGACTCTTTAACCTGGTGTAAGACACCTATCCAGACCAGCAGCTCTTCATCCTCCAGATGCCATATGCCAGCCCCAAGGCACACTAAGACAGTTTGATCAGGCTATGTGACACTTAGCTCATTAAACTTGGAACATTCTCTCCCTGCTGTTTATGTTAAAACAGTGCTTTAACTAAACTATCTTCGGTGTCCGGGTTTCCCAGTAAGACTTCTCATTTCTTGAGAAATTCTTCCTTGAAGAAGTATTTTCTTTCTCTTGTGTAACTCAGCTGGATTTAGGGGGTTGGTAGGTCCTGAGATTCTTGATAAGCCTGAAGTACTTGGTGGCATTTGCCAAAGTGCTCAGAGTTCTACAGGCTTCCTTTGCGGCATCTGTTTGTCTGCTTAGCACAGCTGAGCCAATTAGCTGTCAATCAGGCTTGCTCTCGGGGTGCCGGCGGTTGTGCTTCTAGCGGACGTCCTCTTCTGGGACGACTGATGAAATGTCACCCACCCAGCATGCCACCTTACTTCGTATTGCAGCCTGCCTTCTGCTTCGTCCTGAGCTAGTTAGCCTCAGGCAGATTTGCTCAGGCGTCCTTGTTCTATATGGGGAGTACTGACTTAGTATTCATCTTTTTGTGAGCCTTAGGATGCTTACACTGGCAGATCAGCCAGACTTCCTCTGCCCACACTGGCTGTCTCAAACATGGTCGCCAGGGTCAATAGGATTCTGTGTGAAAAGTGCAGATGGCCAGGCCCCAGGCAGCAGGAATGCAAGTGTGGGCTGCTGACACTGCCTCTCTGAGCATGCCCAGGCCTCCTCGGCTCGGAGGATGGGGGATGGGCTGATACCTAACGGGTCGTATCTTAGTATCACTCTCAGACAGGACCACAGTCATGCTCAGTTGACTTTAATTCCTAATTCTGAGGGAGGGTGGCTTGAACATGTCCTTTATTGCCTTCCTCAGACTGCTGTGGAGGGCCGGCATCTTTAGCAGAGAGGTGTACAATAGTGGGCAATGGTATAAAATGAGAGTAGTTACAAATGCAGGTGGCTCAGCAGCTCAGGAGAATGGATTTCTAGACAGCAGCTGGGTCACGGCTGTCATGGGCACCGTCAACACCATGCTCTGCTCAGTCTTGGGTGACATTTTTAATATAGCTGGGTTATGCATTATCATAGTTATTAAGTGAGTGGATGCTATTTTTTGGGGCGTTAGGTTAAAAAAAAAACTATGATTAACTCCTCATAGGCTTCTTCACTCAGCTTTCCAAACTGGTATAGCACTTACATTTTAAAATAAGAAGCTGTCAAGCGACAAGGGTTTGTTGTGTTTTCCCACATTAAGACATTGACACTGTGGAACAACGGGAGCGGATTTAGTCTAAGCATCGAAGACCACAGATGTGGGGAGATAATATGCTAAGATAAACAGTGACTAACATCGCTGTTTCCTCCAGTCCCGGCTATTTAGTTTACAACCCACTGACCTTTGGAAACAATGGATGTGGCTGTCTGGCACACAGGATGGATTCCATAATGCTGCTTTTGCTTTGAAATCGTGTCTTTGTCTATTCATGATCTCAGGGCCGCACTGCCAAGGTCATCCCCTGCTCTGATCTGCAAGGACTCCCACAGTTTCTGAACTTGGCATTTGATGGCGATTTCTCTTAGTGTTATAGTTTGTGGTTGCGATTGGAGAAGTCAGGAGCCGTGTTGTCCACTCTACCTGAGCCAGGAGGGTTGCATCTCTGGATTCCAGACCTTGCATGCTTTTTTGGTACGCCTCACTGTGTGGGATCTCAAGCAAGTTGCTCTAAAATGTTGGCTGTTGTTTCTAACAGTGTGACTGGATGCCAAACCAATCAGGAATTGAGGTGTAGCACTTGTTCTGTTCCCCACCTGCCTGGGTCTTGGTGCTTCATTCAGTTCCTGCCGATGCCTTTACTAGGCAAAGGATTTGGTCTCCACCAGAGGGAGCCATTTTGTCCAAAACAGTTCAGCTGTGGTGTTTCAAGATCCTCGACAGTCCTTCCATCAACCCCTTTACTTGTCTCCTTCATTATTGTCAGGAGGCAAAATAAATAAATTTAAATGACCCTTTATTGTGGACAGCATTTAGGGTTGTGATTGTGAAGAAATAAGTTTTTTTTTTCAAAAAGGAGACTGGAAAGGTATTAGAAAGAAAAATGATTCTTCTGCCAGAAGCAACTTAAAGACAAAATGAAGATGCGGAAGGGTGGGAGGAAAGAACTCAAGAGGGAAATGAAATGGCTGCTCCAATTGTATTACCCAGTGGCTAGACGTGGAGGTGCCCAGGCGATAGTAAACTGTTTTCTCTATTAACAATCCGCAGAAATTGCACAGCATTCTAGGCCCCAAATTGTCACCTAGTCAATGAATAGCCAGAAAAATATTGCTTGCTAAACTAATTTAATCACAACTCAGAAATGCTTTGTAATTAATATCAAAGATGCCCGTTTTGTCTTAATTATCATCTCATAAATAAGCCCATCACCTTTTCAATCTGTATTGGAGGGTTCTCTGAGTTGGATCTTGGTATTTGTCATATTTTATATTTAGGATGTCCCCAAAGGCTTTGTTGAGGCATGACTGCTAGCCTGTGACATTATTAAAAAGTAACAGAACTTTAGCAGGTGGGGTGTGGTGGGAAAAGGTTAAGTGACATGGGAAAACCTTGAAGGAATACAAGGACCCCTGTTTGTCTCTACTCTAGCTTCCTGGTGGCCATCTTAGTTTCTTATATATCCTGTCTTGCGTGTGCTGCCTCACCACAGACCCAAAAGTCACCCACCACGAAATGAAGCCTTTGAAACTGTCGGACAAACAAACCTTTTTTCCCTACAAAAAGTTGATTCATCTTAGGTACTCGGTCAGAGTAACAGCCATCTAACTCACATAGGATATAAAGGAACGTAATAAAATGCACCAACGTCTGTAAAACTCAAAAATGTAACAACCCAATCACGATATTATACTTAACATAATGTGAAATGAATAATCAAATTGTTCCGGCAACAATAAGAGCGTAAATAGCTAAAATTTCTTGACTTCTAGTGAGGAGCTGGATTAGCAATGAGTGTCGGGGAGCTGGCGAAAGTCATGCATTTGGTTCGGCATAGTTCATAGTAAGACCTTGCTTTAGATTGTACACAGCCAACGGCAGCTCCGGATGTGTTCTCAGACTCCCAAGTGGGTGTCATCTGTACACATTAGACTTGATGGAGTGGATGCAAAGCCAGTTCCAGCTCTCAGTTAAATAGCAGCCTTTGTGTATGTGCTTGGAGCGAGCTGTATAAATAATAGTTTATCAGGGAGCTATATCCTGAGGTGGGTCTTAGCATAGTCGATATTTTAATAGGCTTTCAGTTCTGAGGGTACTGGTGGAAAGGGAGGAAGAGAGAGAGGGGGCAAAGGGTGTAATTAAATCTAATGGAAGGAGTGGGATGAGGCAGGTGAAGGTGGGGAGAGGAAATTAAGAAAATTCAGACAATTTCTGAAATGTTGGAAAGGAGACAATGCACCGTTGGCAGACGGCCGTTCAAACGACATCTCTAGCACTTTAGCTCCTATCACTCCCTCTTTAATAGCCAGCGTGTTACTGGTTGCCGAAACGTGTTGCTATTCCCTGGCTGTTTCTCTAGCACAGCACCAGGCTGCTGAAGCCCTGTTTATTATTTCACTGTGTTCTCACTTTTGCCTTTTCCTCCTTTCCCTTTTGTTCTAGGTTCAGCAAAGGAGGCGGTGCATTTGGTTGTTGAAACGGATTTTGTCAATTAGGTCTGCCATGAGCACCCCTGTTTACTCAGTGATTTGGTTTAAAGATGTATGTAACCCCCTGTTGTTAATCATTTGGGTGAATGACACCTCTGACCCCGAGACTTCGTCATAGCTATAGTGGTCTTGAAGCCACAGTTACCACCATCTTCCTTTTTGTCTTTGCATGGAGCTAATTTTATTTGTGCTTGTTAATTTATTTACATTTGCATTTTTACCCGGGAAGAGACTGTAATCCAGGTCATTAGCATAACCTTCCTGAGGTCACATGGTAACCTCAGAGCAGGGTGGCACTCCAGCTGCCCCTGTTCTAACTCGGTGGCCTTTCCTAACCGCCTCCTGCTGTCCTGCATGAGTGCCTACCTGCACACAGTGGTCATCAGTGTGTATAGGGCCTCCTAACTCACAGATTGCATTGGGTACTGTACTAAAGGGTATATATACGGAAGAGCTTGCCTCGGACCTAGAACTCTGCATTGGCTGGAATGCTGACTTACACTTGGCATGGGAAAACTTCCTTTTAGCTTCCTGTCATTGAGTGATCTTGGCTTAAACATTAAGGAAGGAGAATTCAACTTAGAAATAATCCTGCTCAGCTAAGCAGTTTGAAGGCCTGCGGCTTTCTCCTGCCAGCAGTTCACATAGGGCAAACAGAAGCTAGTGAAGGTGTGGGTAGCTGTTATTCAGAACGCTTCTGGGAACTGGGTCCCGAGAAGGTTACAGAGACTCCGATTTTGCTTAAGTATATTTAAGAGCACTCAGCATCTAATGAAAGATAACTATGACAGGGTCATTCACATCTCACCTACATGTCTGTCTGTCTGTTCATCTGTGTGTGTGTATGTGTGGTTTGTCGAAGTGCCTAGTTGGACATTTACTGACTTGGAGAAAGTCAAACTTGGAAGCAAACATTTTATTTTCTGTGAAAACAACTAGCTTTAGCAAGCTTATTTGGAGAAGGTCCAAAGCATTGCGTGCCCTATCACATCTAAGAAACTGCTGCCTACAGTTACTTATTTTTTTGAAGGCTTTAGTGTTCTAGTCCAGAACTAGATCTTGGAAGAAACCCACAAAGGTCAGCAGTCTTTCCCTGCCTTTCTCAATCATGCTGCCCCAACAGCTAGAGGGGGGACCTGTTGTCTCCAGTGCCCTTAGGAGCAGAGGATCTTTGGGAGGAGGCCAAGAATAGAGGAGTCTTTCAGAAACTAAGGGGACAGTTAAGAAGCTTCTTGTCAGATTCCCTCTCATTCCAGTCCATCACAAGCTGACCTACGGAGGACAAAAAAAAAAATCCCACTTCAGTCCCAGCCGGAGAGCGCTCATAACCCGGCCCTACTTGCTCCGATTTTATTACGCGTGGATTGTATCTCTCAAGACCACAATCCCTCTTGATACATGGTGGGACAGCTCAGTAATGGCTTTCCAGGTTAAGCGGTTTGCAGACTGATAAATTACCAATAAAACCTTCATCTCTGTTTCCTGTTCCCTCTTGTTTGTCGTGTTTTCTAGGGCACAGTCTTTAAATAGACATTATGAGTTGCGGCACACATGTGACTGCTCTGATAACAAACTGAAGTCCATAGCATAAGGTTTTGTTTTGTAAGCTGAAGGCCAACAATTTTTTTGAAAGTTCAGTCTTAGAACTTGATAAGGGCTTCTGTTTATTATTATTTAGAATCATATATCATATGATTATAAGACTTTTGAAAGGTCTTTCTCGATTTTCAGTGATAGGGCAGAGCAGCACTTGGACTTGCCCTTGCAGACACTCACTGGTCAGTCTTAAAATAATTCAGCCTCAAGGAGCTGTCAGATTAGTTCAGCTTCACTTTCATCTTAATGATCCTTTTTGCCTTGAGTAAAATTGGTTCAAGCTCCCGACAGCTTTATCTAAGGTGGATCCCCAGAAACTGTTTGAGCAGCCAAGACAAAGAAGGACGTGTGATTCGCAGAATTCTGCACACTGAGGATCAAAGCATCAAACAGGTTTCTCAGAAACCTGTGAGCCTTGGCGCTCTCCCTACCCCGTTATTCATCCCCCAGACGAGTATGTGTTCTCAACACAGCTGCTCTGAATAGGCAAAAACTGAACTTTGTTTTTGCTTTCATTTTTTGTTACCTTTGGCATCAACAGAATTTAAGGCCTCTTAGAGAACAAAGAGCATTGTTTATGGTGGCCAAGGTTCTCCTTCTAGTGGGCATGTGGTAGTGACCATGAACTTTGACCTGGACCTCCAGTCTGAAGAGGCAGAGAATTCCCTGATTGCCGCTGGCCTTTCTCCAAAAGGCATGAACAGGAAGTGCCAGGTTCGGACTCCGTGTCCCGCTCTATTTGGACACCTCAAAAATTCATTTAGAAACTTTATCCCTACCATGACTTGTGAAGTGGTGGGACCAGTGAGGCCATTATGGCATCATCCTCATGAGTGAATTAAGCCTTTCAAGTGGCACCTGGCTGCAGCTTATCTTCACTTAAAAAGTTTTAACAGGATGGCTTTCCCCAGAGGCAGCTCCTCAACCTTGAACCAGACCAGAGGCCAAAATAAACCTTTTTGTTTATAACTTGTCCAGTCTGGGACTTTGTGCTGTTAGCAGCAGAAAACAAACCAAGACAGGCTCTCTGACAAATATTTGGAGTCTGTGTATTTATGGATGCTCTTTGGAGGAAGGAGATCCCCGGGCTCTTGGGGTCAGAATACCCCATTTTGGGTTTGGTTTATTTACTGTTATGTGTACCTTCTGTCTAGAACATCTTTTCCAAAGACGATGTCGCAGAACAGTGATTTAATCATCAGAATATTAGTTTCCAGTGATCTATGGACATTGTCTTCAGAGGCAAGAGAGACTTCCTGTTTCTACTCAAGGTGTTTGTTCTGCTTCTTCTCACTAAGAGGCCTGTGAGCTCCCCTCTCTGAGAGGAGCAGTGCGCGTTCACTTAGAGTATTAGCAGCCTTAAGCAGTAGTATCCCCATCACACAGGCGTGACCGCACTGTTTTCTAGAGCGGTGCTTCTCAATCTGTGGGTCACAAACCCTTTGGGAGTTGCCTATCAGATGCCCTGCATAGCAGATAGTTACGTTAGGATTCATAACAGTAGCAAAATTACAGTTATGAAGTAGCAACAAGATAATTTTTATGATTGGGGGTTGCCACAAAGTGAAGAACTGTATTAAAGCAGCTTTAGGGAGGTTGTTATTCACTGTTTGAGAGGGGATGATTTGCTGTGCAGCTGAGAAGTGGGGGTACCTGGCCTGCTGCCTGGGGTCAAAAGGTTGCTGACTTCCTTCCCAACTCAGTTTTGGTGCTGGTGAGAAAGAAATCTGCCTGCCAGCCTGCAGGTTGAGATCGGTGAGCACATGACACAAGTGAAAAATAGTTAAGAAGCTCAGTGAAGGGATTCTTTATGAAACTGTACAGTGATTTTTTTTGGGTTGCTTTTTGAAAAATATTTAATTTTTATCATTTGCACCCTCACACACACACGTGTGTGCGTGTGTGTGTGTGCGCGCGCACGTGTGTGTTTGTGTGTTGACATGCATGTGCAGGTCAGAGAACAGCTTTCATGAGTCTGTTCTCTCTTTCCACCTCCTTCCTCCCTCTCTCATTGCTGCTGTACTGTGTACTCCAGGCTAGCTGGCCTGCGACTTCCCATCGCCACCTCTCACCATGCAGTATAAGTTCAGGGAGGAGAGATGTGTGCCACTGCATCCAACTGTTACTGTGTTTCTGTTGTCTTGTTTATGAACGTTGGTTTTGGGTCTCGAACTCATGTCATCCGACTTGTGCAGCAAATGCTTTTACTGAGCCCCTTGGCTGGTTCCTTTCCTCGGTTTTCCAAGGAGACAATAATGCTGCTTCTCTCTGAGTCTCCATGAGTAACTGAAGCCTTTGACCCTGCTGTTCTGGTAGAGGACATGTGCTTGGCGGAGCAGTAAGCAAAGACGGGCGCCAGTGGCTAAATCCCTCTGTAGTTTTCATACTCAGTATTGAGGAAAATGAGACTCCTGACAAACAAAGCACTCTGGGACCTACTCGATTTTTTTAGTTTCCAAATGAAAGGAATATGAGCATTTTCCCTTTTGGTTCAGCTCAGCAAAGTGCTGGCTTAAGTTTGTCCATTGCTTCATTAGAACTCTGCAGGATAAAAGGCTGCAGATAGCGTCAATGGTGGGATGCCGATGGAGGGATGCTGATGGTGGGATGCCGATGGAGGGATGCTGGGAAGAAAGGTGCCTATGTCAGGCTTGGACATTTTCAGCATTCAGTGACTCTGTGGTATCACAGGGTACATCTTAAGCCTGTTAAGACCCATCAAGTAATACATAAACTTTAAATCAAAATTTGACTTCCTCTGAGAGCAACCAGAGCAATGTGGCTAGCTCACATGACAGAAAGGATTTCATCTCCAGCGTGGGCTCTTTGCTTATCACTCTCCTACAGTTTATGTTTTGAGACTTCTTGTTATTTTTGACAGTAATCATCTGAGACAGCTCCCAGCAGTCAGACATTTGTCATGAAAAGTTGTTTCTACAGTAGACTGTCAAAAACCATGGCCAAATGGCACTTTTTCCGAGTCAACGTTCTGCTAACTTAGATGGTAATTATACTCTAAACACTAAATGCAAACATATAGCTGACAAAAGGCATGTGGACCTCTGCTGTCTCTGTGACAGGTGGACAGGAGATGCCTTCCTCTCTCACAGAGGCCAGCCACCGCTAGCTAGAAGTCTGTCTTGAAACCCTAGTGTTTTTAGGTGTTAGGTGAACCTGGAATCAAAGCCTATGATAAGTCACTTTATTCTTCTAAACAGAGACTTGCTTATCCACAAAATGAAGTTAGAATGCCACACACCCCCATGATGTGGAGAAAGGGTTCAGTTATATCCTGTGTGGTCTTCATGCAGGACATCCCCAAACTAGCCACCATTATTATTCTCCCTCTCACGACTTGTCCATATATGACCAAGAGGAAGAGATAATAGCTGTCTGCTACTGGTTCCTCAATCTTTTGTCCCCCATGTCCTTGACCTTCCAGAGAGGAAGGCAGAACCAGCGCCACCTCACTTTGTGCCCGGCACTGATTATTTAAAGGACTCTGCCATTGCTCCCTGTTCTCTCTGTAGGTCGCCGCAGAGAGTTCAGCCAGTTAAGTGAGAGGCAGAGTCCACAGAGGTCTTAGGTATTTGAATTGAAATCATCTGGGAGGAGTGATATTCTACTTCAGATTGCTCTAGATCTACACACAAACACACGTGCACACACACACAGTGGGTACAGGGATATGCATCTGTTGTGCAAGCAACACCTTTAAAATTGTTCTCCGTTCTTCTTGGGAGAAGGGAGTGTGTACTTGGTGGAGCAGTGCGCAAAGACAGGCCCCAGTGGCCGAGTCCTCCAGGATCTTTGCAGTTGCTTTATCAGCCTATTATCCCTGTCAAACAAGCACAAACCCATCTTTTGTATTTCAGAATCACCACAGAAGTACTTATCTGTATCCCTTGTACTTTTAAGACCGAGGTTGTTAGAATTCCAGGTTGTTGAACACGTGCCAGCCAGAGCAGCCAAGAGATGTTGAAGAATCTCTGGACTATGAGGCAGCCAATGGCTTGAACCCCAAGTCTGTCTTCTCAGGTGTTGGAGAGCAGAAGGGGGGCACAGTTCTTGTCATCTGTGTACCTGGCAGTGAGTGGCCAGCAGAGTCAGAGCCATGCACACCTTTGCAGATGTTTCTGTGACCTAGATAAGAGGCAGCCAGGCCTCAGGTGTCCTGGCTATAGCCTCAAGTTATGGAGGTCAGAGGGCGGGGAGCCAGCAGATGTCATCAGGCTGTCTATGGTGCTTGGCTTCTGCTTTACTTCCTGTCATCACAGAAGCAACTCACTGCCCAAGTTAGTCACAAAAGTGAAATAAGATAATTGATGTCATTTGCTTAAAACCACAAGCTTTGGCACATGACAGGTCATCAGTGGTGGTAACACTTATTGGTATTATTGTCATCATCATTATCCATATTATCATTAGAGTTCACTGTGTGTGTGTGTGTGTGTGTGTGTGTGAGAGAGAGAGAGAGAGAGAGAGAGAGAGAGAGAGAGAGAGAGAGAGAGGGAGAGAGAGAGAGAGAGAGAATGAGAATCCGGGAGACTGTTGTCTTTGATGGTAAGGATAAGGTTGGCTTAGCATCCAGCTGCCATGTGCCTTTGAAGCCAAACAGATTATAAGATATTAAAATCCATACACAGGTTGATAGTGTAGAGCTAATACCTCAGTGTGCTGTTTCTCACTCCTCCCAGAACCATTGCTTACAAACAGCAATGGAAAGTCAACTCCTGACTCAGCTGAAAGCCTGACCTGCTGTGTTTAGTATTTGTTGAGTTTTGGTGTCTTTGTCAGTCTGGAGGCTAAATACCTTAACTTTACTCTTGGGTAGAAATTAAAATGGGTAAATACATCAATTTAAGTATCACCTCTATGAGCATCATTAAAATCTCAAAGTAGTATAAATTCCAGGACTATATAATTTAGCTATTTTTTAAAGATGTTCTGGGCTCAAACCAAATAAAGCAAGAAATATTCAAGCTCTGTTCACTATGATTTTTAATCATACAAAATGTCAGAATTAAGTATGAAGATTAGTTTTAGAAGTCATGATGTGTGAATTTATTTTATTTTGGAGACAAAACACAACCTTCCATAAGGTCCTGGAGGTCCAAGGAACGAAAAGGGAGGGAAGCAAGCTGTTCCCCTCATTGTCACAGTAGCCGTGAGCTTGCTCCCTAGAGTTAGCCAAGAGCAGAAGTAAATACATGTTGCAGGTAACTGGACTATTAACTGGAGTAGTAATATAATAATACTGGAGTATGATTTCAAAAAACAATTGGGCTAAATACTTTTCTCTAGGTGTTAGTCTTCATAGACAGGCAAGATAACTCTAGAAGTCATCCCGAATGTGCCAGACCTGGATCAGGTGTCCTCGGGAATCCAACACAGGGCAGTGGGCAGTGCCATCCAGTTCCCCTTGACATAGGCCTTTTAGAACTCTCTGAAACGCAAAGAATCACCAAGCTGGGGCCCAAGGGAAGAACGGCAGAGAAGCAAATCCCTAAGGAGTGACGGTCCTGAGGTACTGTGGAGGAGAGGGACTGCCACATGGGACAGGGGCAAGGACAGTCTCTGGAAGGAAGGGCTGAGAGAGCTGGAGTATGGAGGGGGGAGAAGCATCCTGCAGAGGGAAACAAAACCTTCAGCTTTTGTTCCTGTCCCCTAAGTGTGCTCTATTTAGTCTCCCTTTAAACCTCTAAGTGGCACATAATCCATGAAGTCATGGGGCATGTTTGTGGGGGAACAGACAGATAACTGGATGCTGTAAACAATGCCTAAGACTCAAATCAGACTGATAAACATTGCTTTAAATGTTTATTTTTTTTTATTTTGGGCTGGTGCTTACAGGGGTCTCTTGGTTCTTGTCTTTTTAAAGGCAAGAATTCAGTTGAGAGACACAGATTTTAAGCGGAAGTTAATTTAGTGAAACAAACCAAGCATCCCCCCACCTCAAAAAAAAAAAAAAGAGATTGGAATAGCAATGAGGAGAACTCCAGCGGGTCTGCTTTGTGGATTTTAGAGAAGTGGATGTTGTTTTAATATTTATAAGGTGGGCAGCATATTCATGGGTGAATGTGACCTGTTATCCCTTCCCTAATATAAGTAGGGTCTAGCAGTTAGTACATTTCCTCCCATGATCCTTGAGAAAATCCCATATGCTTGAGACAGTGTTCAGAATCACAATTAGTTACACTGTAATGAAGCTGGGTCCTTTGAGAATGCAGAGCCTTTGTTAGAGCATGTGTGTGAAAATGTCCTGGCTCATAGAGGAGGAAACCCTATCTGCAGCCTCAAGCATGCTAACCACCCACGACACTCTCACCATCAAGAGACTTAAGTGCGTGGCCCAGCTGCAATGCTCTAGGCTCTCGGTTAGGGCACCCCTAACTCTTCTCTGTCCACTGTCCCCTGTGGGTCTCACAGCCATCTGTTAGCTAAGACATGTTGCTGCACCAGAGTCAAGACATCTCATTAGTGTTGAAACTGAGCCCTAATTGTAAAAGCTGGGGTCAGGTTTTCTGATAACTTGTCAGGCTGTACACATAGAAATAGGGCTGTGCTGCCTTCTAGAACCCTGTCTCTCAACTCTAGCCTCGCCTGTCTTCTCCCTGATCCTGGGAAACTTCAGAGTCCTGTCCCCTAGATTTTCATAAACTGTATAATACAATTCTGTGGCTATAGTCACCTCTGTGCCGTAGACTAGAGCTTTCTAAGTTTTTCTTGATGACCTAGGGTATTTAAATATATAAAATAATACCTGAATCAAATGTTTAGTAAAACCTATAAAGGAAAACATTTTTAAATGATTCTTTGGCATATATATAATTTTATGATCTACTTGAGAAAAAAAGTGTTTCCATTCTGATGACACGTATGTACTTACTGACTTCTGAATAAAAATTAAATCTTGGCTTTTTTTTCTATGTGATGTGGAGCATCTTCAGTGTTTTCAGAACTGATCAGTGTTTTGATTTTATAATCATGAATGCTGAGGATTCTGCTTTACATAAATAATTACATAGTACAAATTAGCCCAAGCGTGTTAATAGCCATTTCAGAAATTGTTGGAAATTTTGACTTAATCCCATGTGAAAATGAAGGATTTTCTTGTGAAACTCGGGTCAGCAAGTCTTAAGGGCAGCTTGAGGCATCAGAAATTGTGACAGTGCAATCGGAAGGTAAACCAACTTAGTCCATGTTGGGGAGTTCCAGTTGGAGAGTGCCAGAAGTCTTAGTTTCCTATGATGGAGCCATTATGTTCATGTAAAAGTAGAAAACTTGATGTATAGCAAGACACTGTATGTAGCTCATAGCACACAGCAGTACCAGGCTGGAGCCGGCATCCGTGGGTATCGCATGAGAGTATCTGTAGTTCTTTGTGTTGCATGTTCAGAACCAGGGCTGAGTGAAGTCCTGCCATACAGCGCAGGCTAGTGCTGCCGGAGACACTTGTTTTGTTACGTGTTTTTTTTTTTCAAATTAATTTGTAGCTATTGTACTTTCAGAATCCTTTCCCCTGTCAAAGTTTTCACGATTTCCACATTCTGTTGACCAACCTTGTGTTTGGGAAGCTGGGCCATGAGCCCCAAGCCTCATTCATCTATTGAGACTGCTACTAACTTCTTTTTGACCCTCTCTTCCTTTCCCAGCCCCTATGGAGCACAATTCTATGTTCCACTTCTACAAAATTAGACCTTTTTAGCTTGCGTGATACCTTGTGGTATTTGCATCTCTGTGCCTGGCTCCTTTCACTTAACGCAGTGTTCCCTCCAGTTCTGTCCATGTCACCACAAATGGCAGGTTTTGTTCCTCTTTGGCTGGCGTTAGCCTTCATTCCAAGTCCAGCAGAGAGTCACTAGGAAGCTGTTTGCAGCGGGAGTGGAGAAGGTCTGGTTTGCTGGTTTGAAGTGCACTTGAGGGGTTGAAGAGATGCTTGATGGTTGGAACAGGTACTTCTTTGGCAGGTGATCTGAGTTTGCATCCACTGGCTAGCACTGATGTCAGGTGGCCCATAGCCACGTGTAACTGCAGCTCCAAAGAGACACAACCTCTGGCCTCTGTGGGCATGTGGGCACCTGCACTCATGTTCACACATGCCTACACACAGACAGGTACTTTAAAAATCATAGCTTTTTTTTTTAAAGCATGCATCTACGGTATGTGTATGTGTTCTGATGGCTGGGAGAGCCCTAGGGTGAGGAAGCCGGATAGAAGCAGCACAGAGAAAAATGAACACATTTTCCAGGTTCACGTTAGAAGAGCACTCATCAGCTTTCCAGATGGAGTTGATATGGTTTGTGATAGGGAGGAACTGGGGACTTTCGCAGAAGCCCTCTGTTCCAGGTTTTAGCAGCTGGCTTGGAGGTGGCACACGCGGATCCCATCTGGGAGTTCAGCTGGAGCAGGGCTGCTGGAAGGAAAAGCCAGAGCTCCCTCTTGGATGTGACTTGGCAGGAAATCTGCCCAGTGGGGCTGTCGTGTGAGCCAAGTCCAGATCAGTCTTAGCGTGAATACAAAGCAGGTCTACACCAAATTTTAACCATGACTGTGAAAAATCAATGTAATTCCCAGTTAATTTGAGGCTATTACAAGTTAACACAATTTTCACAGCTCATACAATGCTCCTGCGATTATTTAAACAAGTGACTCTCAAGCCCTTGCTTGATGGCGCTCCAGAAGCCAGGTACCACGCTGGCTGGCATCTTATCAACAATGTCTGCAGCTTCACTCCTGATACCAAAACAGATTCTTGGCACTGGGACATTCGATGCGTATTCTCTGGAGAAGTGAATGAGAGGTACTGGGGATGGCTAATACTATCAAGTTGGCAGGATCTAAAATTACCGATGAGACAAACCTCAGGTGTGCGAGGAACATTTCAGTCTGGGTAAATGAAGACAGAAAGAGCAACCTTAGCTATAGGTAGTGCTATTCTGTGGGGTGTGTGGTTCCAGACTGTTTATAAAGAGACTGAGCACAAGCGCTCTCTCCTCCCTGTACTTCCTGACTGCAGACACGCTCTGACTGACTTCCTTAAACTCCTCTCTCTGTGCCTGCCCTGCCTTCCAGGAAGGACCGTTCCCTCAAACTGTAAACCAACATAAGCCATTCCCTCAACTTTTTTGCCCATAGGCGTTTTATACAGTGTGCTGATAGATTGCTGAGGTGAGGAAGACACACCTAGGCACCGTCCTGTGGGTGAAAGGCAAACCTTTCAGTCTGCCATGTCTCCTCTTGAGGAATATGCGAAGATCCACCCAGGACATATGCATTCCTAAATCTGTGGAGTTTGGGTGTCTTCACCTGTATCTGGTCAGACAAGGTGTCAGATGGAGGAAGGTCATTGGCTAATAAAGGAACTGCCTTGGCCCATTTCATTGGTTAGAAGATAGGTGGGAGGAGTAAACAGAACAAAACGCTGGGAGGAAGAGGAAGTGAGCACAGACTCCACAGCTCTCCTCTTGGGAGCAGACGCCTCAGAGAGAGGCCATGCTCCCAGCTCCCAGGCAGACGCAAGTGATGAGCTCCGACCCAGGATGGACATAGGCTAGAATCTTCCCGGTAAGCGCACCTAGGGGCGCTACACAGATGATTAGAAATGGGCTACATTAATATGTGAGAATTAGCCTAGAAGAGGCTAAATAGAAATGGGCCAAGCAGTGATTAAATGAATACAGTTTCCATGTAGTTATTTCTGGGCAAAAGATAGCCAGGCAGCCGGGGTGCTGGGAACGCAGCCCCGCCATTCAAATTACTACAGTCAGAGAACAGCCAGGTCAAGCTCAGTCTCCACGCTTGCCCGGCAAACCCTCAGAAAGGCACCTACAGCAGACACGTGCAGAAAGGCCTAACCTCCTTGCTGTCCTTGTTCCGAGTACCGTTCTCAGGACTTGCATCAAGCAGTGTCGTCACGTGTCTCTAGGAAAAGCCTATCTGGATTCACAGGTTGGACATTCCTGACTTGAAAACCTAAAATCTGAAATGGCCCGGTACTAGAAATGTTTTCTTACCAATATCCAGGCACAAGTCTAAATCCCACTCCATGAAGCTTCGTTTCATGTACAAAGTTTATTTTAAAAGGTTGCTTAAAATTGACTCTAGATGTGTATATAAGAAATATATTAAATGTAAGTGAATTTCCTGCTTACATTTGGTTCTTGAGATATCATATTATGTGTAAATATTGCAAAGTTTTAAAAAGTTCCAAATCTGAAATACTTTGGGTGACAAACACTTTGGATAGGAAATCGCTCCTGTTTAAGCATGCATAACCACAGCGCCCCTGTTCTGTTGCTCATTCTAACTCTAAGCATATTTAACAGGTCACCCTGTACTAACCAACCATGAACAGCCATGTTCTGTGGAGTCATTCTCAGATAGACCCTTGGACAGAAAGACTATTCTTGTCAAACTCTTCATTTTAAATTTTAAAAATGCATTTAATTTGAATATTTTAATTGTCTGCTCCCAGATCCGCTATTCATTCCGTGCCCACAAAACTTTGCGTTCTTATCATTATCTTTTAACCTCCTCAAGTCCCATTAGTGCTGACTGCAGGCTTTGAGATGTGTGACCATTGACTAGAACATGATAACCCTGCCTGGGGACATATCT
This sequence comes from Microtus pennsylvanicus, assembly GCF_037038515.1. Lineage (NCBI taxonomy): Eukaryota > Metazoa > Chordata > Mammalia > Rodentia > Cricetidae > Microtus > Microtus pennsylvanicus. Next base: position 22,375,710 of record NC_134582.1, read on the forward strand.
TTAAAGAGAACCAACTTTCTCCTGGTAGCAGCTACCTCATCTGGGAGTGGGACTTCCTTCTCAACTGTCCTGCTCCATGCTAATACTCTTTTAACCTCCTCAAGTCCCATTAGTGCTGACTGCAGGCTTTGAGATGTGTGACCATTGACTGGAACATGATAACCCTGCCTGGGGACACATCTTTAAAGAGAACCAGCTTCCTGGTAGCAGCTTCCTCATCTGGGCGTGGGACTTCCTTCTCAACTGTCCTGCTCCATGCTAATACTCGGTCTGGCTTCGGTATACACAGGTCTTGTGCCTGCTGTCACAACTACTGTGAGCTCATGCGTGTAACCGGCCTGCTGTGTCCAGAAAACACCTTCCTTATCACCAGGCTTCATTTCTGGCTCTTGCCGTCTTTCTGCTCCCCATTCCATAATGGCTCCTGAGCCTCGGGAGGAAGGAGTTGCACACAAAACTCAACCCCGGATAGATCAAGAGCATCAACGTAAGAGCTGACCCTGATAGAAGAGAAATGAGGGATAGAACTGACCTGACAGACACAAAAAAGGACTTGGTGACCAGGACCCCGGTTGCACAGGTATTAAGACCAAAAGTTAAAAAATGGGACTACGTGAAACTGAGAAGCTTCTGAACAACAGTGAACACCAGCATTGAAGCAAAGAGGCAGCCTACATTATGGGAAAAAAATCTTCTCAGGCATGGACCTGACAGGGTTAATAGCTTACTAAACTCTTATTGGTATATTTAATGATTATATTTAAGTCTATTCTGCTATTTAAAAAAATTATAAAATGCAAGCCCCTGAGACGGAAAAGCACTTACCCAGTCATAAACTGAAATTTCAGCACTGAGCTGGCTACTAAACGGTCTGTGAAGGTCTCAGATGCTGGAGTCATTGGGAATGGCCATTTTCAGCTGACGTTAATGATTGTTACATTTATTCACAGCATAATTGTGAAAGAAGACCCCAGATGGAACTCGAACCCCTCCGTACTCCCATTTACCCAGAAACCCATTACCTAAGACTGCCATTTAAATTCGATTTTCTCCGGTTAAAAACACAGAAAAGAAAATCATCCAGATAAAATGTGAAGCCGATAACAAAGCCAGATGACTGTGAGGGCCATCTCTCATGCAAGGTCCATATTATCTCAAAAATTAAATTGCAAATGAATACATTTCCTGTCTCATTGCCAGTTTATTTCCCCTTTCCCCGTATAACCTCTTGCACCTTGCACCCCAGAACACCCCCTGCCCCCCCACAGTGGCGTGCACCCTTTGCTCTGCCTGTGGGGTCCCTGTATTCATCAGTGGCTGAGACTTCTTGCTTATGGGCAGTAGACAGAGCCCAACCCAGAGCCCTGGCTTGCTATTGGCATCATTAGTCACCCCAGACCCCCTCATCCCAAGTTTTACCTTCACCTAGGGGTGATCTAGAGGTGTTCACTGTCTGTCCCTAAGCCCTGTGAACCAACACCTACCTTTCTTTGTCTCATTTGTTGTGTGTCTCACTGCAGCTGATCTCATACCCATCCTTACACAGTCCAGCCCCTGGCTTCTCTATGACATTCTCTGTTTTGTTTCATAAGGTAGTTCCCAGCAGAGCCAGCCCTTAAAACGAGTCCTGTGCAAGACCCTGGTGTGTGTGTGTGTGTGTGTGTGTGTGTGTGTGTGTGTGTGCTCGTTGACTCCTGTGCTGCATGGAGACATACTGGCTATTTCTCTCCTTTGCTTCCTGGTCTTTCTCTGTGTCCTGGGTCACACAGAGACACTAAATGCCTCTCTCGCTCTTCCTCTTTGGGAGCTGAGCACACAGAAATGTGTGTGAATGGCTTTATTTCCTAAGGCAGTTGCAGCCAGTTGGGGAAAGAGATGTATTGACGGGGTCATTTGGCATATAACACAGACGAAGAACAATAGAATTCTGAAAAAGGTGTGCAGGGGGCACTGGGTTGCCAGAAGCTGGACATTTTAGCCTGATCTGCATATCAAATATCAGGACAACCAGGATTACATCGAGAGATCGTGTTTTAAAAATAAACAAAAACAATAAAAAAGAAAAATATTCAGAAGTACGTGGGCAAACCCAGGATTTTCATGATATGAAATTTTGCATTTTTGGCATCTTTTCAGAGCTTCAGCAGTTTCCCCATTTCGAGCACTTTGGATTTGGACACCAGGGACACTCAGCCTTGCATTAACTGTGGCTTCTGGACTGGATTTGAGGCACACTCATGTGGCAGCTGGCCTCACAAGCTGGTGAAGCAGTGCCAGTCCGGTCTTTCCTCCTGTTCATGGAAACGCAGTGCCCACCACTTCCTCTTTCTCCCTGAGCTAAACATCTCTGTAAAGTCATCCCACCCACCTGACCCAGACCAGGACTCCTGAAGCCTAGGCTGTAGCTCATTACAGAACTCAGAGCCATTGTGGAGCTCAGCAAGCGCATTCTTCTATCCTGCAGACTCACTAGTCTCTCAGTCCCTGTAAAGAGATGGTAATGGAGCATCTTTAGTGTCCTCAGAACACTCTGTGCCTCTGTGATGTTGAACGAAGCCCTGTCTGATACTGTGACAGCAGATTCTTTTCATCGTTCTGAGTGTTCAGGAAATGTCAATGCAAAACTCAGAATTTGGGCTTCCAAAAAAGCACTAAGCATGTCTGTTCTATGGGAGAGGCAGAATTCCCTGAGTTCCTTTCCTAGACAAAATTGCTCAAAGTGAAGAATAAGGCGACCAATATTCAGTGTAGCTGCTTCTATGTAGCCCTCATTACCATTCAGGAAGCCTGAGCTTAACCCTTAAACATACCATACAAATGAAGAAATATTGATATCTGCTCTATTTGCTTCCCAGAAGATCTAGGAGCATCGGAAGTAACAGAGTTGGGTGTAGTTGGAGGCTGCTTTTTTCATTTCTGGCCACCCTGACCCCCCCAAAAAATCATACAAAACCTGTATTAATTGAAACACTGCTTAGCCAATCACTTAGGCATATTGCTAGATAGCTCTTATATCTTAAATTAACCCATCTCTTTTAATCTGTGCATCACTATGAGGTTGTGGCTTACCAGCAAAGTTCCAGCAGTCTCCCATGGGCATCTTTCTCCTTTGCGGCTACATGGATCCTCATTGACTCCACCTACTCTCTCTCTACATCTATCTGCTTGGAATTTCTGCCTTGTCCAATTCTGTGCTGCAGTAAGCCCAAAAGCTTCTTTTGGGCAGCTTCTTTTTTAACCAATGGTTTTCACAGCATACAGAGAGGAATCCCACATCAGTTGGGGAGGTGACAGGACGGCTCACTGACAATAGCATTTGATGCACAAACCTGATGACTTGTGTTCGTTCCATGCCTGGAATGCACATGAAGGTGGAAGGAGACCATCAGCTCCACAAAGACATCCCCTGACCTCCACACAGGCGTTCCCCACACACGTCATATATGAACATATGTGCACACCTACTCATGTACACGCCATATTAATAATATTAATATGAGTTATTGTTTTAGTATTAGTGAAATGGTCATTGGAGGTGTTGTAGACATGGCTCACTGAGTAAAAGCACTTGCTGCACAACTGTGAGGACCTGAGTTAGAATCTCCAGGGCCCTTGTAAAAGCTGCGTGCAGAGAGTGAGTATCTAAAATCTTAGCAGGCCTATGGGAGACGAGTGGGGATGCAGGAGAACACCTGTAAGCTGACAGTTCCATTTGGAGGGCACACGTAACAGTGAGACAACAAAGAAACTGTCACAAGCAAGGTGGAAGGCGAGGACGGACACCAAGGTTGTTTTCTGACTTTAGTGCAGGCACCTGGTACATAGTTCCTCGGGTCATTGAGGGTGTGAGAGTGGGACCCCATCCCTTCCCTCTTCCTTTCTGCTCCCTAGTTCATGAGGCGAGCAGCATGCTGTGCTCCATGCTCTCCTCCACCACTACCTCGACATCCTTCCTTCCAGAGGCCAGGCGGCAGATTGGCTGATCTCCCCATCGGAAGCCTCCAGAGCTGTGAACCACAAGAGGCCTTTGCTCTTCCTATGTGGATTTCTGGGATGTTTTGGTAGAGTGACAAAAACTGGTTAACTCAGAAAGAAATGTCCACAGTTACAGAGTTACACTAGGGTAGAAGAGTCTATGTCACAGTCTCCTTTGCATAACAGCCTGACTGCATTTAGATAACTGTGCTATTTCAAAATAACAGAAACACTGAACATAGGAGCTAAAATATAGAATTCATTCCTACATTCTTTTGCATATAACTTGTGTATCAAAGCACCAAGCATTGCCTCATAAATACATCCAATTTAAGAATAAAATGTTTCAAAATCAATAATTAAGAGATAAGTCAGTACCCAGAACCTGCTGTCTGTAGTTAGGAGAGCTGGGGCTGGACAGATGGTTCAGTAGTTAAGCACACTTGGTGCTTTTGTGAAAGGTCTAAGTTGAGTTCTCAGCACTCTGTGGCTCAGCACCATCTATGACTCCAGTTCCGGGGGACCTGATGCTGCCTGCTGACCTCTGCAGGCACCGGGCACATATGTAGTGGGCATACAAACATATAGATGGAGTACTCATACATGGAATAAAATAAATCAATATAATTTTTAAAATTAAAAACAGAAGAATGGAGTTTCCTGGTGGCTGGGCTTTTCCCATATCCATATCGTGGCTCTCAGTGTTGAGGAATCACAAGTGTTCAAGTTCACACAGCAAATCAAATGCATTCCTGAAGAAAGAGTGGAAGCATATGGTTTCCTATCTACCCTGTGGGCACAGGGTCAACATGGATAGGGTACTGGGTCCACGAGCTCTACAAGAAAGGGCCCTTTCTAGAAGACCTCAACTGGATGCTTTCATTCAAAGATTAAGAAGATATAATGAAAACTGGGCAGGGTGGCACATGCCTTTAATCTGCACACTTTGGAGGTAGAAGCAGACAGATCTCCATGTGTTCAAAACCAGCTTGGGCAACAAAGCAAGTTCCAGGCAAGTGAAGTCACTGAGGTCTTGCTATAGATAGATAAATAGATAGATAGATAGATAGATAGATAGATAGATAGATAGATACATACATACATACATACATACATACATACATACATACATGATAGGTAGATAGATGATAGATAGATGATAGATATAGATAGATAGATGATAGATATAGATAGATAGATAAATAGATAGATGATAGGTAGATAGATAGATGATAGATAGATAGATGATAGGTAGATGATAGGTAGATAGATGGATGATAGATAGATAGATATAGATCGATAGATGATAGATAGATAGATAGATGATAAGTAGATAGATGATAAATAGATGATAGATAATAGATAGATAGATGATAGATGGTAGATAGATAAATAGATAGATGATAGATAGATGATAGATGATAGATAGATATACATACATAGATGATAGATAGATAGATAGATAGACATACATAGATGATAGATAGATGATAGAGTAATAAAGTAATTAATCAAACAAAATTATGGACAATGATTAACCATAAGATGTTGTCAGCTTTGGCTACACAGTCAGACTCCATCCCAAAAACAAACAAAAATACACAAACAGAACATGAAATGGAGACCAGAAGTTGTCTCAGGAGGCCAGAGCCTTAGGCCTCTTTGGAGAAGGTCAATTCCCATCCTAACACCACTATGAACAAAGTTCTCTCATGAAGCCTCATGCATGGTCTCTATCCCCGGGAGACTGTTGGTGAAGAGGCTGAAATGTATTCTCTAGAATGGAAGAGACAGAAACCTGGAAGCAGGAATACCACACGGACACTGCCCCCAGGACAACCGGGTAGATTGTTCCCCAGGGACTAGCCCACATCCCCAGCCCGTGACCAGCACCATAGAGGTGGACCGTGACTTTGAGGGAGCAAGTGTGCCTTGGGAGTCAGGTACAGAGCAGCAGAATTTCTTTCATTATGGACCTGGAGACAATCGTGCTCCGGCCCCACGGGACCTGGGGTTCGGTTTGTCTCCTTCTCGCCAGACAAGCTATTTCCTCCCGTGGCGCCACAAATGTCTGCTTTTCTGCTGAGTGGGGCCCTTGCTTCAGGTAATGGAGCAGCTCACTCCTGCCAGCACTGGTTACCTTTTCACCTTCTGCATCTCTTTGATTTTTTTTCCCCTTTAGGTTTATGTTTATGCTTTGAGTTTTCTAGTTTGGAAGCAGACCAAGTCAGGGGGTAGGGCAAGAGGGCACAGGGTAGCGGGAAGCAACTTCCTTGTAAAACAACCAGGATTGGGCCTTCTGAAAGCGGCCTGCCTGCAAGGCCTCGGGTTTCAACAAAGGAGTTTATGAGTGAGACCAGTTAATTGCTTAGAAAAATAAACGCTCACTTTGTGAAGTATAAAATGTCATTTATCCCTTGCCTTTAAGCTAACTTATATTTAAGTGGTTAGCCAGTGGCTAGGAGACTAAAAGTTTTAAATGTCCTCAGAACGGTACTCTGCAATTACTGGGTACTTTGAACAACAGTTGCTCACCATGATCTCGCTCATAACCCGACGAGTTGTGAGAGTTTAGTTTCCTAGAAAAATACAGCAATTCGCCTGTGCCAGAGGGAGGCAAGCCAATGACTGGTCTGTGCACGCGTGAGTCAATAGTACCTGATTTTGCTTTGTGACTTAGACTAATTAATGATGGGAAATGGTTATGCCCCGCATGCCAATCCCGAGTAAGCCAAGCAGAGTGGTTCTTGCGGAGAATCCGGTGAAGACCTTTGGAGCCAGTGAAAGAACGAGAACCTTGGAGCTGTGGTGGTGACTGCAGGACTTTCATGCAGCCACGAGAAGAGCGCTGAGGGCGAATATTAGAAATCATGTGGCCGCTTAAAGCATAATTAGAAGCCACTATCTCATCTTTTAAAAGTGACCTCTCCTATATTGTCTTTTTTCGCCGAGGGCTTGTCTTCTTCAAATGACTCTCTCTCTCCAAATTCCAAACTTGAAAATCAGGAGATTAAAGCTGAATAATTAAAGATTATTTGCTTCTCGGAAACCTCTTTGAAAAGACAAACTAGGGCCTGGGGCTGTGGCTCAGTGGCAGAGCGTTTGTCTAGCATGTGTAAGACTGTGGGTTCCATTCCCACCATGGCACAAAGAGAGGGAGGGAAGGAGGAAAGGGAAGAGGAATATGTACTGGGCCAGAGGAAGAGTATGTAAAATCAACCCTAGAGGGGTCTCAACCTCGTATGCTAAATGCATATGTAGTTACTGTACCAGTGTGAGGTACAACCAAGTCAGGGACTGGAGACCTAGTGCTGATAGACTTCCTGTTTGATGATATTGCTCCCTCGTGAGCCTTGGTAAACAAAGGTGTATTAAAGAGTTGTAACATCCTGAGGGATAGAGAAATAAACTTTGTGGCTCATACAGGAATCTGGAGACAGTGTGGTAAGCGCTCTCTGCTCATGAGACACACTGCAAGACTGTCCTTAGGAAACCCACAGGAGAGTCCAGAGCAGAGCCACCCAGTCCACTGTGAACAAAGCCAGAGAAATAATATCCAGAAGCAGGTCTCTCTGAGCAGGAGATATCTAAGCTGAACCAGAGAGGGGCAAAACCAGCCAATCAGGCTGAGACTCAAAGGATGAAGTTAGCACACGGGAAAGTGTCAGTCCCAGGCAGTAGGAAAAGACTCACCTATCCCCGCGATCCAGGGAGACGCTGAAAGGATACCGCCAGAGTCAGCTGAGGTCAGGTCGGAACCTGTGCACCTCGCAGAACTTGGGGAAAGTTTGATTGCATTTTTGTGATGGAGAAGCCTTGAAGGGCTTGATAAGGGGCTTTGTAGCAAGACTCGGCCTCCAAAGAGCTTGGTAAGGAAGGAAAGGTATTAACAGGGAGGAGCCTTGGAAGACTGTGACCTTTGCTGAGCCCCATCTAATGGTAAGGAAGGAAGGAAGGAAGGAAGGGAGGAAGGAAGGAAGGAAGGAAGGAAGGAAGGAAGGAAGGAAGGAAGGAAGGCAGGCTGGAAGTGCAGCATGGAGCTGAAAGTCAGCATGGATGGGATGTGAGTTTCAAAGTACAGAAAAGTCAGGGGCCCTTCCTCAACTCTTGGATATGAACGGGTGTGGTAACCTGAGGAAGTGCTTGGGAATAGACGGAATAGATTTATTTTAGATACTGTGTTTTAGGTTTCTTCAAAAGTTTTTTTGAAGGCCCAGCTCCCAGGACATTTGAGTGAGACTTCGTTGGGAATTAGGGTCTCTGCAGATGAGCTGAAATGAACATGAAGTCACACTGCGGTGGCTGCTCCCTTCATCCGGAGTAAAGGCTCTGCATTCAGGAAGAGCGAGTGGATGGATGTGTGCGGAGGAACACACACAGAATGCTCCAGATGTGCCAGATGATGACCACGTCAGAGACTTCGGTGGCGCACCTGGAAGCCAAGGCTTACCCACGGCCATCAGAAACTGGGAGAAACAAGCAGTGACCAAGATTTTACTGTTTTTATTAGATCCAGTCTCAGGAGGAAGCTGAGTATGTACCCAGGCGATCAGTTCTCATTTAAACAGTATGTTAAAGGGGTTTTAATGTGCGTGTCGCCATTTTCTTACTCTATGAGAAATTTGAATCTACTGCAGAAGACAATACCGCACAAAGCAATAGAAATCGAGCATGAATACCAGAGTTATAGAAATTGCGTTTGTTTTGTGGCTGGGGACGCAGGGATACAGCACTCCACCCCACCCTTGCCAGAGTGAACCAAGGAAGACAGCACGGTGGCAAATCTCCACTGCCTCTGTCTTGAGCCTGGAGCTCTGCACTCATTACCCAGCCTCCCTGCTAAAACATTGTACATCAGGTCTTCTCACGTTTTGAGATAAAACCATCTATTCTTTACTGACCCCCGAGAACTTTTCCACAAACCTTACAGGGCAAAAGGGACTTTACAAATGTCATTGTGTTGATTGGAATTGAGATGCCATGGCCCTCATTAGATAAATTTCTTCTGATTCTCATGAAGTCAGGAATGTTTGGGTGTTGTGCACTTGAGGGAAGCAACAGGCATACCAATCCTGATGAGGCTCTGCTAGGCCTTTGAGGTACCAGGGTTCAGGATGGACCCACACCTGTCTGTCTTGTGTTTATTGCCAGGCACCCGAGGGTGTTGGTACTCAGTGGAAAAGCTGAAGGTCACCGCAGGAAGTGGGTAGATACTCCCTATGAGCCTATAAGCCACCATCTTACCTCTTTGTTCCACGTGTTGTCTGAGCTAACTTGTGTTGCCCTGAAGCCCCATTTGCTCTTTTCTGCAAAACTTTGACCGAGGATCTTGGAACTGTTTTTGAGTGACACCTGTTTTCGGGAGAATCACACATTTGAGGATGGAAAGAACCTTCAGCACCACGCTGGCTCCTTAACAGCCTTTTGACACGTTTCTCCGAGCGTTCAAGTTTCCCCTGTCACCACCTGAAAGGAGTGGACTCTGATTAGCCTCCACATCCGCTCACCCAGGGGGCCGTAACTGCTCCCGATGAACTAGAAGGCTACAGCTGCCCTCGCCAACAGTAGCTGGTCCATCTGCTCTGCTCGGGACCTCCCAAATGTGTTTTTTATGCATATGTTCTCGGTATGTGGCTAACTTTTGGCTAAATTTAATAGAATAATAAAATCAAGATCAAACATTGATAGATCACTGATAAATTCCTAATGCTGCTGCAGCAGATTGTGACTTTAGTGACTTAAGCCCCTGTAGACGAGTGTCTGACAGCTCATTCTGGGTTTGCAGTTGAAATGGTCTACCCCCAGGAACTGTGGTCCTTCTTGGAGGAGGTTACAGGGTAGTGTGATTTCTTGCCTTCCAGAAGCTGCCTGTGCTTAAGGCTCCCACTCCTCTGCCTTCCAAATCAGTGTTGAGTGGTCTAGTTTTCTTGCTTGCCTTCCTCTTTATAAGTACCCTATGTTTGCAGTTGGTCACCTAGGTAAGCTTGGCAGATCTCCCCATCACAATAATCCACTAATAACACTATCAGAGTGTGAGTAATTTGCACAGAAACAGATTCACAGACTCTGGGAATTATATAAATGAAGAAATGAAAGGTTTAATCTGAAAATAGTTAATATCTTGAAAGAATGCTTTGGAGCTGAGGGAAGCAGTGTTTGTCTATATGCCCAGCACTAGGGGGGCTGAGGCGGAAGGATGCCAACCTGAACCCTGTCAGAAGAAGGAAGAGAGTCAGAGGGGCTTACCTTCCTAATCAGTGCTAGTAGCTAGTCAACCCAAAGGCCCCATTGGTCTATATGCTTAAAGAAAAATCATCCTATGTTCTGGTTTACTGGTGCTACATGTGACACTGAGAGACAGTGCAGTGGTTAAGGGCACAAGTACTTAAATAGCAGAGTTCAGTATTTAACACAAAAGATAGTAAAGAAGTTAACAAAAACAATGTTAATGAAAATGTTTATTTCCCGGCTGAATTCATTATCTGGAAGATTATACCAGAAGCATGAAGAGTCCAGATATGATCTTTAATTGCTACTGCACACACACACGCACACACACACACACACACACACACACACACACACACACTTTGAACATCCAGCCACTCTTCCTCTCTTTGCCTCTGTGAGACACCAGAGCTTCTCTGTTGCCTCCTCCCCTGGCCTTGGCACCCAACATAACTATGAGATGGAGACTACAGTGTTAGGATGGATAAGGAAAGGGCTATAAGAGATACGTAAGCATGGGCCCTCAGGCTACAATGGTAAATCAGACTGTACATGATCAGGGTGAGCAGTCTAGCATCATCCATTACCCACGACAAACGCTGAAATGCACGTGCAAGCCAGTGAGCTGAACGGCAGACATGTGAGGATCTGCAAAGTGGGGATTGGAAAGCTGTTGTTGAGCCAGGAAATACACAGGAAGCTAGATTGTCACAGCTAAATCGTACTGATAATGCAAGCTGCAGACAAGGGCCTGTGGTTGGGATTTGCTTTGCTGTTTTTAGGGCTCTTGACCCTTTTTTCATATGCAGAGACAGCACCTTGAGGCTTCCATGCTGGGTCACTGCGTTGGTAGGAAAACAAACCACAGAAACCTGCCCCAGAAAAAGTTTGATCCTTGTATAGCCAATCCAGCAAAATTATCCTATTTAGTAAGGACATTTCCAAATCAAAAGAGTTTGATACCCACTAAGTGAGTGGCTGATGGGAAACTCTTCATAGAAGATGTGCTCAGTGTATCTACTCTCAGATATACACATGCACAGGCCCAGAATTCCTAATCTGATATTATGCCCAAGCAGGCTTAGAATTTGGAATGTTCCAGGTTAGAGGTGCTGAACTGGAAGAGTCTACCTAAAAACTTCCAGATCTAAAAGACTAGAAATATCCCAAACACTTGTAGCCCCATATTTTTAGATAAGTAATTTTCAGCATGTGTTGGTCAGAGAAACACAGCGTCTGCCAGTGAGGGATAAAGTGTGCCTGGCAGAGCATCCAGGAGCCAGCAGGATGTTCTGTAGCTATTGACATTTCTGTATGCCATGTCTGGATTCTCTTTCCATTCCTGCAGAGTACAGTAGCCATTTACTGTGACTTTCCTGTGAAGGAATCTTTCTGTTACATTCTTTACTGGGCAGCTCTGGAGATGGGTTGCATTCAGTTTTTGTTCATTTGCAAAAAAAAAAAGTGTTTATGTTTGTCCTCACTTTTGAGGTCAGTTTTTTTTAAAAAATATTTATTTATTTATTATGTATACAATGTTCTGTCTGTGTGTACGCCTGAAGGCCAGAAGAGGGCACCAGACCTCATTACAGATGGCTGTGAGCCACCATGTGGTTGCTGGGAATTGAACTCAGAACCTTTGGAAGAGCAGGCAATGCTCTTAACCTCTGAGCTATCTCTCCAGCCCCTTGAGGTCAGTTTTACTACAGACAAAATGCTGGTTGAAATCTCTGTCCTTCTAACTTCAGCACTTTGGGTGTGTGGTTCTAGGGTCCTCTGGATTTCCCGATGATGCTTGTTGTATCTTCCTTTGGTTTTGCTCTCTTTTGGCATATTCCTTTGACGCTCAAGTTTCCTCTCTTTTGAAACTTTTGGAAGCTTGGCCATGGCTTCCTAGAGTATTCCTGTGTATTTGTTCTGCAGGGTTCACTGAACCATGGTCCCTGGCAGAGTGAGGGTTGATGAAGAAGTTCGTAAAGAGCATTCTAAATTGTGCCAAGGGCCATGCTTGGGTTCTCAGGGTGAGTTGGCACTGGATTGTTCATGAAAGATCTGGAACATCATATTATTTCTTCTGTAGTTTACCCTGGGCAATGAAACTTCATGGTATTTGGGAGTATAAATCATATTAACAAATGAGTCTATTTTGGCTAAACAGAATTTAGTCTGGGGAGTTTTACTTACCAAATTGATTCAACAACACTTTTTCAATCTCTCACATATTTTTATTTACTTCATTCATAACTACTTAAGGTCCCAGTTAAAAGAGAAAAGACACTATAGATACCATAGATAATATAATTAAAAGATGCTTAAATATTGATTATACACACATAGGTAGGTAGGTAGATAGATAGATAGATAGATAGATAGATAGATAGATAAAAAGATAGATGGATAGGTACATGGATGGATGATTATATAGTGGAGGGTTACCCCTGGCTGGTCTGGAACTTGCTATGTGGACCAGGTTGGCCTCAAACTCAGAGTCTACCTTCAGAGTGCTGGTATTAAAGTTGTGTGCCATTATGCCTAACTCAATTATATATTATTAAGAAGGAAGTTTCATTGGAAGAATATACCTAAAAGTCAAGTCATAAACAAGATGGAAAGAACTGCATGTTGACATGCATGTACAGAGAAGGAAAGAGGGAGGGATCAAAGGAAGGGAAAGGCACAGAAGAAGGGGTTGACTTGAAGATCATATGATAGAGGACTCATGTCCTTCAGATGCTTTCATTCCCAGCAGTAGAAAAGAGTGACATCAAGGCTAATAGGCCATTGCAATACTAGGTAGAAATCTGAGCTCATTCATTTAGCATCATCAAAGCAACTATTACCTCTTCTCTTCTCTGTCACACACTACCATGCTTGCTTGTACTGATGGCAGTTGAAGAGCTTACCTTGTGTGCTCCAAGCTCCCAATACACATGCTATACTAATTTATATATCACTTATAAGGCAGATACATCACTTATATATCTCCAGAGGCAGCCCTTTCACACACTCATCCCTTCCAGCAGTATTTATCATGTGCTTTCAGCTAAATACTTTTCTATGAGTTGTGTATGACCTTAAAATCATGAATATTACATTTAAGAGAGAGATTCCGATAAAAAATGTTGAGAATAAGATTAAGTAAAAGAATAAGAATAAAAAGGAGGAAAGAAGAAGAGGAAGAGGAGGAGGAGAAGGAAGAGGAGGAGGAGAAGGAAAAAGAACAAGAAGAAGGAGAAGGAGAAACAGTAGCAGAAGCTCTTTCAGAATGACGAACTAGGATCCAGTACATCGGGAAGGGTGTCCAGTTCACCTTGGTAGCTCTGGAAAGTCTTTCTTAAAGGAGGGAGTCTATTCTGGAACTATGCAAAGAACAGAGAGGTATGGGAGATCTGGAAATAGAAACTGAACTGTATTTTGCCAGCACCACTAATACGTGGAAACATCACTATAGCAATGGACCCATTAATTAAAAGGTTGCTTTCCTGAGGCATGATGGAGAGAAGCTGGGGACCATCTGTCTTTCCGGGAGACTCCCTGGCAGTTGAGTCATCGTCCAGCTGTTTGCGAGCACACACAAGGAACAGAACACAGTGCTGGCCAGCAGCTGCCCTGAACTGGCTTCCACGGCACAAGAGGAAAATCCAGGGTCAGGGAAAACAAACACAGTTGATCCCAGGGCAGTTAGTCATAGTAACCTGTTGTGTGTTCCCTGTGGGAAAATAAAGCAGAAAGTCCCTTCTCTTGGCTAGCGAAGCTGTCATCTCATCACGGTGAACATGCGTGTGAAGGTGCTGATGCAGATAGCAGCCCAGAGCACAGTGGCAGTGCCCAAGATTCATCTTCCTAGGACAGGCAGTGTTCCAAACGGGGTCCGGAAACCAGCACACCTTCATGCAGTCCTCAACTGGGGCTCTTGGTCCTGGTTCACCTGAAAGTGAAGGCGTGCATTCTTCATTATGTAAAGTGTTGTGCCTGGCAAGCAGTCAGGATTGCACCAGTGCTCTCAAAAGATAAGCAAAAGGAGGAGGAAAAAGAGAGAGCCCATGGTGTCCCTGGCCTAAGAGAATGATGTGCGGCAGGGTGGAAAGGTTTTCCGGGTCCGAGTCATTGTTTTCCTGCAGGGACTTCAAGACAGCCCAAACAATACACATCTGCTAATTGCTGTGTGAATGTACCACAGGGAACAAGCCTGCTGAGAAAGGAAAAGACTCCTAATTGTCTTCTGCCCATTCGTTTTCATTTGTAGGTCCCTCGGCATAGGACTTGGCAAATGTGGCTTAATGAAATAACCAGAAAGATGAGCTCTTCTTGTTGGCTTAATGTGACAGACCCTTGCCAACACATATTGTAAGCAGCACACAGGGACCACTTTTCCTCCTGTATGTGATCTGCAGTTCTTATTATGTCCCTTCAGGAGCATTTAATGGGATCCCTTAAGTGCAGAGCACTGTGCTAGAAGTGTCCAGAGGGGTGCCCAGGGTTCCTCCCTCAAGGAGCTCCCGGGATGACCACTTCTGGAAATGCACAAATTGCCTCTTAGGCTTCAAATGCCTTTTGAAAGGTAATGCTTTTGATTCCATCAACAAAGCAAACTCTTCTCACTGTTTTGCTATGTAGGTTCTTCTTTTCTCCTTAGCCTGGATGCCCAAGGCAGCTAGAGACTTTAGTCCATATGTCTCATCTTCTAAGCCATCCAAAAACTGACTACAGCCTTTTATTCTCAAGTGTCAACTCTCTGCATTGTGAGTGCTGTGAACTCTGTAGAGGAGATAGATAGGGGGCAGAAGGTCTGGGCTTTTTGTGAAATCCCAGTATCAGAGGTGAGGTCAGGCCAGTTTTCCAATCTGGAAATTTCAAAGCAATGCCCAGTAAACAACCCAGTTAGTTCTTCTTTGTCCTTCTGGCTCAAGTTCTCCTAGAAGATAGGAAAAAGCAGCAATTAGTCTTGATTGCTAGTGCTCAAGACTGTGACTCCAGCCCCTGAAGGTAGTAAATGCAGGATTTACTATAGCTCCACCCACAGGTACATGCCTGAGAATGAGGGAGATTTGGGCAGGAAGCAAAAATGTCTTAGGGCATCCTTTGTTCCCTGTCCCTGAGCGGGACAACCAGTGGACCCACCAAAGAAAATTCTTCACATCTACATTGAATGTTTCCATTGACCCATTTTCCACCAGTGGTCCTGGGTTTTTTTTTTTTTAAAGATCCTGGGTTTCAGCACCAGAAGAATTAAGAAATGAGGGCACCACTGCTCCTAGATATGGCAGAGGAGAAGGTTTATTGTAGATAGGAGGGAGGAAACAGCCAGAAGCATCTGGAAGGGTCCAGACTAAACCGACCAATGAGAGGAGAGCAAGATGGGGAAAGCAGAAAGAGAAAGAGTGAAGAGGAAAGAAGACCACATGGGAACCAAGAGACCAAGAAAACACACAAACCAAAATGGCTGAGTAATATAGGGAAGGGAAGCTGGAGGGAGGGAAGTGATTCTTAGGGGCTGGAGAGGTTTACAGTAGGGATATGCCAGCCAGGATAAACTCTGTAACAGGTACTTGCTTGCGAGTAGGGAGAGCTGCTGGGAGAACCTAGTCCCCAGTGTCTGCTTTGATATATTAAAAAAGGCACCTCAGCTAGCCATTTGTCCTAGGTTTCTTTGAAAGCTAACATCACTAAGCTATTCTATGTCAGTGCTTTGAGTTAGATTACCCAGTTTGAGTTGCTTTTCATCATTTCTCTTTTCAGAAACCTAGGTATGCTCACATAAGCTTTTGTGGGTTGGTTCGTTTATATCCAGATGCCCTTCTGCACCCTCTAGTACAGATCCAAAAAATATCTAACTAACTTAGAATGATAAAACTTCAGGATATTTTTGAGAACTGACTTCTGATATTTGACATCAGCTTTCGACTGGCCATGGTGAAATTAGAGGAGGTGAAAAGGCATGGGATCATCCTCAAGGAGCTGAGTGGTGTGGGCACAAACAGGAACACAGGTGTTTATGACCTGAGCAAATGAAGCAACACATAGGGAATGGGGACAGATATCCATTATTACTGAATCATTGGGATGCTGACTAGGAAATTTCTTGAGTATCAAAATACAGATTTTTCTGTTTATTCATATTCATAAACATTTTGATTTCAAATATTCTTCTGTTAGCACAGGGACCAGCAAATGGCAACCACCAGTCCAACATTTCTTATATCCACAAATATTTTTTTGTTTAATGAAAAAATTTAAACCTTTTGAAAAATATTTCATAACATGGAAACGCCTTGAAGATTTTGTTGAACCACAGCTATGCCATTTTTCTGTGACCCTTAACAAGATATATCAGATAGTTAGGATATAAAGACAAAAGGAATTTCTGTCTCACTGTTTTGATAGATTGTTCCAGTCGCTTGGGCTGTTGTGAAGTAACACATCATGAGAGGAAAGTGTACTGGGGAAAAGAGAAGTAAAGGAAGGGGACCGGGTCCCACTACTGCCTTCATAAGCACCCTTACAGTGACCTAATACCTTCCAGACTCCACAATTTAAATGTTCCAAAACATCCTATTAGCTTCTCCCTGGGACACTGGAACATTTTCAACAACCAGCCTTTGGATGACATTCAAAATTCAGATTATAGTAACAGCCATGAGAAATATGCCCATGTGTTAGTTGTGATTTCCTTTAATGCTACAAGCCTAGTATTGAGCAGCATCAACAAAGTGTATCCCATGAAGCCTGAAACACTTCTGGTCCTCAGAGCTAAGGATCTAGAATGTCCAGCTCTGTGGCCAGCTTTGGCTCATCCAGTCTGCACACACTCAATGTGTGTGTATATTTTGCAAGAGCTCTTCCTGATCAACTTGAAGCAACAGTGCCATGTCTAGTTTCTAAATGGCACTGTCTTTCTGGGTTCACCTAGCATTTGCCCTGCTATCAGACTATATGGTCTTATTCTAGACTAGAGACATCGTAGGCTGGAGTATAAGATGCCCAATACATGGTAGTTGCAAAGCCATTATTTATAGCATGAACTAATTATCCAATAAACAATTAGAAGATCAAGATTGTTTTCATTGTTCTTGCAGATTTCCTGGAATTCTCTAATGCATGACAGAATTTTTTCATTCTCTCCTCTGTGTCTTTTAAGTATTATTTTAAATTTATCTTTGTTGCTATGTTCTGTGTTTTGGATGAACAACTTAGCAATATCAAATTCACTAAATTTATCTAGCTAATCTGGGGCTTAGTTTATATAGTGCTTAAATAATGAGATGAAAATATTTCTATGTCTGTGATTCAGCTTTTAATGGAACGCCATATTTCTATTTATAAAGAAATGTCTTGTTCACAGGTTAGAGTGATTTGTTTATGTTTTTTTGAGAATCTCAAGACACTTAGCTTAAATTTATTTCAATATTTGTTTTAAGACTGTTTTCCATTGCTGTAACAAAGTATCAGAAGCTGGGTACAGTATATAAGGGGGGGGGTGTCTTAGTTAGGGTTTTATTGTGTGTGGAAACACCATGACCACAGCATCTCTCAGAAAGGAGAACACTTGGGACTGGCTTGCAGTTGAGAGGTTTAGTCCTTTAGTCCGTTATCATCATGGTGGGAAGCATGGTGGCATGCAGGCCAACATGGTGCTAGAGAAGTAATTGAGAGTTGTACATCTGGATCAGTAGACTGCAGAGAGAGAGGGACACTGGGCCTGGCTTGAGCATCTAAAACCTCAAAGCCCACCCTCAGTGACACACATCCTCCAACAAAGCCACACTTACTCAAAAAAGGTCACACCTTCTAATAGTGCTACTCTCTGGTGACCAAACTTCAATCTGAGTCTATGGGGGCCATTGTTATTCAAACCACCCTAGGTGGGGTTGTAGAACTCAGTTTAGGAAGCTGGATGGCTTTGTATGCATTTGTTTTGTTTTGAGGGTCCATGATCAGCATATTTCTAAAAATATAAGGATCTCCTATGAGGGCTACTTCCCTAAAAAATTCCATCATCTCCCAACAGCACCACTTTGGAAACTGAACCTTGAACTCAAGGTCCTTTAAGAAACAGTTATGCCAACTGTAGCAGCAGTTACAGAGGGGGCCATGGGTCTTTGCTAAGCGGATGCCTGTGTGCTGGAGGTAATCCCTGACTTCAGTATGCATCTGTTTTCATATGCCATTTGAAACCAATCTGTGTCTAGACCAGAAGGTCCCAGTGACTCTGTTATGTACCCCATCCATCTCCCAGCACAACCCCACATTTAGTCATCTATGTAAGAGTGGCTGACCCATCCTGTTCACATCTGAGTTCCTCCCCTGTGATCTTTACCTTCAGGAAGTTGCTTTGACTCTGTCACACTCCTCTCAGGTCAGTATGCATCTGTTTTCTGTTCTAAACCCTTTCTAAGGGCCAGTCTGCATCCAGCTCCCAAAGAATTAGCTCAGGTCTCTGCTCCAGCTTAGATGCCTTTGATACTTGGTTTGTTCTGGGTCAGTGCTGGTTTCTTCACTACCCTACATGAGTACTCTGCGTCTCAGTGTTGGGTGACAGTGGCCTCTCTGTCAGGGCCAAAGAGACAAAGAACCAAGATGAGAGTAGCCTCTCGATCGGCCTCAGAATGACAGCTTAGAATATACACAAACAGCTATCTCCTTTCCCGTGGGTCCATGGCAGGAAGTATAGATGTCTACTAGAAACTTCTGCACTGAAATCTCTGTCTCAGAGCTCTTTCCAGATAACCCAACCTAAGACAGTAGCTGATATTGCAGGGACATAGCCCCAAGTTTCAGAATCCCACCAACCTTATTCACCACACTAGGCCACAAGAGTCCCTTAGCATAAGTTTGTAAGGAAGGATGTTACAGAATCAAGACTAAGCCTCAAATAGTTCAGAGGAGGGAGGTGTGGAAGCGTGATGTATTAGCCGTCAGATTCCTTCCTATGGTTCTTGATCATCACTGTCCTATGTATTCAGAGTACTGTTTGTATCCCTTTAATTGAGCAATAGATTTTGGAAGAGATTCTAACACTTTAAAAGTTACTAAGGGGTTGGTGAGACAGTGCTGTGGTTAAAAGTATTTGTTGCTTTTACAGAGGACCCAGGCTTAGTTTCCAGCACCCACATGGTGGCTCACGAAGATCTGTAACTCCAGGGGAACTCCAATTCCTGGAGATCTGACACCCTTTATTAACCTCTGTGAGCACCAGGCATACCCATGGTGCAATACATATATGTAGGCAAATAAAATGATATAAGTCTGATTTTTTAAGTTATTAAATAATAGGGCATAAAATGAGAGAAGGAGAAGGGAACAATCTACCACTTTCCTCTGTTCACTCCTGCATTGATGACAGCTGCTTTCCAGTGAGACACTTATTCACACACACACACACACACACACACACACACACACACACACACACACACGTTTTAATGTGCACTGAAGGATGGCCTCAGTGAGTTGAAGATGGGGTCAAGCATTGTCTCTCCCCATTTCTATTAGCTTGGCCCCAAGGAAACATCCATCATTCGAAATCCAAGTGCTAGAGTTTCCATGTTCTTGACCTAGAAGCTTGACTGCTTAGTCTGAGGATTCTTCTTCCAGTGAGTAGGTATCCGTGTCCCATTTCATTCCCAACCTAAGGAAAGCCCTCAGATTTTTGTCAACACTTCATGTGTTTCTTTGTACAACATATATTACGAAGAGTTCTTTAAATATAAACAAATTGTTTCTCAAGATATTTTCTCTAAATGTTTGGCATATAATTGAGTAGTCATTCTATATGGCTTTTCTGATCAAGCTGTCTAAAAGCCATAAAAATAGCACTTTGGGAATGAGCCACAGAAGATTCTAACTTCTTACAACTCCAGTTTTAGGAGGATTTGGCGTTGGGTTCATTATTATACCTGGAAACCCATAACAATGAAAATACTGCAGTGTTCATTTCCTCAGAAAGGAAAATTGCCACAAAGCCCAGGGCTTCCCTTTAAAATTTTCAGAGATTGTTGGCTCAGATTGCTTCATAAACGGAAAATTTCAAAGTTAGCTTAAGGAAGCTGGCACCATCTGGAGAGCCTTGGGTCTTCCATGTGTGCTTGCCACATTCAGGTCGCCTGGAAGTCAGGGAACTGGAAATGTTGGCTAAGGCAATGACACTCCCCTCTTTCCTTCAGGAGTGCAATAAACTAGGACTCAAGTTTATACCTACTTTATTATTTTGTTTTTTAATTGAAAATACTTTTATACAATATATTTTGATCACATTTCTCCCTCCCCCAATTCCTCCCAGTCACCTCCACCCACCCAACCGCACAGTATTTTTTCTCTCTTTCTTTAAAAACAAAAAATAAACAAAAGAACAAGTCCCCAAAAATGGAAACTCCAAATAGGCAAACAAAAGACCAATAAGATAAAAACAAAATATTACCCCAACAAAAATTAGACAGGCAACAAAAAAATACCATTGATTACATTTTGTGTTGATTAGCTACTCCCAAGTGTGGGGTCTGTTCTAGAATGTGGTTACTATACTCCGTGAGATTCCATCGAAGAAAACTGATTTCCCCATTGCCAGCAGATGTCAACTGCAAATAGCTTCTGATTTAGGGTATAAGCTTGTGTCCACTTCCCCTCTCAGTGTTGGGGTTCCCTCTGGCTTCAACATATGTAGGTCTTAACTCCTGCTGCCACAGTCTCTATGAATTCAATCAGTGCCGTTATACCTAGAAGACAATGTTTCCTTGGAATCACTCAATATCTCTTACACTCCTTTCATCTCCCCTTCCACATAGATCCCTGAGCCCCAGGGGGACAGATTTGGTGAACACACCCCATTTAGGTCTGAGAGCTTCAAAGTCTCTCTCCGTGCACAATGTCCAGTTATGAGTCTCTGGGTTAGTTCCCATCTGTGGCAAGAGGACGAGGGCTGAGTGATGCACTGATCTATAGGTACAGCAGGATGTCATTCAGAGTCATTTAATTGTTATGTTTCTTTAGCAGAATAGTTGTAAGTTTCCCCATAGGACCCATGATATAGCTAACCTCAGGTTCTCGGTCACTTCAGCAGTGTCGGATATGGGTTCCATCTCATGGAGTGGGCCTTAAATCCAACCAGAAAGTGATTTGAACAACCCAGTTCCTGGATGGAATCTGAAACAACAATAGTTAAGGGTTGTTTTGTTTTTAGATCTCCATTTGAGGAAATCTAATATAAACAAGCAAAACTCTGTTTAAAACTCAAGATAAAATTTGTTTGGAAACACTCTACTCTCCCACTTAGCTACTTAGTCCCTTTGTTAGTTTTTAATTTATTCCTTTTTGGTATCCAGATGGTTGGGGAAACAGTGTGTACATATGGAGTGTAGTGTCTAAGCCAAGGGTTACTGATTTTTGTCTCTCTGTGGGCTCAGTTGCTTTTAGAAATTATTTTGAAGTTGCTCCCGTTTCTTGTCCTTGTATATATGCCCCATTTCTTCATGTTCCTATGAGTTGACATATCATCAGATAATTCCAGATTTTAGACATGTTCTTATCAAGATTAACTGTTGAGTGCCTGACATCAATAAGGAAAATTGAATACAAACACATCATTTCAACTGACAGAGTGATAGCATTTGACAAATACCCTCTGAAATGGTGACTGTAAATGAAATTTCTTCTCAGGATTAAGAGTGTGTATGGAAGACCATAGCTAACATGACGCTTAATGGTAAGGGGCTGAACACTTATGAATTTCCCTCCAACGTCAGAAATAAGATGTGGATTTCCACTGTTTGGAGCTGAATTAAATTCGTCCGAAATCTATACTTTGAAGCCTTCTTTCTGCTACATCAGAATGTGACTTGGGGGGATGGGCCCACACTCAAAAGCTTAACATAAATTAACATTAGGCAATT
This sequence comes from Microtus pennsylvanicus, assembly GCF_037038515.1. Taxonomy (NCBI): domain Eukaryota; kingdom Metazoa; phylum Chordata; class Mammalia; order Rodentia; family Cricetidae; genus Microtus; species Microtus pennsylvanicus. The sequence goes on from NC_134582.1 coordinate 22,397,798, forward strand.
AGAGTGGATTCTTAATCCAACCTCCCTGGTGTCCTTACAGGAGGAGGAAATTTAGAGTCATGCACAGACCCCAGGGAAGTGCCTGTTCAGGATGCTCATGATATGAAAGTGATTAGGCACAGCCCAGGAGAGAGGCCTTTGATGAAGATGCTCCGAGAACAGCTTGATCTGAGGCTCTATTTCCCAAAGCTGCAAGAGAATAAAATAGTTGTGTAAGCATCAGTGTGGCTTGGGATGGTTAGTAATTGCCAGCTATTCGAGGTTGAGGACCTGAGTGTGGAACCCAGGTACTCATGTGTAGCTGGGATTTTCTTTAGGCTACCAACCAACTCCCAGATAAAGACACAGAGACTTATTATTTATTATGAATCCTTGGCCTTAGCTTAGGCTTACCCCACTAGCTCTTTTAACTTAATTTAACCTGTTTCTATTATTCATCTGCATTTTGCCGCAGGTCTTTTCACCTTTCTTACATTCTGCATGTCCTACTTTCCTGCTTCCTCTGTGTCTGTCTGTCTGTCTGACCCTTGGAATCTCCCTGTCCTCTCCTTTTCTTTCTTACTGGAGCTACTGGGGCCTAAATTCCTCCTCCTACTTACTCTCCCTGCCTGGAAGTTCTGCTTATACCTCCTCCCTCGCTATTGGCCATTCAGCTTTTTACCAGACTAATCAGGTGCCTTAGGGAGGCAAGGTAAAACAGCAACACACCTTTACATAATAAAACAAGTTCATCACACCTTTATATAGTTAAGCAAATATTCCACAATGCTCATGGAAAACGTCAGTGGTGGTAGAATGACCCTATACGGCTAGTGCCGGGAGATGCAGAGACAGGTGGATCCCTGAAGCTGTTAGCCAGCTAGCCTAACTAGACTAGGGAGCTCCGAGTTTGGTAGCGGCCCAATTTCAAAGAAAATAGAGAAGGAAAGCAATCTAGGGAAGACCCCAAGATCATCTTGGGTCTCTACACACATTTGACCCTTTATGGACAATGGCACACACCGACACTAACAAGTGTACGCAGCACATTGACAACTCATGGAGGCATGAAGATAAGGCAGCTTCCTGTTGGAATAGTTTGACCAGGAACCAGCCACTCTTTCTCTATGTTTCTGGATCTTCCATCTGTCTCTAAAGTACGGTTTTGTTCTGCGTTGTTGAACAATACAGATACCATGACATGGGAAAGGAATGGGGGAGTCTGGACAGAAATCTCACAGAGACGTTCACAAGGGATGAAGCCGCTTTCCTGGTTCCTGCTGATCCAGAATAACAAACAAAGCCACAAACAGATGTTATCAGCCCACATGTGCACGCTGCTTCCAATGCTTATGAGACATCTGTTGTTTAAGGTTGTTTTTCAATCCATCGGCTGCTTTTTAGCAAATGATTACCACAGCACTCACATACACAGTAATTATTCTGGTTCAGGGTCAAGGAAGAATGAATGACTGCAGATTAAAGTTATGCATTTAGCTTAGGTCGTAACAGCTGAATGAGAAATCCAAGGCACAGTAGGGTTGGTTGCATCGCTCTCTTGAAGGGAGGTTAAATTCAAGCAGGCTGAGCACAGAGTGGGATACCGGGTTAAATATGTAGTTTTAAGTGATCTCAAAGTATATTACTAACTTGGTGGCAAGATCTGGAAAAAGCCAAGGCTCAGAATGCAAGTGATATTTGCAGAAAAGCACATCCTCCCATGGCAGAAGCTGGAAGCGGCGTGTGAGATGCAGATTCGCAGAAAGCTTGAAGTGTTCTGAAGAGACTTGGGGAAGTAGAGGGTTCAGGCTGCTTTGGTTGAAATGTCTGAGACTGCAGGACACTCGCTGTCACCTGGGGGGAACGGGTTCCCCTTATAAAGTGAATGGTGCCCTAATGGTTTATAACTGGGAGAACTTGGAAGTTATAGAGAAGCAGGAGAGATTTCTGACCAAAATGTTGAAGGTGTGGCCAGGTTCCTCCTGACGGCTTATCGAAACATGCAAAAGAAGAATGGTACGTGGGAGAGGGGTGGCTCACTGAAGAAAGGTCTGCTGAACGAAAAGGAACCAGAACTTAAGGACTTGTGAACCCCCCAACCATCTATCATTACAAAAACAAGAATGACCTGTGACCCCAGCACACGGGAAGCAGAGGTAGGAGGAGGGTCAGGAGGTCAGATTAGTCTATATAAGGAAATTCTATCTGAAAACACCAACAAACACAGAACATTCTGGACACCAGTAACTTTTGGACAACCATCTAATGAAGGTCACCGGGTGACTTACACATTCAATCAACTATCACAGAAGAAAAACTGCCAGCTGAGAGTTTTAAGGCACTGATACGGGACAGAATGGAGGAAGAACGTTATTCCTTTGGTTCTAAGTGTGTTCTTCAGCTTCAGTGAAAAGGGAAGATGACCCTAACATCCTAACTGATACTGTCACTATAGGCCCCTGGGACACAGGTCTGGGAGGTAGAGATGACTGTTACTTCAGAGGACAGGGTCACCTTCTTAGTTTCAGTGTGCCAGTATGCTACCGCCAAGGGCCTTCGGGTGTGCTTAGCATAGAGATTTGGGGGCTGCATTCAAGGCCCCAGGGTAAAACTGCCATCTCCTAACCCATGGTCTGAAGGGCAGGCTATTGATTGAGCCAGAGATGCTGCTCCAACTTTCAACTCCACTGCAATCTTCCACACCAGGTTCTAAGCTTACTGCAAATGCATGACTTCTTACATTCTATCTCTTTTAGCTGGGAACATTTGTATTATGCTATCCCACTGATGCATTTGGGGAGGAAATAACAATTTTCGATGTGCACTGGGGGTTCAGTTTTCCTCACTATGAGTCGCATGTTGGGCTTCACTCATATCTGAGTCAGAATATGTAGAGATAAAAGTAGAGGCTGAGACTTGATGTTCATATGGGTTAAAACCTTGGGCTGGGGTGAACCTGTGTTGCAAGTGGGGAAGACAGGGACTTTGGGTATCCAGGGTACAGAACAATAGGAGCTGAATTATGCCCCTCATGTTAGTCACCTTTCTATTACTGTGACAAATACCTAGGATGACCAACTTATAAAGACAGATGATTTACCTTGGCGTACTTTTGGGGGTTTCCAGTGTATGCTTTGGGATCTGTGTCAAGGCAGTACATCTTATCTATTGTCCAGAATGCCCAAGTGCAGATCAATAAAACAAAATTTTATTCTTCTTAGAAAATATGTAAGTATCCAAGAAGCACATGAACATACGCTTAACCTCCCTAGGCATCAGAGAAATGCAAAGCAAAGCTACCATGGGACACCACCTGATACCCAATAGGACAGCAATACTGAAATTATAACCTAGAGAAAACCCAACGAGTGTTGGCAGAGATAGGAAGAAACTGGAGTCTCATACATGGCTAGTGAGAATGTGGAATGCATACTTGCCTGCTAGGAAACCTTTGCTGGCTCCTGACAAAAATCTACATAAAATTGTCATATGATCTAATAATTCCTTTTCTAGGGATCTAAATAAAATATATTAAAGCAGGTACCCAAATCTCTCTCTCTCTCTCTCTCTCTCTCTCTCTCTCTCTCTCTGTGTGTGTGTGTGTGTGTGTGTGTGTGTGCACGCGCGCGCGCGCATATTTATTAGTATATTATAGCATTGGTAAGAACAGTTGAATGGCCAAGTGCATAAAGGCAAGAGAATGGGCAGGCACACTTTCACTTATCCATAAAGAGAGTGAAGAACTGATGGTCCCACTGTGTGAACAAGCCTTCAAACGTCCTGCCAAGCAGTCACAAAACACCTCTGTGGATGATGATATACACTGGCAGTATCTACAGAGTCACGGAGTTGACTCATGAAGGCCAGGTGGGGGAGGGAAAGTGGAAAATATTTGTCTGATTGTTGTGCAATTAACGGAGAGGCTCTTTGCACAACATTGTGTGTGTACTGGATAATGCTGAGTCTGTTGTGAGAATTTTGCCTCAATCAATAGTATATATAAAAGGAGACATTTGCTGTGTTGAGCCTTACTCCTCTACAGTAAAATGATCAAAATGACAGTGGAACTGAGAAGAAACCCAAAGGCTATTTCCCTCTCCGACTTCTGCTTCTATAGATTTTGAGCTTTTGATTATCTTAGGGCTAATCAAATTCAGTTTCGTTTAGCTGAGTTTTCACTTCCGTGGCTAATCGCATTCCCACACTGTATTGTTCCAAGAGTCAGAAAACATAAAGCTGTTGCATTCTAGGATGGAAAACAAAACCTGTCTTTGGTTTTCTTTCTCTGTGATGTTCTGGATTTAAAGCATCACTTTCGATGGCAGTTCCCTGTTTTATCTGAGGACTGGCCCCTGTGCCCAGATGTGCTTCAGCAGAGTGCCATGTCACACAGTCCCCAAGGAGAAGGATACAAGAGGGAAGGTGTCACAGGAATTAAGATAACCTGATGTCTATGATCAGTGACTTCCTTCAGTACATTTTGGTTGACTACGGATGTAAGAAATATTCAACTTGTGGTCGCTCAGTATTTTACATGAATTTTGATACTTGATTTCATCTACTATTGGTGTTTACTCTGTTTTTTGTATTGTTTTGTTTGCTTGTTTCTATTTCTTTTGGATCTATTTATTTTATTTTATGTATATCAATATTTTGCTTGTATATATGGGTTTGGTCACATGCTGGACTCTGAGGAGGTCAGAAGAGGGCATCAGATCCCCTGGATGGTTACAGATGGTGATGAGCTATCATGAGGGTGCTAGGAAATGAACCTGGATGCACCAAAAGTGAAGAACCTGGGTCATCTGGACAAGCAATAAGTACTCTTAACCGCTGAGTCATCTTCCAACCTTCAGTTTGTGATTACCATGAAACTTACATGAAGTATCTTATACTTAAAATAATCTATTCTTTATTAATCACACCTTTATTTTAATCACATAGAAAAGCTATACTTTTTTCAATCCCATATTATATTGCCATGATTTATGTCTTTACAAATCGAAGTGCTTTAATTATTGCAGTTACACTTATTTTTAATATTTTCTATTCTAACTTTTAGTATTAATGGGAGTTAAATTTGATTTGCATACCGCCATGACAGCGGTACAAGTATTCTCAATCTGGCTATCCACCTACTATGCCTGTGGGTTTTATGGCTTCTTATGCTTTCATTCCTTTAGGAGAGACAACTTTAGCATTTCATGAAGAGCATTCCCTTAACTTTTGTTTAGCTGGGCAAGTCTCTGCCTTTCATTAAGGTTTTACTCTCAGATTTCCAGGATGTAGTGTTCTTGGACCATGGTTTTCTCTCTACACTTGGAGTGTATCAATCAGGGGCCTTGTGGGCCCCTGGGTTTCTGATGAAAAAAAAGTCTGTCAACAGTCTTCTATTGGATGATAAACTAATCTGTCAATGGTCAACAGTCTTCTATTGGATGATAAGCTAATCCATCAACAGTCAACAGTCTTCTATTGGATGATAAACTAATCTGTCAATGGTCAACAGTCTTCTATTGGATGATAAAGTGTTTTCTCTTGCCGCTTTCAAACTGTTGTCTTTTTTTTCTAACAATTTGGAATGTAATATTTCCCTGTAATGACTGTACTCTGGGCCACTATTTAGTTCTTTGGGTGTTTTGGATCTGCATGCTCTTTTAACTCTCTAAGGCCTCTTATGTCATTGCTTCTTCAAACAATTCTTCCTGGCGTCATAATGAGTCATTTGACAGGTCCCATGGATTTTCCTCACTCTTATAAATGCTTTTCTATTTTTCTTCCTCTATTGGATAACTTCAAGTAATTTGTTTTATGGTTTTTTTTTTTTCTTTTCGTTTGCTTGATCCAATCAGCTGTTGAAGCACTCTGCAGAGTTTTCTTCTCTGGAGTTTCTATTTGGTTTTCATTATTCATGTGTCTTTATTACCTGTCCCATTATCTTAGTCACTTCTTAATTACTGTGACAAAACACGATGACCAAGGCAACTTAGAAAAGAAAGTGTTTAATTTGGGACATGTGGTTTGGGACTTGTGGTTCTAGTAGGTCAGAGTCCATGACAACCATGGCAGGGAGGATGGCCACAGGCAGGCAGGCAGAGTTCATGAGCTCAAAGCACACATCTCAGTCCACAGCGTGAGATATAGAGAGCCAGCTGATTTACTTTAGTTGTCTTTCGAAGTTCTCTTGGAGCTCATTGACCTTCTGCTTGACTTTCTTGCATTCTTTCTTTCTTAAGAATTTTCAATCTCTCCATTTCTTTTGTGTCTGACACTGGAGTTTTGGGTTTTTTTCCCCCTTTGATGTTTGAAGCTTTCTACCTTAACACTTCAGGAAGTAGTCACTTCTCCCAGTCTTCATTGACAGGTTTCGAGGAAAATAAAAACCACAAACCAAAACCAAACAAGAAACACTATGGGGCATGGCTGGTTCTATAGTCCTGGTCTCTTAAACCTTTGCTGTGAAAGGACCGGCTCACTTTGCTTGCTGCTTCTTTTGATTCTTTGCTGTCTCTGTCCCACAGCCAACCTTGGTTCTGAGAGCCTCTCCTGTGTTTTCAGAGGGCAGTGCTCCTGGGTGCTCGGTTTCATATCTTATCTGTAGCCAGCACAGGTTAATTGCTGAGATGTGCGCGTGCTGCTGAGGTCTGCGTGTTTTCTGTAGGAGCTGGTACAGGCCGTGCTCAAGAAGGTACAGGAGCTGACCACGAAAGGAGGAGTAGGCAGCCCAGGGGAGGCATCAGTTAGTTATGGGGATACTCAGGTGTGTCACACTGCTGACTTCATAAGTATGTCTCTTAGTGGAGTCTTTAGGCTGGCTATTAGGGCCCATGGCTGGCAATGAAGAACCACAGGTGAGTTGGAGGACACTCCCTCCTCTTCTCCCTGTCCTTACCTGTTTCTGGTTGATTTCCATTGGCTTGTTCTAGAACTTCTCTTGATGAGGTGAGACAGAAGTGAGCTGTCTGAGCTACAACCCTGCAGGACTGAGGCAACGAAGCACCCACACTATTCTTAGTTTTCCCAGGGGGAGAAAACACAAACCAATTCAGCCTCTCCTTGTAGCAAGCTCTGTTGACTGTGGGAGAGGCAGGGGCAGCATGGGTAAAGTGAAGCTGGCCCTCTTACCCTTCCCATTGTGCTCACATCTGATTCCCTGCTTCCTCGGGGAAGGTGGAGACACAGCTGCTGGGGCTTCCACAAAATATGTCTAAGTGTGGCTGCCAAAATGGTGTTTCTGTGGGAGACGACAGCGAAGGACCTAATAATAGTGCCACCTTCCCATATTGTTCTATCATTGTCTAGTGGTTTGTTGGATCAACACAGATATGTCTGTAGTTAATAAAAATAAGTTAGTTTTGTGAGCAATGATATTCCATCTGTTCTTTTAACCTTCTCCATAAGGAATCTGAGATTTTGTGTGTTTTAACAGAGGTTTATAGTGAATCTTAATAACCATAGGGCACACCAGCCTCATTCACCTCTGAACTTATTTTTCAAGACTGACAGAGTGAGATCGTTTTACTCTTAAATATATATTTACAATGTCTATTGAAAACCTCAAAACATCCTTTCTTGCATATACTGAAATGTTTTTGAAAGTTTAGGCTTCTTCTGGTATTTTATTTGAATTTTTTTGAACTTAATGACCGATTTTAAGGCAAATTTGTATCTTTTGTCATACACAATCTCTTTTGTGAATGTAAATTATCCCTTTATTCATTCATATCATTTTTATACTCCCATAAAAGCCTTCTGCACTCTTTATTAGGATAATGCCTAAATATTTTTATTAGCCAAGATTCTATCAAAGAAAATCTATGAACATGTGATTCAGATATTTTTCAGTATCTTATTTATTTCAAAGAATTGGCTTACAGAATTTCCTGTATGAACTGGCTGAGAAAATCCACAGTCTTCCCTGTAGATCATCAAAGAGAGGTGATGAACAGCCCAAGTTCAGTGGCTTTGGACTGAATCTCCTCTCTGCTGGAAGAGTTTCTATGCATGCCTTTTGTTACTCAGCCTGACTAGCTGAGAGAGGGCTGTCCAGGTGATAAAGAATAGCCCTCAGTTTTAGCCTCAGTTTACTGGGGACCTTGTGACACTGTAAACTCTCATCAGTACCTAGATTGTGTTTAATCAGATGATTGTGCTCTCTTTCTGGGCCGAGCTGCAAAATCATTACAAAACAGCTTTGATTGCTAACTAACTTGTATTCTGATTATGTACCTTGAAATTGCTGATGTAGAGGATGTATATTGGTTTTTGTAAGATGATCTTGTATCCGAACGCTTTATTGAATTCTCATATTAGTTCTTACAGTTGGTCTCTGGGCTCAGCTTGACGTTCTGTACTGATACTCAGCGTCTGGAAAGCAATCACTTTGTTCATATGCTATTGGCATGCAATCCTTATCATCGAGGTGCAACAGTTTCTTTCCTCGTGGCACTGTCCGTCCCTGTGATGATGGGATTTGGATGCTTCACTCATTCTCTTGACAGCATAGGCTGACGCCTAAATGCTCACCAAAATCAGGATGCTTGTGTCATTGTGATTTATTCAATATTTAAAGTCAGTTCCCTGCATTCTTAGTTTTCTTAGCTATTTCTTTGAAGTCGTTAATGCTTTTTTGCTTTTGAGCCTTATAAAATGTCTCTTTTGTAGTATCAAGAAAAGTAGTACGAATGCATTAGTATGTGAATTTCAAATGGATTTCTTATATTAAACCTATTTGTACTTGATAAATATGCCAAGCTATATTTTATTCTATTTCAATGGTTAACATTTTTTATAATTTATGTCTATACTCACAAGTGAAATTGATTTACAGTTTTCTTCCTTATCTGTATTTATTTTTGGAATTGAAGTTATCATAACTTTGTAGGATGTCTTAGGTTACTTTCTTCTTATTTTTAATTTCTTAAACTACTTTTATTAAGAGAATATTATGGGCCCATTCCATGCTAGCTATGTTTTCCTATACAATTTTCTGATCTGGCACTTGTTTCTAATCCATGGTAACAAACAGGAAATTTGTCAAGAATTTCCTTATACTTAATTTTAATATGTAAAGGCAGTTATATAATATTGCAAAGGAAATGAGATGTCCTTTGTCTGTAGGTTTATAATTAAGATAAGAATCACATTGCTTCACTTTTGAGCCAGGCTTGGGGCTTCCCTATGGTTGCCATGCGAGCTCTCCCTGACATTCCAATGCTTCCTCCCCAGGACACACAGGGCGGTTGCTCCAGTCTCTGTGCCTCACCAGCCTCTCCTTCCTGCTGCTGCACATCATTTTCCACATCACACTGGCCAGCCTGGAAGCTCAGCATCGCCTCGCCCCTGCTTACAACTGTGAGTACCAGCCTCGTGCTTCCCCTCAGTGTGCGTGCACTGGAGCTAGCTATCATCACACCCAAAGGAATCTGTGACATGGTTGCACTATGGAATTCATTGTCATTTTGGTCATTCACTACTCTAGTGTAGAATAATATGGGTGAGTGTGCATGTATGAATGTCTATATATAGGATTTGCCATGGAAAGTGAGGTCTCCAATTTAGATGTTGGCATCATATATGATTGTAAAACATAGTCATTGGTCTTATTCTAAAATTGGGTTTTGCATAAATCTCTCAAAACTCAACCGTAGGACAGGAATGTCCAATCTGTGATGAGAGTACAGAAACTTAATGATATTACGTGATTTAATTGTGACAAACACAGTATAGCATTTGTGATGTCTATGGGAAATGGCGTAATGCATATCATTTTTTTTGTTTTTTTTCACGTGATATTTATGAGGAAGCAAATGTCTCACTCAGAGTGTAAACTTATGATATGAGAAAGTCAATGTATTTACTACTTTGTTCAGCTGTTCTCATCCCAAAGTAAATCATACTTCAGTTCCAGTAGGATTTGTGTTTGTCTTTCAAGTAGATGGAATCCAATTCGTGTGTTTTCAGTTAAAACTAAAGAGACTCTGAGATATTTGAAATAGACTCTAATAACAGTTTTGACTTGTCAGTTTTTCTTTGAGAAACCCATTTGTGGTTTTGAAATTTCCTGAACTTTCATGAGCACAAGTATAAGGAAAAGGAAGTAAACACTCCTCCCCTGTAAAATGAAAAAGATCAGAATTCTTCATGCACCTGAGGGCATTAAGTTAAATACAGTGCAGGATTCTGTGATGGTGTTTGCAGTCATAAATTATTCATTAGCCGTCTCTCTGAAACTTTGAGACATTTGCAGAGCTAAGGATTTATTAGGTTCAGAATTCCTTTAATAGCAATTCCTGCCCAAATTGTATTTCTATTTGAAATCTCTATTTTAAGATAGGGCTGTTTGCTTTTAAACTAATATGTATATACCATAAATCTACCCAACTTAAATATATAACTCAGAGGGATTGTTTTAACATATTCAAAATTGCAGGTAATTATTCAGAATGCTAGTTAAAAACATAGTCTTCATTCCTAAAGGCATGGCATACCTATGGAGAGGTATACTCCAGTGTCCTTTTGCAAATAGTATCATTTGTTGATGGACACAGAAGATGTTGAGGTGCATCAGCTTAGATGAAACTCACTGTCATTTTTGGAGTCTGTCTGGGTGTTTCTGTATTTCCTGTGACAAGGCTGTCCCACAGTTCTACATAGATACAAAATGCAACATGAAATTACAACACAACTTTCTCTTCTCTGTATTTATAAATGTGTTTATTTTGTATGTGTTCTCTCATGAAGTAGAGGTAGACAACTTATACACATACACACATACACACATACGTTTGTTCTGGCTTTGGCTCTTCTTTCCTAGGCAAAGTGAGACTGTAATGACATCAATGGATGCTTCTATTCCCCAGTGCTTGAAAGAACAGACCTTGCTGTTGTGAGAACCAGCACCTTTCCTCTCATCTTTCTATGTTTCTTACCCACCTGTAGTGGGAGCTGCGGGCTGTGTTCCTGCCGCCCCAGCTCCTGGTCGCCTGGCTAGCTTATGCCCTGAAATAATTACACAGACACTGTATTCTTTTAAACACTGCTTGGCCCATTAACTCTAGCCCTTACAGGCTAATTCTCATATCCTGATCAACCCATCTCTTATAATCTGTGTAGCATCAGTCTTACCCGGAAAGATTCAGCATGTCTGACCTGGCAGCTTGCTTCATGGCATTTGCCCAGGAGAGGGGAGCATGGCCGCTGAGCTCACTTCCTCTTCCTCCCAGTGTTCTGTTCTGATTACTCCTCCCACCTATGTTTTAACCTATGAGGGCCAAGCAGTTTCTTTATTATAATTAACCAATGACCTTCCTCCATCACCCACCCATTCTTGTGGTTTATAGGTGACTCTTACATCACTTTCTCAATACCCAGCTTCTCAGTGTCAGGCTATTCCCATGTTCCTTCTAGAGGCCACACTGCAGAATAACCTGCCCATGAATCTAATGAGACCCTCCCTTCCCTTTCTTCCATGTTCCCAGATGGGACTCTCCTTGGCATGAATCAACAAAATGGAAGTCATACAGCAAACTTCAGTTTCAAAGAACTGAATTCCAGCTTGAAGCTTATTTGGATCTCCATCAACTTTCCATTTTGAAGTTCCAGTGGTTTTTGATGAAGTAACCAATAGGAAGGGACTAGATTAAAGACGGAGTTTTCAAAACTCGAGTTATTTCCTTCCAGTCATAGGTACCTTGAAGGTGAATTTATAGGCATCATAAATTTCTTCTGAAAAATCATGCTGCTTCCTGGGCCAGTGCTAGCTCATCAGGAGCTGCAGGCTTGTGTTGGTTCAGTTTCCTGTGTAGCATTAATATGAATACATTCTTGAAATGGGATAAAAGAGGAACTCAGACTTCAGGGCTTTGCAGCTCGTTTAGTGTCCAGGGTCAGCACAGATGAGGTGAAAGGCTAGAGAATGTCTCACGGTCAGATTACAGAAACTCCTGAGAACTGTGTGAGGCTGGGAGGTGAGGACACTGGCCTTTCATTCAGAGTCGGGTTGGCTTTCCATCCCGACGTGATTTTTGCCTAGCAGATGGAGCGATGACTTTACCATCAGCGCTGCAAGCACAAAGTCCTTGATTGAAACATCCAAATTTTAAATGAAAAGACAAACACCCTCTTGGTCAGCAGTGTTAAACACCACAAGCACTTTCCATGTCTTTAAAACATTAGTGAATGAGGAAAAAATGTCTCCAACAAGTGGTGTTCAAATCCCAGACCACCAAGTGCTCACTTGTGGATTTTAATTCTGTTTCTTAATGACTTGTTTCTCTACTTTAAACTCATACCCTCACCCCATTATGGTAAAAGCTCCCTGCTTGTCTTATGAATCCAAGACACGTGTTTGGGGGACAACAGTAGCATTTATAAATATTGAACCCTTGAAAGCCCTGCTCCCCTTGAGTCCTGTGAATATTAACTGGAAGCAGTAAAGAGTTTTGTTATTTTTTTCAACCACCACTATTTAGATTTTTACTGGTTGGCAGATTTCTTAAAGGTGCCATTGTGCATAGCTGAAACATAATATTCTCTCTCTCTCTCTCTGTCTCTCTCTCTCTCTCTCTCTGTCTCTCTCTCTCTGTCTCTCTCTCTCTCTGTCTCTGTCTGTCTCTCTTTCTCTCTCCTTCCCTCCCTCACTCTTTCCCTTTCACTCACTCACTCACTCCCTTTTTCTCCTTCCCCCACCCCAAACAGTGCTCCTGTAGGTAAGTGAGGAATCAGTGGAGCAGGGGAGACATCTGTAAATTTTCCCCCAAAGTGTTGTACCACTAACTAAAATATTTTCATTCTATCAGAACCGTACTACTTAAATAAATGTGAGCCTGGTTTCGATTATGTCACTGCCGGTTACACAGAAGTCCTGTGTCTGACTCTGTGGTAGATATGTAGCCATGTCAGTGAAATTTCCAAGCCAGACCAGTCTGGATTCCTGTGCTGTGCAAAAGCATGCTCTTGTTTGAAAGAAACATTCTAGGTTCCAAATGATGCAAGAGAAATTGCTGTTGATAATAACTACATATGGAAGCTGACACCACTGGGCATCTACTAGCCAAAGACACTAGAGATCATGGTTTTTTCACTCCAGGGACTACGTTTTGTTTTTTCTCACTGCTGAGAGGATTTGCTCTTCTTCAGGGAGGGCATTCCATGGGTCTGTGTTATTATATAACCAGGACTGTAGGACTAGCATGGCTGTATGTCTGAACAGCTTTGGTCTTTGAAGGCATCTGCAGCAGTTGAGGCAGTGGGTGAGAGCTTGCATTCCTGGCTCCCCCTAGCCAGGAACACTATTGAATCATTTCATGCACAGGGCAGGAGGTCTCTTAGCTGGCCAGGTCCTATTACCTTCTCCTGGGTGTCCTTTTCTTGTGTAAATACAAAGCTAAGTTTCAGCAATCACTAAAATTGCGGCAGGTACTGTAATGACAAAGACATAGGCTCTGTGAGGACAGGAGAGCTGTGGGAAGTCACTGCACATCTGAGCTGCACACCCTGTCCTGGCACCTGCTAACCCCACACATAACAAAACTCAGTTGCACACCTAGACATAGCACTTCCTCACACATATATCGCATAGCTGTATACTCAAACCTAGCACCTACTGCCTTCCACACATATACATATCACACATCTGAGTTGCATACCCAGGTCAACACCTACACCCCTCACACACACACCATACCTCTGAGCTGCACACCCAAGCCAGTACCTGTTCACACACACACACACACACACACACACACACACACACACATCATACCTCTGAGTTGCACACCCAAGCCAGTACCTGTTCACACACACACACACACACACACACACACACACACACACACACACACACCATACCTCTGAGTTGCACACCAAGGCCAGCACCTACACACACACACACACACACACACACACACACACACACACCATACCTCTGAGCTGCACACCCAAGCCAGTACCTGTTCACACACACACACACACACACACACACACACACACACACACATCATACCTCTGAGTTGCACACCAAGGCCAGCACCTACACACACACACACACACACACACACACACACACATCATACCTCTGAGTTGCACACCCAAGCCAGTACCTGTTCACACACACACACACACACACACACACACACACACACACCATACCTCTGAGTTGCACACCAAGGCCAGCACCTACACACACACACACACACACACACACCATACCTCTGAGCTGCACACCCAAGCCAGTACCTGTTCACACACACACACACACACACACACACACACACACACACACACATCATACCTCTGAGTTGCACACCAAGGCCAGCACCTACACACACACACACACACACACACACACACACACCATACCTCTGAGCTGCACACCCAAGCCAGTACCTGTTCACACACACACACACACACACACACACACACACACACACACACACAAATCATACCTCTGAGTTGCACACCCAAGCCAGTACCTGTTCACACACACACACACACACACACACACACACACACACACACACATCATACCTCTGAGTTGCACACCAAGGCCAGCACCTACACACACACACACACACACACACACACACACACCATACCTCTGAGCTGCACACCCAGGCTAGCACCACCTACACACATACACATCACTCCTCTGAGTTGCACACCCAGGCCAGCACTTAGTCCCCAACCCTGTGCTGAGGTTTGAAAACAAGGCCTCACATTGCTAGGCAAGTGTTCACCATTGGTTCTATGCCTGAGCTGGAATCCTGAGAACTGATCTGTTGAGGTTTCTACTCTCCCCGTTCTTTTTGGAATTTCCGATTTTACAGGTGTTTAGGACAGTTTCTTCCTACTGAGCCTCCAGTTAGACGTTGGGTATTTTTCGTCTCCAAGGATTTATGTGTCTGGAGTAAACCCCACAGTTTTCTCTTGTTCATGTATTTGTCTTTACAGTTGAGTGACTACTTCCTTTGGGTCTTTTAATGGCAGCACTCATAGCTGGATCTGCTGTCCCCTAATGGTTAGACACCTCAGATCATCTACGGATTGATGGACACTTAAGTTCTATTTTCCCTGCTCGAAGAGGACATGCCACTTGTCTCAGAGGCAAGCGGTTAATAAAGGCCTTGGCACTGTTTCCTCATGTGTTCTAGCATTCTGGTGATACTCAGTACTGAGACCCAACTGATGAAACCCCTGTTTATGACAGTAAGCCTGGTGGCTGATGTGGGTCAGTGACATCATCCCATCCTGCTGGCTGTGAGATGGGGGTCAGAGGAGCCCCTGTATCTATACGCAGCTCCCACATACCAGTCTCCCCTGACTTGCCATCCAATGATGTAGCTACAGACTTCACCTGAGCTTTGCTGAACATTAATCATGTTCACTGTGCCTGGACCCTTGGATTTCTGATTATTTGATGGGTCTGTCATGGTAAAAATAACCATATTGCCAAAGGAAAATTTTTTATATTGATTTTTCTCTATGTGAATAATGAGAACAGAAGAGTTAATGTGAATGAAGTGGGAGGTAAGATACAGAGAAAGTCACTTCCTGGGCTTGTTGTGTGTCATTTTCTGCTGCCAGTTGTCATTAGAAGTGCCACTGGTACCTGGAAGTAGCATCTTAGAGGACCTTGCTCTTCCTTCCTGTCCTTCTTGCCTCCCCTTCCGCTACTCCAGCTATTCCTTGAATGCCATAAACAGCCCCTTTCTTTTCCTGATGGAGCTTGCAGGTGCTCCCTGCCCCTAGTAAAACAATTTTTAAAAACTGCCAACTTACAACGAAATTGTGGCTCTTCTCTGCCTCCCCACCCCATGCCAGGGTCAACATAGGGATCTAACTTCCGCTTCTCAGCAGTTGTCTAGGAGCATGTGGGCATGTATGTGCCTTCTAAGCACACATGCAGTAACATGTGCTGGAAGGAATGCTTCCTTCAGCCCCTGAAGACTGAGGTGAATTGATTTCTGTCCCTGCACTCACTCGAGTCTCTTGGGGCATTCTGGGTAGCAGCTGATGCAATCCCAGTGGAAGACAAGTTCCTTATCAGTAAACTCCAGTGGAAGCAGGGCCAAAAGAGCTCTTGCAACTCCCGTTTGCTAGACTTGCTGCTCCTGGAGTGAGTGCACAAGACTTTTATTGCAAAAAGCCACACCCAGGCAAGAGAGTGAGCTGAGAGGTTTGCCCTGTGGCCAGGGAGCCGGACTCAGGGTGAAGACCTGGGCCCATGCTGTGTCTGTGCGTGTCTTGATTTACGTTGGAGTTGGAGTCACAGAGCAGTGTTTAACTTATACGGCATACTTCAAATAGAATGTCTCATCTCACTATGAGAAGTGTTGAAATGGAATTCTTATATTATTTAATGTCATTGTAGATGGCTGTGGGCCACGCCTTGCTATGCCTCTGTTTCTGCACTATAAACTGGGTAGCACTTGCCTTCATGTCAGTTGGGAAGGCTGACTTAATCAGGTCTTCAGACATATCCCTGACATGCATTGATGACTATAAGCCAGTGCCTATTAAATATAAACCGCTATTGTTGATATCACTATAGAAGTAGATATTCATTGTTCAAGATTTATTGTTCAAGACTCATGACTCCAAGATACTAGAACAAACTCACATCCATTAATAAAATTAGAAAATGATGAACCTCAGATGGTAGTACACAATTCTCTATAACGATCCTTGCCTCTGTTTCATGTCAATTCTGCTGAACCCCAAGGTTTTGCCTCTTCTGTGCTGTATGGCTGGAATGAAGATTGAAGAAGGATGCTTAAAAGAAATCCCACACTAGCTCAGAATTGAGAATAATAGATGGTTATTTGTTTAGAGGTAGACTCACAAATCAGAATCCTCTGCTGGAACAGATAACAGAAACTGATTTCCGCAGGCAGAAAAGAGGCCGGATGCAAGCTTTACATTGGCATAAATAATATAAGAGGCCATGCCCCAGTGGGTAACTACTAGCTGTAGGATTTCCCTTAGCACCTCCCCCTTTTGTTTAAATAAGAGAGTTCTAAAGCCTAAAACAAAATCATATACAATAAGAACAAATATATTCAATAATTATACTATCCTAACTAGTTTAAGTCTTGTATAATAACTTGGCCAAGTCATGAGAGGAAAGTAACTACAACTATCTAGTCTTCAACCCCATCGAAGATCCAAGAAGGGAAATAATATTACTTGAGTAAGCAGGAAGTGCAATCAAGCACCTTTCAAAATGTGCAACCAATGAGAGACAACTGGCTACCTGGGCAATCACCCAAAGTCTCATTTGCAACGTTGAAGCAACCAACTTTGGCTAAGGCCTAGAGTAACTGACAGACCATTTTCAGAGGCAGGAAAATTTTCAAAACAGTCTTACCCTGTCTTGGCAAGATTTGAAAGTCCTGCTTATCCATTTCCGGATACCATGTACCTTGTCAGTGGTTAAGGCCTGTGCAGTTCCTTGCCCAAAGGCCAGTTTTGCCAAGAAGAAAACAAGTTCCAAGTGGAGTGTCTTCGATAACAGTGGGATGACTCTGGTTTAAAGCATTGTCAAGAATGAATACCTTGGCTGGACAGTGGTGGCGCATGCCTTTAATCCCAGTACTTAAGAGGCAGAAGCAGGTGGATCTCTTAATTCAAGGCCCACCTGGTCTACAGAGTGAGTTTCAGGACAGCCAAAGCTACACAGAGAAACTCTGTCTTAAAAATTAAAATAAAATAAAAACGAATGTATACCTTGGAAGGCATCTATGCTAACCACTAGCAGATGGTGATCAGCACATAGGCTTGATAGCTATTAGGAAATAGAGTGTCATTTTCTCTAAGGTGTAGCCCCTGATAAGTCAATCATGCTGCAGGTGAAAGTCACATATCCGAGAGTACTTTGGCAGCACAAATTGGTCTTGATGAGAAGAAAATCATAAAGGGTAATGGATCTAGGAAGTGTTGCTGGGAGAGACGGTGAATATGACCAAATCACATTATATGAAGTTCACAAAGAAATAATAATACATAAAAATGTTAATTAATTTACTGGAGCTTATGATGCATACATACAGACACATACATACATTCCTTCTCTCAAAAAAAAGTGTATCTTTAGTAACTCCATGTTCCCACTCCGTGAGATGAAACCCATATAATACAGTGCTTGTGTGACCTAGACCCTGAGATTACCTAGGTCATGAACCAAGGGGAAACCTACTACTATTGTTCTGCTAAGGTGTAGAGCAGGCTCAAACCAGAAAAAAATTCCAGCACTGCAAAGGGAAAGCAGACACAAAGTCTCATCCCTAACCAGAAGTTATTTGCAGTTAATACCTGCTTGGAAGGCAAGAATCAGGTTTCTCCAGTGGGGTGCCTCTGGAGGTAGCAACCACATTCCAAGGCAGGCTTCAAGCCATGAGTACTTGCTAACACAAAACAGACTCCAGTGTGTGTGTGTGTGTGTGTGTGTGTGTGTATACTTTTTGTTTTGTTTTGATTATTTTTTGTCTTACCTTACTAATATTCTTTTTTTAAAGTTTCATTTTGATTTTCTTTTGTTGCTGTTTTCTGGCTTTGTTTTGTTTTTGAGAGACAGGAATGTGAAGTTATGAGGGTAGGAAGTGGAGAGGACCTGAGAGGAACTGGAGGGGAGGAAAGAATGTGATCAAAATCTGCTGTGTGAAAAACTAATAATAGAAAGAAAAAAAATAACTCAGTTTAAACACATTCCAAATTCTATAATACCCACACTATAATTTCAAAATAATGATAACAAATCTACAGGAGGTTTTGATACACACACACTCGCCTATACCCCACAAAGAATGTGTATCTTTTGTAACCCTCTGCTGATGGAGGAAGGTCATTGGTTAAAATAAAAGAAGCTGCTTGGCTCTCATTGGTTAGGAGATAGGTGGGAGGAGTAAACAGAACAGAATGCCGGGAGGAAGAGGAAGTGAGGTCAGACTCGACAGCTCTCCTCTCCGGAGCAGACGCAGGAGAGACGCCATGCTACCTGCTCCAGGGAAGACGCACGCTATGAAGCTCCGACCCAGGATGGACTTAGGCTAGAATCTTCCCGGTAAGACCGGTGCTATACAGATGATAAGAAATGGGCTAGTCCAGGTGGGAGAGTTAGCCTAGAAGATGCTAGGTAGAAATGAGCCAAGCAGTGTTTAAATGAATATAGTGTCCATGTAATTATTTCGGGTAAAGCTAGCCGGGCAGGTGGCTGGGGTGTTGGGGACGCAGCCCCGCCGCCGCTCTCATATTACTACACTCTGCCCTCCTTCCAGAACTTTCTATTCTTCTTCAGTGATGGGTATCTGGAAACCCTCACTCTACCTGCTCTGAGACCATTATCCTGAGTGTTATATGGATGTCAGCATCCTTTAGAATCCTTCATTCTCTCGTCTGCCTCAAAGCTTCCCACTAAGATCATGTCTTCATCTCATAGGAACACACAATAAGCAGATTGCTCAGGATTTCCTCCTTTTTCTATATTAGAAAATTCTAGAGAAAGAAGCAAAGAA
This sequence comes from Microtus pennsylvanicus, assembly GCF_037038515.1. Taxonomy (NCBI): domain Eukaryota; kingdom Metazoa; phylum Chordata; class Mammalia; order Rodentia; family Cricetidae; genus Microtus; species Microtus pennsylvanicus. The sequence goes on from NC_134582.1 coordinate 22,417,288, forward strand.
TGGAGTGTTGGGAAGACAACTAGCACTCTATCTCTTATATCATCTAATTTATTCCTTTATATGTGTCTTAAAGAGATTAAATTAGATGATAAAGGAGGGAGAATGTTGCTACGCTATCAGTGATATAGAAAGTAGGGCCCAGAGATGAGAATACATGATGATGGTCCTCTCCATCAGGAGGAGAGCCAGAATTCTAATTCACATCTCAGGATTCCAGGGTGTGTGTTCTCATATGCTCTGAAGCTTAGCTTCCTGGGGAAAATCATATGGAGTAGTTGGGTTTTGGTTAATTATATCTTGGAGAGCAAGATTAGAATGCAAAGAAAGAATGTTGGAGGTTATGCTGTGTGAGGAGACAGGTAAACTTATGCAGTAGTAATACTAGTTAGAAATGCTGATGGTCACATGTGACTGGCTGTGCTTTACTTGGCAGATGGTATTGGTTATTGAGATTATCATTGCCCCCTCAGAGTTACATTCTCGTCTGCAGTCTGATGAGATGAACCATGTTTGCATCCCTCCTTGTCCACACTGTTCATGATGCCTTCTCTCTAGTGTCTCTGGCCATAGCCCTGGATCCTGGCCATAGCCTATAGCCAGGATCCTGTAGGATCCTGCAGTCTGTGCTTGACTTGGATCGGTAGGTTTGAAGCCTGAGAAAATCAGAAAAGCTTATTCCTTAGCTGCAAAACAATCGGCCAACAAGAATGAGTTGTTGCCTCTTTGCGAGAATTCTCTTGAAACGTGAGCCCCTGAGTCCCTGGTTTGTGAGATTGTTTCCAAAATATACATAGCATCATTATTCCATCACCCAGAAGTCACTGGGGTGTTTGAGACAGCTATGGTATCAGATCATTCTAAAGTTCTTCACTGTCTGCTTGCTGCTCAGCCTGGCCAGTGTCGTCTGTGGCTGACGATGTCTTGCCAAGTGAAATAGTTGGGGCCTGACTGATGCCACTACAGAGGACTGTAGCTTCATTTATTCTCATAACTCTTATGGTTCAAATTTGATAGGTACCCCACAGACTCATGATTCAGAACAGACTTTAGGGAAGTGATTGGATCCTGTGGGCTCAGACCTAATCAACAGGTCAATCTTTGGGTGGATTCACAACTCAATGGTACCACTGGAAAGTGGTTAGAGGTAAGGCCTCATCAGTGGAAAAAGATGCTAAGGGCTTGCTCTGGAAATATGTGTCTTGTCCCCTCTCCCCTTGCTTTTCCTTCTTTCTGATTTTGGCTTCTGTGATATGAGCAACGTTCCTCTGCCTTGCCTTGCTAGCATGGTGCTCTGCCTCACCATGACCCAGAAGCAGGGGAGCCATCTTACCATGGACCAAAGCCACTGAAACCAAAAGCAGATTCAACCATCATTCCTTTGCAGTGACAGCAACACAATGACAGTGTTGCAACCTGTTGCACGCATTAAAAAAAAACCAAATCCTTACTGTGTGTTAAATCATTCCCACAGTTTCTTAAAAATGAAGTCATCATGTTTACTTCTTGATAGAACCTCTAAGTCTCTGAAGGCAGAGATGTCCTAACTTGGATTTGGGTTTGGGTTCTGCTTCGACACAAGATTTCTCTCCTTGAATGTCATTATCCCTCACCCTGAAGTAAGGTGACATTGAAGAGTTCCAATACAGATTGATGCTCCAGCAGGCCTTGTTTCCTCTGCTCTTACTCTGTCTCAGGTTTCCTCATACCCTGGCCCAACCCCTCTCCACTCTTTCTGCATATGTGTGTGAGCATCATTTATGCACGTGTTTGTAAAACATCTTTTTAGTGCTAAACTTTGCTCTAAATCAACATGCCCAACACTGCCCATTGCTCACTGTACACCAGATGTATTTTCTCCGTATCTCAGTTTTCTGGTCTGGTCTTACAGCATCTCTGCTGTTTTCCTTGTGTATAGACAGCAGTTGAGTCGCAGGAGGAGGTTTGTGTTGCAGGTGGTGAGAATGGGAGGTGGCCAAGAGGGCCCCGCCCCACACAGCTGCATGCCATTGACCAAGTGCTCCTGGAGAACCTGTGTTTCTGCACTTCTCTCCTCTCGTGACTGTCTTATCCAGGTTCTCAAGGCCAACTCTGGCAGTTCAGTTCCATCCCTCCACACTCAACTTTGATTTGTTCCTACGTCTGCTCTTCAGTCGTGGTGCCATTCCTTCTTCAGGACCTTCATCAGTCCCTCAGGCAGATAAGCACAGATGCCGCTGGGGTACCAGCCACCATCCCTGCCCTGTCTGAGCAGTGACAGCCTGTTCTCTCACTAGGACGCTATTGAATGGAGGGCCCAAACTCTCATACTTTATTCAGTTATGGTAACCTGAGCTACTACAGTAGCTGGCACTGAGTGTTACACCAATCATTGTACAAGAGCGAATCAACCAATTGAAATCAACCAAAAAATGAACCCCTTAAAAGATGAGCTTTAATGACTCTCCTAAAACACCGTATAGTGCTGGCATTGAACCTGTGACCTTGTGCACATGAAGGCAGATTTCTATCCCCAAGCCCTTTTTAGTTTTGAGACGGTTTCACTGTGTTTCTTAGGTTAGTCCTCCTCCCTTGACCTCCCAAGGATTTGGGATTTGCCAGGTCTGGATCCCATGCTTCATTTGGTGACTGGTTTTTAGTGATATCCTTACCACCCAGGCTTAACCCCAAGCTATGGATGAGAGCTGTTGCCGCAGACCAAGCCCTGTCCCTAGGTACTCTGCTCTTACTGCTGGCCTCTGCTGCTCCCATAATTCCATTTCTCCCCTTTTCAGGTCAGGAGGAAGTAGGTGTTTAGCATATCTTATTTTTTTCTTAAAAGTATTTAGCAGATTAAGTTACTTGGTATATATTTATTTGCATAAAGGCAGTTTGGTTGCCACTTTGAGCAAAACCAAAAGAGGAAGATTGTCCTGGGGGAAGGCGAACTTCAGCAAGGAGGTTCCTAAGTTCAGGGAGGTGGGGATGCTCCCATTACGTGGAAATCATCTCCTATACTCATCGGCTCCCACATCAAGCCCACCAGTTCTTGTCAGATAAGCCACAGGGCTTGAAGCCTAAAGTGATTCGGGATTGATTTTGTTTGCTTAAATAACAATCTCCCTGACCTCGGTTTCGTGAGTCAGCATTTCTAGTGTAAATTATTTACAATAAAAGCACTAAGGCGGGTCTATGTGGTATGGAAGTAAACTCAAACTCAAATTATAGACAGAGGGCACAAAAACCATAGCTGTGTGTTTTCCAATTTACCGTACGGCAGAAGGACATTCCAAGGGCATAATGGAAGCCATAAGGTTGTACTGAGTATGGTCATGATGTTCCAGAAAATGCTCACAAGTTGAATTCTTCTTCTGACTTACAGACCAGTGTATGTAGCAGAGCTTAGATCTATGGGTCCTCTATGAGACCACTCTTCCCCAAGCAGGAGTTTGGCAGTTTAGACAGACAGTTCTTGTTTTTATGTTTTAAGGGTCAGGAAGATTTATTCGTACAATTCACATTCATTTTCAGAGACATTTAATTGTTTCTTGGCGATTCCTGTGCAGAATGTGGAAATATATAAGGTTATTCATATTAAAATTTTACTGTAAAATTGCTACCGTCACGTATATAAATGAGACTTTACAGACTGGCTATCACTAAGTGTTTGTGCACTCACATGACACTACTGATGCTGTTGCCTCGAACTTCTCTACCTTCTACTGTTCAATACACTGTTTGCATTTCGAAATGGACACTTTGGAGAGGGGCTTGGTTTTTGAAACTGGTTTATAGATAGAGCTGAGTGCCAGCATTGTGGGCCTGTCTCATCACATCCGCCAGGGAAACCCTTCTCCGAAGGCCCAGGAAACAATTCCCGGGGGTAAGATTTGGTGATAGAGCCTGCCGATCTTCACGTGGTTTCCATCTTCTTCCTATGAACAGACTGCAGTAAGAACAAAGCATCTGTGATCCAAACCACAAGTGTTTTAGTCGGGAGAAAAACACATGGAACTTGCTCTGAGAGACTTGATTGATTATTTTATGTTTGGATACTACATTTCCAGCATCTCCTAAAAATCGTAATTTTTTTATTTGCATGTATAAAACATATTTTCATCATATCTACCCCACTTCCCCATTCTATCTCCCTCAACTTTAGCATAACAAATGATTTTTTTTAGATGTGACCTTGAATTCAGTTTTTCTGTATTTTATTGTGTTTTTTTTTGGTGTTTTTTGTTATTGTTGATTTTGTCTATATTCATCAAGGTGATTTGTCTGTCATTTTCTTTTTGTGTATGTCACTTTCTGGCCTTGGTATCAGGGTAATACTGGCTTCATTAAAGGCATTTGGAGACCCACCTTCCTATTCTCTTTTTAATTTTTTTCTAGCATCTGGGCCTGGGCTTTTGAATTTTTTTTAATTAGGAGAGATTCATTACTGTTCCAATCTTATTTCTGAGTATAGCTCTTCCTTAGTTAATTTTCTATTGCTAAGATAAAACACCATGACCAAAAGCAACTTGAGGAGAAAAGGGTTATTCCAGCTTAAAACATTCAGGTCACACTCATCATCACCCAGGGAAGTCAGGGCTGCAGCATCAATCAGGAAACTGAGGTGGAAGCTGCTGTAGAGGTCATGGGTGTGTGCTGCTTCCTGGCTTGCTGCGTGCTTGCCCGCCTTTCTTTCTTTCTTTCTTTCTTTCTTTCTTTCTTTCTTTCTTTCTTTCTTTCTTTCTTTCTTTCTTTCTTTCTTTCTTTCGTTTATTGAGACAGGGTTTCTCTGTAGCTTAGGAGCCTGTCTTGGAACTAGCTCTTGTAGACCAGGCTAGCCTCAAACTCTCAGAGATCCGCCTGCCTCTGCCTCCTGAGTGCTGAGATTAAAGGCTTGTTTCACTGCCACCCAGCCTAGCTTGCTTTCTTACAGTATTCAGGATCACAAGCACACATACGGCACCACTCATAGTGAGCTGGACCCTCCCACGTCCATCATTAGTCAGGATAATGCACTAAAGACTTGCCCTCAGGGCATCTGGTTGTGGATATTTTCTCAGTTAAACAATTAAAGTTCCCTTTTCCAAAATGCCTATAGCTTGTGTCAAGCTGACATGAACTTGTCATCACAAGGTCTGGTAAAATTATTTAATTCAACATGGTTAATTCGGGTAGGTCATATGCATATAGAAAGTCATCTCTCTTTTTTAAATTTTTCAATTTAGTGAAATAGGACTGTTTTTGGTTTGTTTGTGGGTTTTTTTTTTTTTTTTACTTTTTAAAATGGGCTTCATTGGTACCCATTACAATATCTCCCTTCCCCCACCCTCTCTCTCTTAGGTCTTCTCTCTTTCTTTTGTTTAATTCAGTTAAGTGTTCTTTGTGTTTATCTTTTCAAAGAACTAGCTTTATTTCTGTTATGGTCTCAATCATTTCTCCCTGTCTATTGCTTTGAAGTTTGGTTCGTGATTGTTCGTCCACAGCAATAATTTGAGTTCTCCCAAAGTATTTGATCTAGGAAATGACAATGATGAATGTTCCTCATAGGACTTCCTAATTATGTCCTATAGTCATGTGTATTGTCATTTTTGTTAAATTCTAGGAATTCTTTTATTGCCTTCCTAATTTTTCACCTTTCATTGTTCAGCAGTAATTTGTTTAATCTTTATGAATTTGTGTGCTTTCTCTACTTTCTCTCCCTGGTGATACCTAACTGTGTTGCATTGTGGTCAGAAAGAATACAAGATATTATTTAAATCTTTCCAGAACCCCTGAGGCTTCTTATATGTCCTAATATGTGGTTTATCTTGGCAAAAGTTCCAGGGGCTGCTGAGAAGAGCAGGTGTTTTCTAGTGTTTAGGTGTAATATTCTGTAGCTGTCTGTTCTGTCTATTTGACTATGGTTCCATTTAACTCTGATGTTTCTCTGCTGTTAATTTTTGTCTGGATGCTGTCATTATTTTATAATAACGTGACAGTGGGACCCTGAAATCTCCCACTGTTGCTGTGATGGGTTCACAACTAGAAATATTTGCTTTATGAAACTGAGTGTACCTGTATTTGGTGCATACGTGGTTAGAACTGTCATATCATCTGAAACGTGACTTGAACTTCATTTCTTCTGAATAGCTTTAGTTTGAAATCTATTTTTTTTATATTAGAATAGCTACACCAGCTTGTTTCCTAGTTACATGTGCTTGGGGTATCTTTTCCCATTCATCCTGTAGTATTATCTGCCTTTGAAAGTAAGGTGTGTTTCTCAGAGTTAGCAGAAAAGTTGGATCCTGCTTTTTAAATCCAGTCTGGATCCGTGTCTTCTTACTGGTGAACTTAAATCATTCATATTCAGAGTCATTATTTAAAAATGTGTGTATTGATTTTTGTAATTTTGTTCATTTTATGGTGTTTTCTTAGACTTATTTTGATTAACTACTCTGGTATTGTGTATTTTCCCCTGTTTCCTCTTTGGGGTATTTCTCCTTCTCTTCAGTCTGAAGAATTCCTTCCAGTATCTTCCATAGAGCTGACTTCCTGGTAATATATTCCTTTAGTCTGTTTTTGTAATAGAAAGGTTTCGTTTCTCTTTCAGCTTTAATAGATAGTGTCATTGGGTATAATAGCCTGAGTCTGGCAGCCATGACTTTTCAGAACTTGGAATGCATCTTTCCAAGCCATTGACTTTTAACAGTTTCCATGGTGAATTTTGATGGGTCTGCCTTTCCATGTGACATGGCCCTTTCCTCTTGCATCTTCCAGACACTTTTCTTTCTGTGCCCACCCTACATTGCTTTTGTACCATGAAAAGTTGAGATTCTTCTTGGAAAAGTTTCTAATTAAGCTCGTAAAACCCATAGCCAAGTAGCAAATGTAAGTCTTGCAGGAGTCCAAATGCCAATAACAGCACCATGAGCTGGCATCTAGAGGTGAGGACAGTCACCTTCAGTTTTGAGTGAGCCACAGAACCTGTGTGTGGCTCAGTACCAAACTGTAAAGCTAATTAACTTTTGTCAAGGCAGTAGTATGCCATTTACTTCTAGACTTAGTTTAATTTTAGTTTATAAGTCTTTTTATCATCTTCATTTTGAGGATAATTAAGTCACTGTGAAAATATACCATAGTATATACCATAACTCCTGTTATTTTAGAGGATCTGTTCTGCTGTGCCTATGCACAGCTCTAGGGATTGACCTGATTGCCCTCCATCAAGAGAATGGTGAAAAGAGAAACATATGGACACATAGAAAAGCTGTTGAATTCTGGTGGAGAAGCCTCGGTACCTTGGAAAGTCAGCATGTTTGATGTTGAAAAATATAGTTAAACAGGGAGGATAGGCAGACAGCTGAACAGGAGGCAGGTTTGGCTAGTTTCCCTAGGAACTGCCTCTGCTGGGGAGTAGTCTTCAGGCAGTAAACATTGTAGCAGTATGGAGAAGAGAACTATTTTTTTCTGCACAATTTTCTGCACGTATTATCAACATTCCCTTTAGGACCAGGAGATAAGACTTGTCATTTTCCTGAGCCTACCCTGGGAAAGACTTTGCTGTTCCCATGAGTCTGAGGCTTTAGTCCTTGACATGGCCTTGCCTGTGTCAACAACACACAGTCACTCAGGAGTCCACTCCTTCCCTACAGTGTTCGGAGAACCTCAGAGGATGTCTGAAACCGCAGATACTACTAAATCTTGTGTATGTTGTTTTTAACAGATATGAACATACTTCTTGTAAAATTTAACTTACAAATTAGACAAAGTAGGGGATCATCAATGATGACTAATGAAAAAAAAGAGCCATGATCATAATAGTTTGCAGTAGAATTACCAGCATCTTTACTCTTGTTCTTTGAGGTTATTGTTTAGTAAAATAAAGGTATTTTAAGATGAGCAATGTGATGGCTAAAAGACCAATCTTGTGACAGATGGCAGCTTTGCTATTGCTGGGTGGCTAATATACTGCAAGGACACACTAGTCAAGGAGAGGGTTCATGGTCCCAAGGGCAGAGGACAATGATATGACATCGCTGAGCTCAGAACACGGTATATTTTAAATTCTCTGAATTGTAATTTTAGGAACTTTCCATTTAACTTTTTCATCTAGCAGTTGAATACAGGTAACTGAAATTATGGACTATAAAATTGTGAATAAGAGGAGCTGCTGTATTATTGCTCTCTGTTTTGGGGAAGGAACCAATGCCCTAAAGAAATTCTGATCCTCCTCCCCATTCTTCTTTTTTTAAAAATGCATTTCCAGATGTTATATACCAGATAAATATCTAGACTCTGAGTTTAATACGTATTTAACAAACATCTAAAAGCAGATCAGAAAAGTTGCTCTTGATCCAAAGGGGAAATGCCGCTGTTTTAAAAGTTATCCAATTTATCAAATTAGCCTTTCTCTTTTTAATGATATTGCTGTTTAATCTTACCCAGAAAGAAGTTTCTGAGTATGTGTATAGCCCAGATATAATTGTAATATTTTAAGACTTTATAAATTGTAGGAGTATATGCATTTCATGGTTGAATGGCACATTCATGACTTAAAACAAATAACGGTTTTTGGTCAATGGTGGAACAAAGTAAACCTTTATTGCTAACATGAACACATAGAGTGTAAGACTGTAGGACTTGAACAGGACTTTAACAAGCATGACCTTTCCATGAAAATAGGGTCATATGACTAATGTATCTTGAGGATGGAAGTAAAAGTCCCATGAGACACTGAAGTGATGACTAACATCTCAGAGTGACTGCTGAGAATTTGTTCATGAAGGCAGAAAATTCTTTTTTGTAAAGAGAGAGTACACAAAGAGGGAAGTAGAATACAGCTGGGCAAAGCAAAAAAAAAAAAAAAAAAGGCCTCCAGCACACCACAGACTCACTGGAAGTGACTATAAGCTAGTCCCAATTAAATGTTTTCCTTTTTACAAGTTGCCATGATCATAGTGTCTCTTCACAGAAATAGAAGCCATCACTAAGACAATTACTAAGAAAAATAATCTGGAAAAGTAGAAAATTGCAAACCTAAAGGTCAACCCCAGTTAGAACTTCCTAGAATGAGGTCATAGAAACACATGTACAAGGGAGCAGGGGTCTTCCTCACAAGGTGCCCCTGTTAGTGCAGACCTCTCCCTCAAACAAGGTGCTATTTGCATTTAGTTTGCTCCAAATCCCACCCTCTGTAAAGTCATCTCCACAGAGAGGGAATGTTAAGTAGAGTGGAGGAAAATACCGAAGTAGGGTTGCTGCCGTGCTCCTGACTGTGGGCGCGTACGTTCTCCTCCTCAGAGTTCTCAGGTAACACGTAACAGGAGAAGTAGCATCCAGGCAAGACTAAATGACCTCCATGGAGCTTTTTAAACAGGGGCTGCCAGGCCACGAGGGGACCAGTTTCAGTGACTTCCTTCTTTCCAGTCCTTTTAACTACCAGAGTGCAGGCATGGCTCTTCCCCAGGGCCCTTTAGTCAGTAGGTTCTAATGCTGCCTGGGGGCTGACATAGTTCAACTGTATCCCTAAAACCACGTTGCAGGCTGCGCATTTCAATTTTCTCAAAATACAAAGGAGGAGTATTTGTTCTCTGCGAACTCTTCAAGTCGTCTCCCAGCCCTCCCTTGCTTCCTTTTTCTTCATCTTGTCATCCTTCCTGTCTCCTCCTCCATTTTCTTTCCTCCTTTCCCTTCTCTTTCTTTAATCCTCTCTTTATAGGATAGTCACTGTATTTGAAGCACAAACTACAACATCACAATAATTTTAATGAACTCAGTAAATTTATTAAATCTTATAAGTTTGTGCAAACCAAAAGGAGAACCAGATAACCAGAAGACTTGAGAGAATGTAGGTGTATTCTTATAATCTCATAGTAAAATTATTGTGCCCATACGCAAGCACACACAATTGACTGTTGGTACTTTTCAGCCAAAGTTATTTACTACCGTGTCTTCATATAGGAGAATAAGTGAATAGAGAGGTAGCACAGTGGTTATGAACATTGGCCACTCCTGCAGACGACCGGCTGGGCTGGGTTCCCAGAACTTACATGGTAGCTCACAACTGTCCCCAACTCAAGATCTAGGGTGTCTGACACTCTCTTCTGACCTCTGCGGGCACCAGACACAGAGGTGGTGCACGTACATGCATGTAGGCAAAACACCCATACACATAAAACAAATAAATATTTTTTTTTAAAAAAAAGTGAGTTTCATATGTAAACTGTAGCTAATTGGTAAAATGCTTCTTAAGAAATTAGTGACTGGACTGGGGGAAAGACTCAGTGGTTAAGAGCACTTAATGTTCTTAAAGAAAACTCCCAGATTGGTTCCCAGCACCCACGTTGGGTGGCTTACAACTTCTTATAATTCCAGCTCCAAAGGCTCTAGAACCCTCTTCTGGCCAATGTGGGCATCTGAATTTTCATGTACAAATAAGTCTGTCTGTACAAACACATGACACACACAGACACATAATTAATAATAATTTTTTTAAAGAAATATCAATGGCCACAGTGTGGGAACTAATTGGAGGTTTCCTGACTGTTTGCCATGGCTTTGGTGGATGACAGGGGTGTCAAAAAAGGAGATTCTGATTTGGCTTCATCATTTAACCAACCACAAGTTCTCAAGGTCATGATTATTTTTCCCAGACTCCTGTGAAGGTCAAGTTAAATCTTGTGTTTTGAAACAGTTTCAACAATGTAAGAACTCTTATTATATTAAGTGGAAATGGCCACTCGGTGGCATTGTAAAGTAATCTATGCTTTAGAAAAATATAGCTTAGAGGATACAGATATAGCTTTGGGGCAAAGCACTTTCTTAGCTTGTGTGAGACCCTGGGTTTGATCCCCAGTACCACAAACAATAAGAATAATTACAACAGACATCTCCTTCGAGACACAGACCTGGATCTTGTCAACATGTGGGTAATAGATTAGATCTTAGTATATACAGAGAGCTGCCCCTTTCCCACTTGAATAAAATAGCTGAGGACATAAGCCATATGTGCTGGTGACGGGAGATTTCAGCTGAAATGGCACAGCGCAGTGAGGCAGTCTCTGCCACTGTCTCTTTCCCTCCGTCCCCGTTTTCCTTCCCATCATTCAAACCTGTGTTTGGTCTGTTTCTATGGCATCCCTTCCTCTGTATTGTAGACCCCTCCAGAGAAGTGTATGCCTCTGTCCTTTCTCTATGCCTTCTACTTCAAGCTGGGGCTTATTATATAGAACACACTTGGCTTTTTTAGGGGCAAAGTGACAGGTATGCTATCTACTGTTCCGATCTAATTAGCTAGGCTACACTAATTCACTACAGAAAAATAAGTATGTATTGTTCTCTAACTCTCTGACTGTAGTTAAACTTAACTGACGCAAGGCGCCTTAAACAAGTGGGCATCATTAGCAAGCCCTACCAGTGTAAGCTGAGTTCAGTCATGGTTTAGTAATTTTTTAAAGTAACATTTATTTCCTTTAACTTTCATAAGATTCAATTAAAGAAAAACATCTCAACTGCTTCAATCTTTCTAATCCAATATGTTTTTTTTTTATTATTTTTTTCATGAAACCCTTGGGAATGCGTTCTTCCCCTTCCCTTTCAAGGACTCTGTGGGAAAGCTGCTTGCATTTGCTTATGAGGTTCATATCAGTGACAGTCATTTGGGAGGTTGTAAACCAAGGAATGAAAGAGACATCCAGACCACATCAGCATCAGTGCCCTAAACACATCTTCCTTCCTGTTAGGAAATCTGCAGTAATTCCAGGTCTGGGTTCAGGAAGACGACGACAGCCATGCTACAGCCATTTCCCTAGAGTCATGGTTGGGTTTGCCATTCTTTGAAATCTTTTGAAAATCTGGATGTAACAGGACAGCGTGGGCAGGGTTGTTGCTGCCAGTTCCTGTGAGGGAAATGGAGCCCCGTTCTGTCTGCCAGACTTCTCTACTTACAGACTAAGGAAAGTGGGGATGTGGGTGCTTAGAGCCCTCTGTCACCCCTGGGCTATGAAATCTAGTCCTTAGATGGTTACCAGGAAAAGCATTTAAGAACTAGGCTATTTTCAGTCCAGTCTCTTTTCCTTGAGCATTGTTTGAGCACAGTCAGGGTGATACTGATGAGGTTGAAGCTTGTTGCACTGCTGTTGTGCGGGGCAGATGGGCAGTGGATTCTCCCTCATAGCCTGCACTGGTGTCCTTTAAACAACTGCAACATTTCAGGAAATGAGGGGGAAATGGCTTTTTTTTCAATTATGAGCCAACTAAAATATTTCAAATTTAATGATGACTTCCTTGAATATTTTATCTCAAAATGGATGTAACTACAGCTTTTACTACCCAATAAGGGACGGTCCCTGAATGAGCACTCAGAATTTTAGTATTGTACCTTTTTTACTGGCTTGTGACCTTATATGATAAAGATCCATTACCTCTATTTTCTGGAGTAGATAATAGGTGGTTTTCATCAAAGCCACCTTCTTACCAATCTTAACCTGTCACTGACAGGTTAGGACATCTTACCATATCTTCCCATGCCTTCCTGTGAGTATGAAGGGTGTGCCCGAGTGTGTATCCCTGCAGTAACATGCCACTAATTTGCACAGTTGTCTTGATATCTTGCATATAAGTTATAACAACCACCTAAGTCAACTACTTCTGTAGTACCCTGAATCAGAGAATCCTGTCTTTGTGGATTGTTAGTAGGAGTCACTCTGAAGTTTAAAGAAGGAATCAACCATGGGCTTGTAGCGACTCACAGACCACCCCCTTTGTTGTAATAAGAGCAGAGGGGCTGCGTCCCTGGCACCCGGCCGCCCGCACGGCTAGCTTTACCCAAAATAATTACACGGAAACTATATTCTTTTAAACACTGCCTGGCCCATTAATTCCAGCCTTTTATTGGCTAGCTCTTACATATTGACCTAACCCATTTCTAATAATCTGTGTAGCCCACGAGGTGGCTTACCAGGGAAGATCTTAAACTGCGGCTGTGTCAGGAGTGAGAATCATGGCGACTGCCTGATTCAGCTTCTTTCTCCCAGCATTCTGTTCTGTTTTCTCCGCCTACCTAAGGGTTGGCCTATCAAATGGGCCTAGGCAGTTTCTTTATTAATAAGAAATCACTCCCACATCACCCCTTGAGGGTTAATCTGCATATGTTTTCTTCACAACACTTGGGAAGGATTTCTATTCTGTCCCAAACCACTCTCTCATATTCCTTGCTCTCAGTAATGAGCACATGGATTCCGAGAACCCATTCTAATCTGTCATCTTAGAAACAGCCCCAATGCAAAAGTTAAGAACCCTTCATTTCAGTAGCAATATTTGGCAAGTATTACATTAAGCCAAGGAAATGCATTTTTTTTTGAGAATTCATACCATATACTTGCAAGAAATGCTAATGTGATAAAAACTAATTATATATAATGAATAAGATTTGATAACCAAGGAGTTTAGAGTCAAAAAATAAAATAGATCAGTTGATATGATTGATATGATTGAGTAATAATAATATTACCATGTGATTGCATTAATACCCACATATTTCAATTGTAGTTTTCTGACCCCCTAACACATGCTATGGCACGTATGTACACACCCACCACTCACACAAAGTAAATATTTTTTAAATATATAAAGATTGACAATATGCCTGAAAAGTTACCTGCATCTTCAAAAGCTCAGTGTGCCCTCTGCAGTCTTGAGTGTTTGTTATGATCTTTGGTACTGTTTTCATTAGGGTTTCTATTAGTGTGATAAAACACAATGACCAAAAGCAACTTGGGGAGGAAAGGATTTATTTCACCTAGTAGTTCATAAGTCCATAACTGAAAGAAGCCAGGAGAGAAATCTGGAAGCAAAATCTGATACAGAGGACATGAAGGGCTGATGATGACTTGCTATGATGAGAACCACCTGCCCAAGTGCAGCCCTGTCCACAGTAAGCTGGGTCTTTCCACATCAGTCACCAGTTGAAGAAGAAGGAGAAAGAGGAGGAGGATGGGGAGGAAGAGGGAGAGAAAGAGGAAAGAGAAGAGGAAGAAAGGAAGGAAGAAAGGAAGGCAGAAAGAAAGAAAGAAAGAAAGAAAGAAAGAAAGAAAGAAAGAAAGAAAGAGAAAAAGAAGGAATAAGGAAGGAAGAGAATCACAGGCTTGCCTTGCCTATAGGCCAATCTAGTGGGGACATTTTCTCAATTGATGTTTCCCTTTTCCAAAATGTCTCTTCAAGTTGTCATAAAATTAACCATAACAGATGCGGCTAAATTTCTATCATCCATATTTTGTTTCACGCTATCTGTGGTTTTTCCCTTTTCATTTTTTTCTCTTAATTTTTTAAATTAATTTTGTCTCAGTTGTTGGTTATCTAAAGCTGCTTCATTATTAGGTGGTTTTCTGTGATGATTTTCTGTTCACTCTTAGCTTAGCCTGCCTTCACACTCACTGAGAGCAGTGAGATGACGTCATAATGCTTATGCCCTTCCTTGCCTTTTTGTTGTCATTGTCATTTTTGCTTATTTATGTTAGAAAGCTACATGGCTACTGTATGTGTCTGAACAGTCAATGTTCAAGAGGGTTGTATAATAGGTAAAAAAAAATCTCTGCTGACCCACATGGTCAGCATGGCCCAGCACACCTCCTGTCTCTTGCAACCCCATGGTATTTAGCGTCATTTCCTTATACAGAACTAACTTCTGTAAATTTTTTGTGAGAGTTTGCTTGTGAGTTGTTTTACCTTATTTTCTGTCTGAAGAAGTTTGCTTCACTTTGGTGTGTGTGTGTGTGTGTGTGTGTGTGTGTGTATGTGTGTGTGTGTGTGTGTGTACATATGTACCCATGCATGTAGGTTGAAGGTAAATGTCAGATGTCTTTCTGAATAACTCCCCACATTACTTTTTGACAGAGTCTCTTGTCAAACCTGGAGCCCATCAGTTCATCATGGTCAGCTGACCAAGAAGCCCCAGGATCCTCTTGCCTCTGCCTCTTCAACACCAGGATTACACACATGCGCTACCATGCTTTATGTAGATACAGGGTCTAACAGCCAAGGCTGGTCTCTCACACACAACCCCAAACCTCCAAGATGCTGGCATTAGAAGTGGATACTGCCATATCCAGGTTTACCTTTTGTCTTCTGCGATATTCTTACTGGCTTTAAACTCACATCTGGGACAGGACTGCAGACTAGGCTTTCCTCTTCCCCAAATTCTCCTGTTCTCACTGACCTGCCTCTGCTTCCTGTCTGTAATCCCACCCGTACTTCCTGCCTGGCTACTGGCCAATCAGTGTTTATTTAAAATATAATTGACAGAATACAGACCATTGTCCCATACCAATCCATACATCTTGAATACCACAATAAACACACATTTATGTATTTGTTCTAATGAATTAAAAAAACCATTGTACAAAGCTAGGGAAAGCCTCAATATTTCTTTAAGAATATAGTGTTTTCCTAGGAAATGTTGGCCAGCCCCTCCTGGAATTTTGTATTTCTGAGACAGACGACTAGATAGTCTAGACAAAAATCAGAAATCAAATTTGTACCTCACACTGCCTTTGCCCAAGCTGCTAGAGTTAGTTAGAGACTCCATTGTGTCTATACTTCTAATTACACATGTATGACTTTCATGGGATTTAGCAGAAATTCCTTTGGCGTTCTCCTCTTTGGTTCCTGCTAATCTCTTAGAACAAATTCATGTAGAGCCATGAACTAAGCAGTGGTTCCAATTAAAAATTTTAATGTCACATAAAATATAGGTCATCAAAGCTCCCAGTTTCTGGCATCTTTTCTTGCAACCACACTAAGGATGTGAGCTCATCTTACAATATGAATCGCTGTTGCCTCTTTGTCTCTTTCATGCTTTAGAAACTTGCTTTATGGAAAATCTTTATTGTTCAAAGTGAATTACTGCTTAAGCTCACCCACAATTTGTTTTCTGAGCATGGAGACTCAAAAAAAGTTTATTGCCACCTCGCAGAACAATAGCTTGCTCTTTGTAGATAAAGTCTAAATGATTTTTTAAAAAGTATTCTTTGGGATTGTTCAAAACTAATTAAAACCCTTAAGTTAAAAATATAAAAATCTGCACCCACTTCCTAAAGAGGCTTCTCAAGGAGACGGATTTACGAGCCTTCCTTCCTCTGTCTGGCCCTGGATGTTGGCAGAAGCCAGTGCTTAAAATAGGTGTTAGCCTGTGGTCAGCCCTTGTTTCTATTAATACCTAATAATGTCTAGTGTAGGACTTCGTATTTTAGATTTCTGCAGATATTTACAAAGCTGTCTCCCCACTATTATTTTACTCTGTCTGAGAACCACTGGGAATGAGGATGCTCAGGGAAGGCCACTGTAGAAAGAAGGCCCAGGCTTACAGCCTCCGTCACAGCTAGTCTGTGTGTTCAATTCCAGTTTAACCACATGTCCTCTGATCTCAAACTTGGCCCTCTTTCTATTAGTCCATGGCTGCTTTACTTCCTCTTTGGGGGAGTTAGGAGGTTTAACTCCTTATAAAATGGGACCTTAGCATGCAGTTTCCACGACTAACTTATTTATTAGAAGTAAAGTGTGGACTGTCTATGTGAGATCTATTTGTTGCTCATCTGTAGAACTTACAGTGGAAAGCCATTTTTCTTATCTCTGGTCGCCTTGGAGAGCCATTATTTGTGTCCCAAACAACTGGATTAAAGAACTTCTTTAAGGCGATTCTACTCACTACAGTCCAAACAACACCTTTGATAGGGAGGAGTTTTACTCAGCAAAATGGCCAGTAGTCAAAACCCAACCACATCCCCTACTATGGCAAAACTCCCAACTAATGTGTTTGATTTAACACGGTATTGTCATGGGAACAAGCTGCCCAAGGAGTACAGTCTCCAAGAGGCTTAGAGTGCCCTGATTAAGATGCAAGGTCCAAAACTCTAGGGGAATTTCCCAGGCCTCTCATGCATGTGGTAAGCACTAACCATGGAGGTCACCTCTCATTCATCCTTGTGGGATCCTGGCTCCTATGGGGTGTTCCGAGGAGCAGTGTTTAACTGTGTGCCATCCCCTGGTCATTACATGGATTTTCCCAGTAAACAGTTTATTCTTCATCGACTAAATACTCATCTCTCTTCGTGATGGGGAGCAGGATCATAGTGTGTTTCAGCGGTCCTTGTCACTGGGGCTGAAACAGCACAGACTGAAATAAAAGTGTACTCAGAGTTAGGACCCACCCACACCTCTGAGCTCTCCAGGGAAACAGCAGTAGAATCCAGGTGTGGTGGCTGCACACTTGTGATGATCCCCGTCCTGAAGAGGCTGTCAGGCACGGGCAGTGAGGGTTGAGGCCAGCTAGGTAGGCTACATAGCAAGTTCC
Source organism: Microtus pennsylvanicus (assembly GCF_037038515.1). Classification (NCBI taxonomy): domain Eukaryota; kingdom Metazoa; phylum Chordata; class Mammalia; order Rodentia; family Cricetidae; genus Microtus; species Microtus pennsylvanicus. The sequence goes on from NC_134582.1 coordinate 22,434,587, forward strand.
AGGACAGCCTGGGCTGCGTAGAAAGACCTCGTTTTGGCAAGCATAACCAAAATATTTTTTAAAAATATAAATAAACGAATCTGGAAAACAGGCTAATGGTGGACTTACAAGGAGGTAGAAGCTGGGTGGTGCTCAGAATTCCGGGAGCCCTCCTTGCAGCCTCCTGCCAAAGAAGCTGCCCTGCTGGAAGGGATGCTTGATCTGTTTGCCATCGCGTCTTCAGAGCAGAACCCTGTAGAACACACTTCCCACCCCCACTCTCTGATCTCCTTTCCTCTAGCAAAGGTGCAGTTCACTGGTTTTGTTTTGCTTATTTGTCCTGTAATGATGACATTTGGCTCCTTCTTCCTGCTTTCAGGGGCATAGGCTTTCTAGTTTGGGCAAAAACTTTGCAACTTACTTTCAGCTTTCTCTGGACAGGAGAAGTTAGCTGAACTGTGCTTTAGCAGAATGATCTTCCCTCAAACAACATTGTATCACAAGCTTGCTACTGTCTGCTTGCTTGTGACCCACTCACCCGCAGAGGTGTTCTGAGACTTCCTTTCATCCACCCCCACCCCCAGAAAGTTAAACCTTTCAAGAATACGTTGAAAAGAGATCTCAGTCAGTCCATTCTCCAGAACACATTGCTAAGTTGCTAAGCAAGGTGAGCTTTTGTGAGCTCAATGAAGGAATCATAAAGTTTGTTTTGCTTAGAGGGGACTGGTGAGGCTGCAGTCCTGAGCTCTCTGATGCCAGAGCTGCTCTGACGAAAAGACTCCAGGGAAAGGCTCTCATGCTTGAAGGCAGAAGTGGCACTTTGAGTTCTAGAAAATCACTGGGGCAACAGATGCCTTCCTGCAGGCTGAGTCACTGCAGCAGATCATCAGGTCCCTTGCTCTGAAAAGTAAGTGAAATTAGGGATCCTCTGCAATGACTTCCCAAGTTGTTTCCAAAGATCCCGTGACAGTGACCCCACACGGAAGAGAGTCGTCAGCTTAAGTGGATTGCTTCCCATTGTTACCACTGCCAAAGCCTTCCTCATATCTCACAGGAAAACGAGGAGCAGAGAGTCCAAGCCTCTTCGAGGTTCACATGGGCAGGGCAGGCTGAGCCTGGGGTGCGGCGCTAGGCGTCCTTGCAACTGGGAGTGCTCAGCAGTTCAGGCCAGGCTCCATACACCTGTGGGAGAGGCGTGGCTTGGTTACCAGGCAGCTGCAGTAAGAGCCTTGGCTCTGGAGCAGTGACCCCACTTGTTCTTTTTTGCCTTACCGGACACCAGGCTTTGTCATGATCCCAGTTCAGTCACTTTCTTTTATGTAAGCTAAAAATACCATTTTCCTTTATAAAGAATCAAACCTTAAAATTGAGAACAGCGCCCCCTTCCTTCCTCTTCACTTACTGCAAGAGAAACAAACAGGTTTCTTGCCAGCAACAAGATCTGTAAACTTGTGGGTTTGACAAGAAACATCTTTGATTGTCTGGAGCACATGCTGCCCCCTAGGACAAAACCAGAAGCAGTACCCCACTAATCTCCTCCCCATTGTACAATCTAGGTACAACTGACCAGAAATTGGTAAGGACCCAAGCATAAACCCTTTGACTAGGGAAGTAAATGCCGAGTAGTGGTTAGCAGGCAGATTAGAGCCACGCATCTTGCCGTGGAATCCTGGCTTTCTCGCTTAATACCATGGGAAACTGGCCAAGTCAATCAGTGGATCCTTGACCTCAGCTCCCACATCTGTAAAGTGGATAGAGCAACACTCCTTATCTTGTAGGCAGGTTTGGATATTAAAATAAAGCTTTGATTGATGCCTGGCACATAGTGTCATGTGACTACTCTTATTTATGGCTGTTTATTTAGTTTGTGGTTCTGAGGATTGAACCCAAGGCCCTCGCATATGCTCAGCAAGTACTTTCAGTAAGAGCTGGCTCCAGCTGTGTAGTGACTTACTAAATAAGAAGTAAATAAAGGAAAAAAAGAAAGTTATTTAAGGTTAAAAAAAATAAAGACTCCCTACTTCTTTAGAAGGTTCCTTGGAACAGTTGAAGAATGGGGTCCTTGTTATAGCAGCACCTTCTGAGAGATCTGCACAGCCACTGGCTCTGGGTAATTATTTGCTGGCGCTCTTTGCTATCTCTCTCTCTCTCACACACACACACACACACACACACACTATTGGTAATGTCTAACACTCATTTCTGACTCTTTGTACAAGACTTACGTTGTCAAAAAAAAATCATACAGAAATCCTTAGCCTGTTAACAAGTATTCTCAGCCTTTTACAAATGGAATTTGAAACAGATTTCCTGCCTGACTTAGGGTGGGACTCAGCTCACAAAGCCCCTTTCTCATGCCTCTTGCTGTGGTACGTGTGCCACGAGAGCCACTGGGGCCCGGACCTGCTGTGGTATGCACGCCATGAGCCATGAGAGCCAGTGGACTCCGAGCGTTTCCCTGGGGCCCAGGCACAGGTCTGGAGCCTGGCCTTTGCCCTGGGTCTGCTCTGTTCCAGGACTCTGATGCAAGGGGTGACAATGTCCACTCTTCCTCTCCCGCGGACTAGAACAATCTTAGCAGCTGCTCACACCATGTCACAACAGTAGAACATGAGTTTGAAATGAGCACCCAGTTTCTCCCACAAAAACACTTTGGTGGATCCTGAATAACGTGGGTGATTTTAATAGGCAGGACTTGTTTAAGATTTTGAAGAGTTACATGACACTGTCTGTCCACTTTAATTACTGACCCTTCATTACAACACATGAAATAAGTCTTTATATGACATACCTCCGTGGCAGTGGCTCTGTGTAAGTCGCAAAAGTGCAATGCAAAGACACAGAAAACAGCTTGTTCCTGTGATAGTGAGACCCTGTAGTATGCAGCACTATACATACTATACTATACTAGTATGTAGTATGTGTGTGTGTTTAAATACACACATACACACACACAAAAACGCACATGAACATACACACATATTAACTTGTCAATAGGCAAATAACATTTAGTAGATTGATAAACACATTGCAAAATAAATAAAAAATTATTAATGATCTAGAACATACGTTCATAGGAAGTCATGAAGGAAGCTCTGATAGAGGCATGAAGAAAGTTTAAAAACAGGCTACCGCAAGGAAGTTTTCATAACATTTTTCCAAATTTTCATTTAATTTAAAAGTTCAGTAGATACATAAAAACATAAAAGTTGTACAACTTAGTAGGATATAGCATAATATTTGTACATGTAAATATTATGCAGTATATGAATCAAATTAAAAATATGGACAAATTAAAAAAGTTTGGTTTAATAGCATTGAAGCAAAAGATATTAATGGTCGTGGGTTCAAGTGTTTGGGCTCGTCCCTTGCACACAGATATTCTCTGCACTGTAATCTATACAGCAGCTTCAGCAAGCACCGTTTGCCTAACGACCAGTGTGCAGGCAGATACCTTTCCACTGCGACTGGAAGACTACAGTGAGCTAAAAGCTTAGTGTGAGGCTATCCATCTCTTTGAGTGAGCCCAGAGACAAACACCACCTTTTCGGCATCTTCCTGCTAATGCATCTGAATTAAACCATCAGGCAAGGAGGAAGGTGAAGTCCTGTTAATGTTTTTGCATGAATGGGCCAGAGGAATGTTTGGCTCTGAGATACCCTGCCTGGCTTTGTATTCCCCTACGCTGCTTATTCGACCTTCCCAGGCCGGCCCCACGTGTTCCTCTGCTCTGAGTTATAGCCCAGGAAGACACATGCTGGCCAGGAAGATGGGGAGAAATAACTGCTTAAAAGAAAGTAGTCACAAATCTCTTTAGGTCACCAATAAATAAGGGGGACTTTTGGCTAATACAGGGCTGGATCCAGAAAAATCCGCTGGACTTAAAATGGATTTGTGGAATACGTGGTGATGGCTTGAAGGCCTGAGACATACATGGCTAAATCTTGTGTTCCATTCTTAGGACCTTTATTCATGAACAGCTAACCTTTGCATTTGCTTTATTTATGGCCTGTGAGGATTTGGGATTAAACACACGAAGTAAAACTCGGCCTCCCCCCTCCTTTCAGAGTGGAAGTGAGCAACAATGAGCGGGACTGGGAATCCATGTTCTGGATCAAGTGTGTGTATTCAGAGTTCCTTCCCAAAGACTGCTCAGAACACAGGGAGATGCCTCAGTTTCTTTTTTAAAATCGCTGCCTGTTTGGTAGACAGGAGGGAAGGGTTTCTTTTGTTTTGTGCTACACTAGACTCCTGAGTTGGAATTGTTCCAGCAATCTTCAGGTTGAGGGCTCCGGGTTTTTTCCTCTTAGTCCAGTTTCTCCTCTCCCTGTCTGCAGCTGGAAAACACAGTTACTTGTTTTATCAAAGAATTTGTCCACACTCTCTTAATGACCACAGTTGCTTCCATGGAACATCAGATTGGAAAGTCAGAGGGAGCGCACCATTGTGTGGAACTCTCATTAAGAAAGTACACAGCCCTGAAGGTGTTACTCTTCCATCAACTAAATCCATTAATCCCCATTTAAGTTTTTGGGGCTTGGGCAAGTGCTCCCTTCTACACATTTTATGCCCCTAAAAGTGCAGTTTTGTGTCTTTGATGGGACTTGAAACATCCAGAGGGTAAAAGGCAATGAAAAGAGGCCCCTTGTAGTTGATGGCTGTCAACTACATTAGATTAGATTAGGGCATTAGATGATTCGCGTCTGCCGCACAGCCAGAGAGACAGAAACGCTTACCTCCCGTCTTGCTTCTACTTAATACCCCATGTTTGAAAATGTTCACTCTGTATGTGCAGGCTTTTTAAATGTCCTTTGGAAACATGCTTTGGCCCTGAAGTGAGTATTGATTGCTTCTCGGCTGCTTCTGATTTAAATCTCAGGGATCCTGCTGTGTGCCAACAGATGAGTCAGACATTCTTGTGTGCGGGTGTAATATTCCCAATATTTATCAGTGGAAAGCGTGGTTCTGGAGAAAAGGTTCCTTTGTTGTGAGCTATGCTATGTTGCCTTAGCACTGCTCTGCTGACCTAGGCAAATTCTCCTCAATTCTGGCTATTCTGCGTGCTCCGGTGACCCGGGAGCACCCTCCCCATCCCCCGCTATTCCATATACCCCAGTGACCCGGGAGCACCCTCCCCATCCCCCGCTATTCCATATACCCCATTGACCCGGGAGCACCCTCCCCATCCCTAGCTATTCCATATACCCCAGTGACCCGGGAGCACCCTCCCCACCCCTGGCTATTAAATATACCCCAGTGACCCGGGAGCACCCTCCCCATCCCTTGCTATTCCATATACCCCAGTGACCCGGGAGCACCCTCCCCATCCCCCGCTATTCCATATACCCCAGTGACCCGGGAGCACCCTCCCCATCCCCTGCTATTCATATACCTCAGTGACCCGGGAGCACCCTCCCCATTCCCCAGTATTCCATATACCCCAGTGACCTGGGAGCACCCTCCCCATCCCCTGCTATTCATATACCCCAGTGACCCGGGAGCACCCTCCCCATCTGTGGCTATTCCATATACCCCAGTGACCCGGGAGCACCCTCCCCATCCCTGGTTATTCTGCAGGTAGCTAGTTCTCTGGAAGCCACTCTTCGGTTATTGCTCTCATCGCCCACTTCAAGTTTCTGTGCCTAAGTCAGCATCCCCCATGGATGTTTTTGGGGGCCCACAATATAAGTGGTCTGAGTTTAAAAATAGATATTAGGAAAACCGGTGGCCTCTGAGAAGGTTGGAAGGAGATGTGGTGAGGATCTGGAGAATGCTGTGTCTCCAGAGCAATAGAATCAAAGGAAAAGCATCCCGGAAGTCTGCAGTCTGCCTCTTGTGCCTGTGTGTGTGTGACCCTGTGACCAGTGCAAGGCTTCTCCTTCCTTCTGACTCTTAAGTGAAAAATAGCAACGGATAAATGCTGGCATTCCTTCACACAAATGGGTTGGAAGAGGGTTGTATGACAAGAAGTGGATTTTTGTCTTTTCTCCCGACTCTATTTCCCTTCCCCTTCTCCTTTTTCCATTTTAATCAATACAGGAGGTCAGTAGATTGTCTTTGAATTCCTCCACTCAACTCTTCCTCCTGCCTCGGCCTCTCCAGTGGCCCAAGTGCACCAGCACAGCCAGCTGGACTAGGTGTCTTCCCCTGTCACTCTGAGTCCCTTCCTAGTTGTGTGCGGTAAAGCCTCTCAGGGGAGGACCCCAGTCAACAGTGTCCCTTTTACCATGTTCCCAGTCATTTGCGAGCCAGCTTTTCAGATCCCTGGGGTGGAAAACTGTTGCCTGCTTCCCTGGTCTTCCTGCTGGCTGTGAAGGTCTGCAGGAACTGCCGGAGAGAGGGGGTAGGGGTGGATGGGTTGCTAAACATGGAGGAAATGACCCAGGAGTCCTCCTTCATCAATGCCTGCTTTCAGTTTGTTCCTACCTCAGTTGTCCTTCTCCCCCCAGTGGAGGACCAGAAGGGCAGAAGGCACAAGTTAGCTGACAGTGGAGTCTGATTTCTGAGGCTTTCACCAAGGTGGCTGCATGCTTTGCCCAGATTTCCTTTAGACTTCATGGCTTGGGACCAGATTTCCAACCTCCTACTTGATGCCATTTCTACTGACTGACTGAGCAGATCTCCTGCAGTTACAGTCATCAAAAATAAGCCATGACAGCACACTCTGACAAAGAGCAGCTTAAGGGAGAAAAGGTGGATTTTAGTTCACAGTTCCAGGTTCTCTGTGGCAGCAAAGTCAAGGCGACAGAGCTTAAAACAGCTAGCCACATTCACCATGAGGAGAGAGGGGGCAAGTACATGCATGCTTACTACGGCTCAGCTTGCCTTTTTCCTCTTACACACACCAGACCCAGAACCTCAGAAATGATGTCACCCACAGTGGGTGGGTTTTCTCGCTTCAGTTTGTATAATCGAGACAAATCCCTTTACAAGACGGACATGTCCAAAGACCAGCCTGATCTCAACCATCCCTCACAAAGATTCTCTTGTTAAGTTGACAGTTTAAAGTAACCATCAAACCCACTTCGGGGTGCATCATAAGTGGGTAACAACCAGAGAGGCAGTTGGAAGGGCCTGGGGTTTAGGATTTAGGGTTTATCTGTGAGGTCAGGCTACAAATGTGGATCCCCAGAACCAAAGTGTAAGGACCTCAAGCAGCTGCCAGCGTCTGGGATATCCAGCTACAGAGCGGCCAGCCAGGCAGCAGTGCCCCCAGCCCTGAAAGGCAGACGGTCCCATTCCCTGCCTCGGATGAGAAACTGAACTCAAGTGGGAAGCTGGCTAGGAAAGAAGTCCTGATGACTGAAAGTCAGAAACCCATACCTCAAAGATGCCAACCTGTCAACTTGGGGAGTGGGTATGGGCTGAGAATGAATGAAGGACGTCAATGAAGATCATAGTCCATTCCTCATTGAGTCTGAAGAGAGAGAGAAAGGGAAGGGGGGCTATTTACCAACAATAGGAGTTCCCCTTATTGTACAAACTGTAGCATTTTGACTTTTATCTTTACTCCCCCATTGTTCATCTCTTGTATGTGTATAGCTATATATGCATTTGAGTATGTATGTAGCCTGATTATTATATAAACCTATGTGTACATATAGGTATGCCTGATAATTGTATATACCTATGTATGCATGTGGGTATGCATGCAGTCTGATTATTGTATATACCTATGTATGCATGTGCGTATGTATGTAGCCTAATTATTGTGATGAAATCTTCCCTAGGAAAATTTCTGTGTTCCCATGAATTATATGATACAATATTGTTGTGGCTACCCTTTTAACCAATCCCTCCCATCTCTCTCCTCTTTCCCCATGTCTTAGTACCACAGCCCTGCCCTCTATTCCTATGACCTCAGCTTGTTTAGATTCCACATATGAATGAGATCATTAGGAATTTGCCTTCCTGTGCCTTGATTTATTTCACTTAGCAATAATCTCCATATTTATTCATGGCAAATGATGTTTTCTTCTTTGTGTGGCTACTTAGCATTCTGTTGTGCAAACACAGCAGATGTCCCTTGTGCCACGCACCACGCCCCTGTGTCTGCGCTCTGTGCGCTGGCACCCAGTTCGTGAGCTTCGAGCAAGGGGACTGGAGGTTAAAATACACAGACACACACAGACAGAGAGACAGCGACATGGGTCATCCTTGAATTCCCCAAGAATGCCCCCTTTATTGTGTTCAGGGGCAGATTATATAGAGATAGCCACGCCCCAGCCAAACCCACCAGAAACCACTCTCCTGCCATCAGGCACTCCTGAAGGTCTCGTGCTCAGAGCAGCTGTAGGCACTCAGATCAGGGGAAAACAAGAAATTCAGGATCTGGGGTCTCACTGCTCCCAACACCTTGTCCATCATTGGACACCTCTGTTGATTCAGCAAAGTATCACCGTCCATGATTGTCCTTAACTTTTCACTTGGTGGTAATGCCCAACTCCTAACAGCAAAGCTAATGATGATAATTATAGAATTAAGCATTGAGAAATGGTCAATTTTCTGAGGACTAAAACAACCTTGGAATCACATTGTTTAGATGTGTGATGGACAATAATATAAGATTTTTCCAAATACGTCTGTGTTTTGTAAGTGAACACTATGTGACACATGCAATATGGAATTTGTGCTTCACGTAAAGAAAGTCACAGCCATACGAGATAAATGTCATACTGTGAAAGATGTCTGAAGGAATGTTAAGGACGACACCCTTACCTGATCAAAAACTAAGCCTGTCTCCACTGAAACTCAGCTCCACAAGAGTGGACAAATAAGAAAACCAAAGATACTTTTGTCCCATTTTCTGTTCCTCACAAATGGATGTAAGTGTGAGTGGATTGAGCAGATACACTTGTTCTCTCAAGCGCATCAGCCAACCTTACCGCCGCTCGCTTCCTCTGTGTCCCCTCTGTTGGCTTACACAGAACCAACCGAACACAGTTTCTTCCAGTTTCTGCAGAAATGACAAGATGGCCAAGATTTGGTTTATATTCTCATGCAAATGACAACCTCATGAACATCAGCCTGAGCTCCTTTGTAAGCGTGGTGAGCTCTTTATGAAGAAATTGCTTTTAAATGAATGATATGTTCTGGGACTTTATATGCATTTTCCGTAAGACATCTTTGGAGAGTTTTGGCAAACACACGCTATAAGAAAAAGTTCATGACACAATGGGGATTAAGTGAAGCCACCAAGCAGAGTAATATGCTAAAATAAAAATAAATTATGACAGAACTTACTTAAATACAGGCCTTAATAAATGACTTTACTTAGTGTTTGTAGGCATGTGTGTGTGAATGCGCATGTGTGTTGTGTGTTACAATGTGGAATTGAGAGAGGAAATTGGACTATAGTTATCTTGAAAAATTAGTGTCCTAAGGTTATGAATCACTTAATCATATTGCAGTTTTATTCATTTAAAATACTAGCTGGGGGTTAAAAAGATGGCTCAACAATTAAGAGCTCTTGATGCTCTTATAGAAATCCAGGGTTTGGTTCCCATCACCCATACAACATCTTACAACTATCTGTAACCCCATTTGGAAGGGATCTGGCTCCTTCTTCCAGCCTGTACAGGCACCAGGTACATATGCAATACAGTACATGCAGCAGACAAAACATTTATACATGGAGAATAAAAATTAGCAGGTCTTTAAAAATTACTAGCTGAGGGTTCTGGAGAGATTGCTCAGCTGTTAAAAAAAAGCCTGCTGTTATTTCACAGGACTTTAGTCTAGTTCCAGGGCTCATGTTGGGCAGCTCACAACCACATATAACTTCAGCTCCAGGGGATTTGATATTCCTTCCTGGCTTCCACGGGTTCAAAGACACACATGGAACACACTCATACAGGCACACACATACACGTAAATAAAAACAAACATTTAAAGAACATTATCCAAGAACCTTGTATTAGTGGCTTTGACATGCCTACATTTCTGAAAGAAAGAACATCTACAAGAAGAACAGTGAGGGGAACGTGATAGCTCACACTTTCTAGTGTTCTCACCTATTAAGTTCTTTGCCCATCTGGTTTTATTTCATTAAATTTTTACCGCGAGTCGTCTCATGGAGTTCACATAAGAGCAAGCACGTGGGAGTCTCCTGCAGGCACCTCAGAATTCCAGGCCTGCTTGAGAACTCATACACCGTATGGCCAGTGCGGTAAAAGCCTGGAGTCAGTTTTCTGAGCGTGTGTAATACTTGGGAGACTTATCAAACTCCATGCACCTGGATTTGAAATGAGTGGAACAAGAGTTCCTGGAAATGTCTTCTGAAGTCGGCCTCTGAGACGGGCAGAAGGCAAAGCTATAGATGGGTATCCACAGTTGCTGGGTGTTTTGTTTTTTAGGGTAACTTTTAGAGTGTTTTGTGGAGCCAGTGCAGGGTATCTCAGCATGCTAAGTTGGAACAATAAAAATATGCTTAGAGCTTTTCTGTGTCATCTAAAGTATGATTTTCTTTGCTTCATTTTCGTTCTCTGTGTATCATGATTCTCTGTGAAGAGGCATCAGCGTGTAGTTTTTGCATAACCATATTTATTCAAATGTGCAATCCACCAGAGGCCTTTTCATGTTCCTTACACAGATCATTGTTCTGTATGCTCGGTCTCAACTCCATGCCTATCATTTGCTACATTTATGGTATTGTAATGGAGTACGCGTTACCCTGATCCTCTTCCCTCTGTCCCTTCTGAGAGTCCTTACTTGTCCATGTCAAGTCTGATCACTCTCTGCTGATGAGAAAATGGCACTTCCCTTCATCTCTGGCTCTTCAACCTCTGCTCAGCCTTCTTCTCCATCCCCTTTCATCAATGAAGGTACACACGCGTCACATCTGAAGGCCTATATTGACCGTTATTCCTGCTCCCACCAACTCCTTGCTTCTTCTGTCACCTCTCTACACCTTCATGGAACCTGACTTTAAAAGCAGAAATCTGTCCTTGTTTCCTCCCCCAACTTTGCTCCGCTCTGAAAACTATCCCTTCACACAATGCTCTCCATCGTTCCTCTGAAACTTATATTATCTCCTTAGGATGGAACCCGGAGAGTAGGGTGCTCCCCCAGCGGATGCTTTGCCAGGGAGTAGTTTCCAGTCCTCTCCCTAAACTTCTTTGAGTTACTTGTCTCCCCCAGAGGGGCCCCAAAGACACAAACACCTCTCCCTAAACTTGGCCTCTCATTCCTAAAAACCTCTTCCCTTCTCATTCTTGCGCCCCCCCCTTTTAAAAACTGACTTTCCTCTCTGTCCTTGCTTTCTAAATGTTGTGGATTTTCTCCAGACTCTATTTTTGACCATCTTGTGATAAAAGAAATGTAAACATTCTCGCTGAAGCAGATGCATAAAGAGTAGAAAGCCCCAAGTCATGGGAACGTCATGGGCTTGAATGGGTTGTGACAACCTGTCAACTATAATTTTACTAATCACATAAAGATTGTAAGTCTCAGTTTTCCCACTGCTCTGTGTCAACATACAAACGTAAATTACATACTGGCCCCTGCACTGAAACTGTGTGTTTAGACTCTTGTTCTTGATGCTCATTTAGGCTGTTTCCATTGTTCATGTTGGGGATCTGCCAGGAATTGTCAGTCCATAGCCATGCCTATAAATTCTTTTACTGGCCAGCCCACCAGTTCTTAAAAGATGCAATCCCATGGGCGTCCCCATACCCATCAACCCCCGCTCAGACTCCCCTCCTACTGCCTAATTCTTTCTGGGTGTGTGATTGGGTGTGAAAAGGCGGTGAAGAGAGGAGGTCAAGGAAGAAAGGGTGATGATGATGATATTGATGGGAAACACATGTGCCCACCTCGGAACAAACCATCTATGTAAGAAGGTCATTAGTCAGCTCCTTAAAGTAACTGTTTCTAAATGAGAGGAAGACCACGGGGAAAGGGAAGACATATGTTTGTACATTCTTTAGGGACTGGGGGTTTGCTTGGTTTCTGTAAAAGACGTATAATGTTAGAATTTGAGCTATGTAGTTCAGAAAATTGATGTGCTGGCAGTTATTTTGTGATTCTTGAAAATAGATACATACTCCCCCATCCTCTCTTTTTCTCCCTCTCCTCCCCTCTCTCTGTGTATTTTCCATATGTCTATAACTATTTCAATGGGAAAACTTTCATATTGCCAGTTGAATTATATTTTAAACCAGAAATCAAAAACTGTTTTTAATCCATTATTTAATGAGGAGATTTGTATCTCATTGTAGGACACTTTGAATGCCGCTATTGGTCAAAGCCTTTTTTTTAAAAAAAAAAACAACTAAGTTTAAAATTCTTTTCCTTTTAAGAGTTAGAAATATGATGTGAATGAAGCCCCTGCCCAAGACTGTGTGGATAATTTCCCGATACCTGAGCTCTTTCCCACCCAGTTCTGTGCCAGGTGGCGTGTCTGCCTGTTTGAGAGCTCAGGTGGTATATGAAAATATTCCTGTTTTATAGGAATAAGCTTGCAAAACCCATCACTTGTGGATTATTGCTCCTTTTCTGCTAGTTATTTCAAAAAGAGCAGAAACAGGCCTATGTTCAAATTGTTTCAGTGTCTGAGACACACTTGGTGTAAACCCATTCAACCAGCAGAAAGATGCTTCCTTTGTCTGCCCCTGTTGTTTTCTGTTACATCTTGAGACTCTAAGGAAAACAGTTACTTTTTTCTATAGTTTGAGTATGAACTTGGTTGAAAGAATCAGAGAGGAGACATAGTAATGAAGGGAGCTCCCATAGTGGTGCGAAGATGGAGAATTTTGCTTTTCTGCTAGTAGCATTTGTGAAAAAATAAAAGTGAATTGAAATCCCCTGATCATCATGTCTAAGGGAGTCTTGTCTGAGGAAAGAAAGACATGCAGAAACAGAGTGGTCACTAGAGTGCCCATGCCTCTCTGCAAATAATGTTCTCCAGCTTCAAATTGATACCACAGAAAAAACAAAAAAGATGCTCACTCTGCTTCCATCTTGTATGGACCACATGCCTGTATTTGACCTTTTACTGACATTTATTTATGTGCTTGAAACCTTGTTGTGCATTTTGAATACTTAACAAAACAAGGAAATGCACAGGGATGATGAGAGATGGCTGCAACTTTGCTCCGTTTCTGTAAGAGACAGATAAAGAATACTAGAATTCGAGCTACATAGTTCAGTGAAATCGACATGCTGAAAACCTTCTATGCTTCTAGCATTAACGATCAGATCCAGAGCCAGGGGGCAGGGCAAAAGATTGAATGCCATGCTATAGCTAGATCAAGTGGGAAAGAGAGATAAGAAGGAGAATGAAGAGGAAGCTGCTGCCGCAGCTGAGTATCACACACTGGGTAACAGCTTCTGCTGCCGGAGCGTGGGCAGTTCAGAGACATGGGGCAGCCTCTGTTGGGAACCTTCTGCTGCATCATAGCACCGTGAAGCTCATCACACTGTGAGATGGAATGCGGTGGCAGCTCAAGTCTCTTTTTCCATCACCACTACTGACGTTAGGGGACCTCACTCACACAACTTTATTAATCTTCATAACCTCAAGACACAAATACTGGGGTCAACTAGAAACACGAGGATTCGAAGATAAGTACCCATGCTGTCAAAGAAGGCAAGACCTGAATACAGTGCCTAAAGTTTGGCAAAGCAGAGTGAAGTTAGCATTAATCTGAACCTCGGTTTTCTCACCTGAGGTAGGATAGAATAATAGTAATATCTTCACTGAATGTTCAAGGGGATTTGCTTAGCTAATGCATGTAAGTCTAGCACCTTGTAAGGGTCTAATGATGTGAACTGTTTCATTGTTAACATACAGGCAAATACTGGGGAGGAGGATGCAGGCACTTTTAAGAATTCTTACCCATTATAAAGAATGTTTCACATTGGAAATCAACATAACAATTAAAGGCCTAATAAAATGACTCGCTAACCACATTCGTCTATACTCAAAGATTAGTGACTTGCTCAGCCATCATCAGAGAAGCTTCCTCCTGCAGCAGATGGGAACAAATAGAGGGACCCACAGCCAGGCAAGATGCAGAGAGTGAGAGACCTTGGAACACTCAACCTAAGTGTGTTTGTCTCCATCAAATCCCTCCCCTCGGGGCTCAGGGAACCCAGTGGAAGAGAAGACATAAGGGCCAGAGGGTATGGGGGATGCTAAGGAAGCAAGGCCTTCTAAAGACAGCAGGACCAATAAGCATGCGGACACACAGAGACTATGGCAGCATGCACAGGACCTGCAGGGGTCTGAGCCAGGTGGGGGTCCAGTGCCGAGAGAGGAAGCAGACACCAGCCCCCATCCCTAGACCAGAAGTTATCTTCAATTGGCAACCACTCAAGAAAGGAAATACACTGTGTGAAAACAATCTACTAAAAATAAAATCTCACCAATAAGGGGCCAGTAAAATGGCTCGGCAGACAAAAGCAACTGCCACAAGGCCTGATGACTGTAGTTTGATCCCTAGCATTCATGTGTTGGGAGGAGAAAACCAACTCCACAAGTTGCCCGCTGACCTCTACATGGGCTCTGTGACATGGCACACATACACACAGACACACACAAATAAATCAATCTAAGTTTTAAAAAACTAATAAGCAGACAGAGCGGTGGGATGAGACTCAAGGAGCAGAACATTGTTCGAATGTAAGGAGTGATTGCTGACGTTCCTTATGGGAGACAGCATGGCTGTCTTCTTTAGGACGCCCCTCCTGAGAGTCAGCGGAGAGGCACTATGGAGTATTGTCACCCAGGAATACCCAGCTCAGATACTGGGCCTTGCTCCTCAAGTGAATGTCCTTGGACTCCAGCTGGACTCCATCCATGCTCTACCGCCCTCTGCTCTGGATTACAGTTCTGTTGAGCAGGATGTTGGCGCACTAACATGGGCAGCTTTTAAAAGTGAAGAATCATACATCATGGCTTGTAATTACACCATTCGGATTGAAAAGGAAAAAAAAACTTAAAAATGTCATCCCTTTCTGTATGCTAGGAGTTTCTTTGTGTTGCCTGCCTTCTGCTGGAAAATACAGCCTGTTTTAGACTCCTCTGTGGGTTACAGTGGTCCCTCTTGCCTCTGGGGACATGTTCTGAGACTCCCAGTGGATGCTAAAATGAGAATAGCACAAAGCCTCACAGATTGTGTGCTTTCTCTTATATACACACTTATGATAAAGTGTTGCTTCTTCCCGAGACTCGGGAAGGTTAATGACAATAGCAGCTCATAAAATAGAATAATTATGGCAATCTACTGTAATGAAAGTCATTTAAAACTTGTGAGCCGTTTACTTCTGGAATTTTCCATTTAATATTTCAGACCACAGATGACTGTGGCTTACTGGTACTATAGCATGGAAAACCGCAGGTGAGGGACCCCTGTAAATCTCATTTGGAAAGGGTTCAACTGAAGAAGTTGGCCATGTGCTTTTGTTTTCTCTGCTGGTTTGGACATGCGGGGCTGCCCTGGCAAAGGCAAATGCTATCAGCTTACTGCCGTGGACCATGGCTGATGGCTTTAAAAGAATTCCTCAGAAGCTGCATAATGAGCTGCCGAAAATATCCTGTGTGCCAAAGGATCTGGGTCTGTCTGGTCCATTTATTGAGAATTTCTTGTTTTATCCCGACTAAATGCTCACCAAGGACATAAAAACCCAAACCTCTAATGTATAGGGGGCCTAAGGGCAGAAACCAAATTTGAATGTATCCAGACCTGTTTTTCGCACACGCGGCTGGTGTGAGCAAGTGCAAACAGCAAAAGTCGATGAGCCTGTGATGTGAAGACAGCAAGATCCTGCAGACCAGGTGGAAGGCATTCTTGTCTCTGCATGGACCAGTGACTTGGCCACATTTATTTCAAAGAGTACTGACAGCCTGAGCCAAAAACTAGGATTTTTTGTCTTGCTTGTTTGATTAAATTTATATTTTTTCAGAAACGTAGGCCCTATAAGTGAAAGTTAATCATTTCATTTACATTTTAATTTTACCTTGACAATAAGTGAAATCAGTTAGAGAAAAGGTTTTCTTAGAACTAAAAGAAGGGGGAAAAAATCTGCGAATACATTGGGAAGATCAGGAAAAATGATAGAAATGGATGAGAATTGAAGTATGTTGGTTCCCAGTGGAAGCAGAAGTCAGGAAGAATAGCATCAAGCCCCTCTCAGCATCACCTCGCTACTCCCCACGCTTGCTCTGCTCCTGACCGTCAGCTTCACCCTCTGACAGGAGGCGTCATTCCCACCTCATAATGTGGTCCAGGTGGTGGCCAGCACAAGCACCTGGCTTCTACCCACGAGTGTTTATTCACTGCTGTCTGATCTGGTAGGACTTCTAGAGTAGATCATTCGCCTCAAAGAATTCTTGAGATAAGGATTCTCCATCATCTTGCATAGCATTCACAGAAAAGAAGATCTTTATATGCAGGCCGCTTCTCTGGGCTTGGGGCCAAGGGACATTCCTGGCCTGGTTAGATCTCAGTTGCACTCACAAAGCCAATTGGAATTCTGCTGGATCCCAGTGACCTCATTTCGGAAACTACCTCTGAATTTGGTTTAAATCAGCATGCCGTTCATCTCTGAAATCCAGTCTTTCAAATTATCTAAAACACTGCACCGTGATAAGTTAACACAGGCCCAGCCTCCTGGTGAAGTACAGCTTATGGTCCCTCAAGACTAATTCAGCCTCTCTTGAGATTAGTCCAGACAACCCTGGGGTTTCTTGGTCCCATGTGAGCTCCTGTCCTCCAGGAAGCTGACCTGCCTCTGGATATCTCTGTGGCAGTTTGGAGATAAAGCATTTGGAGCAGAATTCTCAAGATTTCTGTACCAGCCCAGTTTCCTCAGACTTTTGTGAGCATCTTCTTAACAACCTCTGGAGACTACAGGTTGAACTTGCCATTCCTGCTTGCAGAGTAAGGCACCAGAACATAGTGGGACGTGATCTGTCGTGGCTATCAGCTGCTGCAAACACAGTCTACACACCAAATGTCAGATGGGGGACAAAGACACCAGTACATAGCGGGACATGATCTGTCGTGGCTATCAGCTGCTGCAAACACAGTTTACACACCAAATGTCAGATGGGGGACAATTTGCCATAGTGACTAAAATATAAATATAAAAATGCCATGAGTTACCACCAACCCTTAACTTCAGCACATGCACAGTATCTGTCGGGATAGTGTTTAACAAAAGCCAGCACTTCTGTGGGGCGTGTGGATCCCATCTCTGGTCCTCATGTTTGCACAGCAAATATTTTAACGATTTATCCATCTTCCCAGCCCTCATTACATTATTTTTAATGAGAATAGGACTCACATTTTTTTTTCTCAACTAGACATACTGCGATGTCTGGAGTGTGGTTGCTTACCAACTCCCATTTGATGTGATTCCATTTGTCTGATTTTGCTTTTGTAACATTTGTGGCATCTGGAAAACTTCCCTCCTGGAAGAAGAGTAAAATGGTGTTACTAGAAGCTAGAAAAGGTGTGTGTGGCGGGGAGTGGTCAAGTACAAAATTACAGCTTGATAGAAGAGAAAAACTCTGATGTTGTATTGCACAGTATTTAACTCAACCAAACAAGAAATTACTGTATTTTTCAAAAATAGCCATGAGTGAGGATTTTGAATGTTTGCATTGCAAAGGGATGATGAATCTTTGATGTGATGAATCTAATTATCTTTGTATCGCTGCATTATTAATTAAGCATGAAATGAAATAAAAAACAAACAAGAATGTGCAAAGGCCATCTGCAGACTGGATGTGGGAGTGATGGCTTTGAGGGAAGATGCCATTTCACAGACATGTGAGGTATGAGAGGGAAGCTGAGTCCATAAGTGTGCTGACCGTGGTCTCTTTACCTTTCAGGCTCAACATGGGAAAAGACCTTCCGGCAGATTGGCTTCGAAAGGTAAGCCGGGATTAGCACAGCCCACATGTAGCCACCACTGTCACATTTTATTCTAAGTGGTTTCTCCATTGTGAATCAATAGCCTTGCCATCACTTCTTTGACTTTGTGACCTTGGACATGATGTCACTTTATGTCTCAAAGCCTCACTGTCTTGGTTAGACAAGTTAGAGCTTTGGTTCATAGAATCTTTGCTTGGTAATCGTCACACCTGAGAATGGAGACACAAAGATCAGTAACTCAAGGCCTGCCTCAGCTGTATGGGCAGTCAGAGGCCAGTCTGGATTATATGAGAACTTGTCTCAAAAAAAAATCAAAATGTAAAATACAAATAAGATAATAAGTTTCCCACCTCTACACAGAGGAGAAGTAAAGAAGAAAATGAGCTTTGATTTGAGAATGCTTAGACCATAAAACAGTCCGAAAGATGAGCTAAGTAATTAAAGAACTGTAGCAAGTAGGGTTGACCTTGTCTTGTTTTCATCATCTTCTTTTAATACAAATAAATATATATTGATTATCCCCAATTTTTTAAACAGTTACATCTTACCAGCTCTAAGATAATGCTAGGACTGTGTCACTTATTCCTATTTATTTCCACGCTGGTATCTCCTCACAAGCAAGAGATGACTCCCAGTAGCATCAGGAAGGCAACGATAGCTGTGTCTGGTTAGTGCTGCTCCTCCGAGCTATCTGTCTTTGAACTGAAGGGGGAAGATACAGCAAATGACTTTCTCCCAGAGGCATGTGGCATCCCACGTAGAACCTTCAATATGACTACAACTGGAGGCCCAGCAGATGAGGGTATTGCCTGGGTTTTCCCACCTTAGTTAAGCCAGTTAAGATAATTACTCATGGGCTAGGTCAGAGATGATTCTCCAGACGAGCATGGGTTCCATCAGATTGACAAGTAATACACACACACATTAAAAAACAAAACCTGACTGTGAGTAGCCTTACATACATTTACTTTTTGCCAAATATCTTGAAGATAGACTCATAAGTGCAATGAGGGAGTGAATCCACATGGAATGCTGGTAAACATACCAGATTCTCACCTGTAAGCCAGTGGTGTTACCCCATCAGCCAAATACATAGGTTTCCTTACATCAGAGTAAGTTATCATCCTGAGGTTTATACCATCGTGTAAGAAATGGTATCTCAGTGTCCTTTCAATAGCACTTACCTTGGACCAGTTTTCCATAAAGAACAAGTTGAGAGTCTTCATTGTCACCTGAGCAAAATATTTTGTGGGAGAGCTTCCCCCTAAGATGCTTCCACTTGACCTCACAAGTAAAGAAAGAGCTTGATCCCTGGACTACAGGACCCCAACTCTTATTCAAGTAATGGATGGTTCCATAACAACAGGTACCGTGCACCAAACATTTGACAAATCATTTCTAGTTCATAAAAGAGGATTTGGCAAAGTTATGCTGTAATGGGACAGATAGCACACCTCTTAGGGTCTTGTGACCCAAGATTAAAATTTCTGTTCCAGTTTCTTAATGTTGCTATTGGAGCAGATTGCAGCTAGAGATAGTGGGTTTGGCTATATCCCAAGAAAATTTTATTTGCAGAAATAGGCAGCTGGCAGGTTTGGATGATAACCATCACTTATGGACTCCCTCTATAGACTATGACCTCACAGGTAACAAAGATTCAAATAAACTCTGCATGTTTCTCCATCCAGGCACAGACCTCATGTTAACCTGTGTTAATCACTGGGGTTCTTGGTTCCCAACACTAGGATCTCAAATGTTGTATTACATAGAATTTGGGGGTTATAGGTCTCTTTTGTTTTCTGTTTTATTTTTCCTATCCCCGTGCCTCTAGAGATATAACCCTGTGCTGCAAGTCTTGCTGACTCTTCTCATTTTATTACTATGTCGAATAAAACCAGATGATATAATATCTATACTCCAGTGCCTCCCTAAATCTACATGCTTCTGAATAAAAACACTGTTACTATTAGGACACATAACAAGTGACATGTTTATTTTTGAATTGTAGTTTCAACCATTGCTTTTAGTGCCTATGTTGCAGATCTACTGAAATATTTTTGGTGATTATTCAGGTTTTCAAATGTTGTCATAAAATGCTACTATATTTTTTCATTTCTGGGAAGGGAGTATTCTGCATATCACATCACATCTTAAAATGAAACAGATGTAAGTCTCTGGAGCTATTGTGCTTGTATAGGTATGAAGCTGGCCAGCAGGACTGAAAAATACAACTTTTGTCTTGTCTCTCAAGGTCAACCTGATGTTTGCCTTAATGAAAATTCAGATTTCACCTTAAATAAAGCTTCATATTCTTTGCAATATTGTTAAGAGTTGTTGGCCTCTTTATAGCTAAGTCATTTTGTGAAGTTTGTTCCTCCATATGTTGGGCAATAGATTATTTTTAAATGAGCACACCTAAAAGGAAGAAGTCATTTGTTAGATGAAGCCTCAAAGCTTCTCCAAGAAGAAGGTAGAGACTCGGTGTGTTGCTGGTGTGTGGCTGCAAGGAAAACCTATGGGGTCTCTCTGCCTGCCGTCCACATGCAGTTCTTAGTGGGACCATTCAGATATTTCCTTTCTAAATACCTTGTGACAGTACACATGATATATCAGAATAAATGTATACCAGGATAGAAAAATGGTATTTTTCATGGGAATAGGAAATTTAAATAGTGATTGGGCCTCCAGTGATCCTAAGACTCACTACTGTGAAGCCTTAGGAATGGTAACAACACTATAGCCCTGGAAGAAAATGTCTTTTGCTTTTTCAGAGCTGACTATTGGCCTACACATAAGAAATAACATAAGGCTTGAGACTTTCTTTAATATATTTGAGAGAGAGGTTTCTCTCTCACCCACCACTTAACCACTATAAAATTTAATATTAATTACAAACTGGCCTTTTAGCTCAGGCTTATTTTTAACTAGCTCTTACAACTTAAATTAATCCATTTCTAATATTTTATATTTTACCAAGAGGCTCGTGACTTGTTACCTCACATATTGCTTCCCTGGCAGCTGCTTGTGTCTCTGATTCCACCTTCTTTCTCCCTGTATTCAGTTTGGCTTTCCTACCTAGAAATATTCTGCCCTGTCATGGGCCAAAGCAGCTTCTTTATTAACCAATGGTAATAAAACATATTCACAGCATACAGAGGGGAATCCCACATTATCTCCTCTTGTCTGTCTAATTAAAAAGGAAGATTTTTAACTTTGACATAGTAAAATTAATTATAACAAAATGCTTATCAAACAAGAATTACAGTTATAGTATTTACTCCATATTTGGCAAAATTAAAGAAAATATTCTATAATCTGTTTTATCATTGTGATTCTAAAGTTTCATAACTAAAGAAAGGTATAACTATCTAGTCTTCAACTCCACCAAAGACCTTATAAGGATATAATATAACCTAAGAAACCAGAAAGTACATTGTAAGTAACTTCCAACACTCTAGAACTGACAGATAGCTGGCTGCCTGGACAGTCACCCAAAGTTTTCCTGTAATGTTGGGGCATCCATATTCAGCCTATAAGCCTAGAGTTTCTGGCATATTTCTCAGTGAAGTAGGAAATTTGAAACTATCCCATTTTTATTGGTAGTTTGTCAGTCATTTTCTTCTGTGTTCTGCAGAATATTCGACAGACTCTTTTATGAAGCAGGAACCCTGAAGGGCTGTCCCATCTTGTTTTTGCAAATTTAGCAGTTACTCTTGTATTGGTCCTGCATGCCCAGTTTATGCAGCATATTGTCAATCAATCCCAGAAAGAGCAGTTTATTGCCCAAGTGGCTAGCCTTAGCACATTGAAAACAAATGCCCTTTCTGCCCTTGAAGTAATTGATGCTGCTAGGAGCAGATGTGTCTCATTGTCAAGAAAAGTCAAAGTTCTTAAAACATTTTAATGCCATATTCTACAGGTCTTTGAAGTGTTTGAAGATCCATCTGAAGTATATCTGCATATCTATAAAACCTAACTAACATGACTATAAGTTTGACTATAATAGACGACTATTAATTTGTATTTCTTAACTATACATTGCATTTTTTTTTTTGGTTTTTTGAGACAGGGTTTCTCTGTAGCTTTGGTGCCTGTCCTGGAACTAGCTCTTGTAGACCAGGCTGGCCTCGAACTCCCAGAGATCCGCCTGCCTCTGCCTCCCGAGTGCTGGGATTAAAGGCGTGCGCCACCACCGCCTGGCTGCATTTTAAATTAACTGCATAAACATAAGATTTTGAACAAGAGTAGAAATAAATTATAGTGTAGCAAAATTGACCTTAAATCTGTATCAATAAACCAAAATCCATACCAGTGTTTTGTGAGATTAACAGTAGTTTTTTTGGATTAAAGTACATTTCTGTATCATATCCCCCTTTTTTCCTTTAGAAACAAATTGACTATGGCCATTAACCATTTATAAACAACCCTCTTTGAATGAAAACAAACATTCATAAACAATATTTTGGAAATATGGACATAGTTTTCTATACTACTTCCTGCTGACTGGAGGTGCTGGTAATCTTATAGGAATCCTGAGTAAATTTAGAATTACAGTTAAATACTTGACTATAGTAGTCTGTGAAGCTACATTGTCTCAGACAGTTGCCTTGAAGCTGTTATGGATGTTGGATCACCTGGGCCATCACTCCCATTAGAGACTTTTCAGGGTGTTTTACTTGATCAAACCATTTTAACATGGAAGAAGTCTACAGCCTCTCATTTTCTGTGGAAATAAAAGCAGAACTGCTTCTCTAAAGCAACATAGTCTCAGATTTAAATTTTGAAGTCAAGATAGTATATGTATATATATATATATATATATATATATAATAGCCCCCATAACCAAATATCTGTTAGCAATTAGCTCATTAACAGTCAAAAAAATAAAAAAACACAATAGTACACATAATCTAGATTCTCTCTGTATTTTCCATCTTTACATGGATTATAGTAATTTTTATTACTTCATTTTTTCTTTAAGGACCTCATCTTATTATCTTTAAATTATTCTTTTGATCTATGACTGTCTCTATCCCTTTCCTCTCTTTCTCAAGCCTACGCATATGTTTTAAACACACTGTGACTTAGAGGTTTGTTTTTGACTGACTCTGTCATTATTGTGTATTTGTAATCATTTTTTGACAAGGAGAATTTTAAAATGCTAAGTGGGCATGCCTAGGACCGGCCCGGTGGCTTTGGCTGTTGACTCTGCCTTGCTTGGCTTTTCGACATGGCAGAGGTACCTTCACTTCTAGCTCTGAGAGCCATGCTCACCGCCTCAACTCTAGGAAGCAGGACTGACCAGCCAGCAGCTGTGCTCTTAGGTCCACAGCTGTGCTCTCTAGCCCGCAGCTGAAGTCTAGAGATAGTGGCTAAGAAAACCTCTCTGTTTTGTGATCCTTTTAAGAGACTGGGAATTCACCATGCTGCTTAGCTTTCGGCTTTAACCAGAAACCTTGTTTTTCTGTACAGAGTTTCATAGTTTATGATTATAAATATTTATAACGTATAGCCGTCTATCAATCTAGTCACAGTTATGCTAGACAAGTGTGACAGTGTCAAGCCAGTGACACTCTCCTTGTTCTAAGTAAGAGTTATAAACTAGGATGGCCCAAATTCTCAGCAGCAAAGGTTTGGTTCTCATGTGCACACAGTGTGATGCAGACCCTGGTGCTCTGCAGGCCAGCGTGTATCCGTGTCAAGTGTCAGTGGTAGCAGCACTTGCCGTTCAGGAAGATCCAGTGTGCTTGGAGAACCGTGCGCTGGATTGTAAATGCTTCTACCTGTAAAAGGCATCTGCCACTGTACCTCACACGCCATAGGTAGCATTTGGGATAAAAGCCAAAAGGTGATAGAATGCTAGCCAAAGGCACCACAGTCAGATCAGAAGAGGGTCTAAATGTGTTTGCTCCTTCCAGAGCGAGCTGCAGTTTTATCTGAGAAAAGGATTCATCAGGTAAGAGCGTGGAGACCAGCAGCCTGCCCACAGAATGACAGGTTCCTGCTTTCAGGTCAAGCTGACTGCTGCCTGTTTAAAAATAACAGGCTTTTACTGATCTCTTGCCCATTTTCACTTAAAAAGTCAAAGCTTTATTCTCAGTGAATGTGGTTATTGCTCCTAGACTCAGATGACATCATTGTCAACATAATTGCATGTGCTTTGTCTGTTGCTTTCTTATGTCACTCCAAAGACCAATTGAAAATGTAAAATAATACACCAAAAATAGTTAGCTACAATGAACACATGTTCTCCCAGAATTGTTCACAACGCAGGTAGAAATGATTCAAGGGCTTGGTTCTATCTTTGGGGAGATTTGTAGCTTCCTGAAGCCTCTGCCTGTTGCCACGCTTGTTGCACCCACTATAGAGAAACTTCCATCTGGTGAGCCCATCTTAATTATCAGTGGGATTATGGGATTGTGGGGGCCAGTTACATTCAAACTACGCAGTGGGCTTCAACAGTACCAGAGGACAAGCCAGCAGGATGCTCAGGTCAGGATGTTGACGCTCCAGTACTGAGCATACCTTCTCTTTATAAGGTAGCCTGTCCCCTGTATCTTGTAGAAAGCTAACTGATGCTCTCATTCTTTTGATTCTCTCTAGGACACCCCAGCCATGTATGCCCATCCACTTCATCTCAGAACTCTCTTCAATGTTTCCCTCCTGTTTTTCCAACACTGCCTGTCTGCCTCTAGGATCAAGCAATATTTATATTGATGTGTGTACCATATAGTCCCACCTTGCCTCTGGGTCTTACATTATTCTGAGTTTCCTGGAAAAAAAAAAAAGCCCGTTGTCACTTTTCAGTCTTTGGTTCTAGCCACAGGATGGGGAAATAAGGAACATCAAAGAGATGCTTGATAAACAAGTGACATTTTAAATAACTATTAGGGTCGGTGACACAGACCCTAATTTCATAGAATCTGCCCTTCTCAAAATATTTTAGTTACTATCAGTTTTGCCTTTGGAGAACAAGTAAGTCCTTTGAGAATTTAAGGCCAAATTTAAAAGGTTTTATTCTCTACATTCACAACTTAATAATTGGGTGATGGAATTTACCATCATGTCTTGAGCTGATGTGTGCACAGTATTTAGAAATAATGAAAATGCAGGCCCTAAGAATGGTTTCATGACGCGTTGTTCTGTTCAGACGCAGGAATCGAGAAAAAACCACTGAGGAAAATAAAGATTTGTAGTTTCCAAGTGGCTTACTTTCTAAAATTTCAAACTGAGGTCATACGTCTGTGAACTTTAATGTATAAAATGAAAGATTCTTTGTATCAAGGTGGGTTTTTCTTCGTCTCGCCTCTCTGAGGAGCCTCCAGAAAAGAAAAAAAAATACATGAACCTCAAATCACCTCAATGCTTTAATCATGTCTACAAAATAAGGAGTGGTCTCAACTGGAGTTTGGCAGCACGGTTTATAAGCCAACAATAATTTTCACACAGAAGCACGGAGTCCAGCCCTTTTCCTTACATAATTCATCCTGCTGGCTGTCTTTCAGTAAAAATGAAAATCACTCTGATGAAAAGAAAGTGTTTGCTGGAGTAACTGTCTTAACCTAACTTCATGCTGTTTTTATTTGTGAGTTCATTACAATAAATGTTGGCCTTCTGGAATAAGGGCCTCTATGTTCTTTCCCATTGTGAGTATATAAACATTCCTGAGAAGTTTAGTAGCCTGTTTTAAAATTAGAAAGGTTGTCAAAGTAAGGGGCTAGGGTAGGGGCTAGAGTAGGAGACTAGAGCATGGGCTAGAGTATGATAGGCAGATGGTTCAGTGGGTAAGAATACTTCTCTACAAGTGTGGGCACCCATAAAGAGCCCCAGCAGGCAGGGACAGCATGGTGGGTGGGTGGGGATGAGGTGGAGCAAGCAAATCATGAGCACAAATCAAGAGAGCTCAATCATCCAGCATCCAAGCTGAAGCACTGAACTTTGGATTTAGTGAGGGATTGTGTTTAGGAAGGAAGGAAGAGAGAGAGAGAGAGAGAGAGAGAGAGAGAGAGAGAGAGAGAGAGAGAAGAAGAAGAAGAAGGAAGAAGAAGAAGAAGAGGAGGAGGAAAAGAAGGGAGGGAGAGGGAGGAGGAGAGGGAAAGAGAATATTCTGCTCTGTTTTCTGTGTCCATCTCTGAGTGTGTGCGAGGGGTGGTGTGTGTGTGTGTGTGTGTGTGTGTGTGTGTGTGTGTGTGAAATCAATGTAGGTGATTTACATCTTTGAACTGTTGGGTTCTACCTAGAACTTTAGTTTCCAGCTTGTGAAATACTCAGCTCAACCTTCACTCACCCCAGCAGGGTATCACTTAATAGGCATCTGGTCAAATAATCTGTTTCTCTTTAGAGAAAAAAAAATGTTATCCTTAATTAAAACTTTTCTTTGAAAACATGACTGGGAGAAAGTATCTCCTGGTTTGTGAGCTCTGTCTTTATCAGATTGGGTCCTTGTAGCTCAGGGTCCTGGGGGCCATAAATGGCTGTGGTCAGAACCAAAGCAGGGTTCCGGGTGTTTACACTGGCACCGTGATCTGGGCTGGAGATATTCACTTGATGGTTTCGGTTTCACTAACGTTGTGAACAGACAAGCTGTAGAACATCTCCCTTAGGGAGTTCAAGTCTGGGTGTTAGCACATGCTGGGTAGAAAGCCTGAGAAACCGTCTGTTCCATGTGGGATAGAGTTGAGGCGTGGGGTCTAGGAAAAGCTGTGTTTGAGAGTGCTCCCTTGATAGGTGCTATCTAGAAACTCGGAGTTCGTGTTTGTATTGATCTGTGTCCTGTGCATATTCTGAAATCAGATCTTTCATAACTCTCATTAACATAAGCTAGTTTTTCTTTGCCTCTATCAGAGACACACCTTAGCTAGGGACAAAGACATTTGACTCAGATAAAATGGCAGCCTCTACGAAGCGGATTTAATAGGAACTGTCAGTTTTCCCTTAAGATCGTGGGAAATGCTCCACCACCCCTCAGACATATACTCAGGTTTTCATGCAAGCCTTCCTAAATGTACACAAACTCCTTAACAAACAATTACATCATCGGACCTGGTTGTGGCTTCCTGCCATAGGTAGTGAGCAGAGGAGACATAAAGACCTTCTGTGGCTACTAAATGCTGTTTCCTTCCTGTCTTCTCTGCTGCCCACCTCAGCTACTGTTAGGACTCCCAGAGTATGGGGTTGGCATTCCTCCCACCCACCAGGGTCAAGCACAGCTCTGAAGACAGACCTGATTTGGGCAGTGAGGGAAAGAAGAAAAGACAGAAACAGGCAGAAAGCTGGGGTTGGGTGGTCTGGGTTTCTGCTTTGGCTCCCACCACCCAGCTTGGCCTGTTTATTACAATGAGTGAACAGAGTCGGGGCGGGGAGGTTGTTGCTCACAACTGAATCACAGAGACAGCATTATTGCTAACCCACCAGTAAACAAAGGGTTTATGGCATGCAGCTGGACATGGGGACTGGTTTAGCTATTCTCAGTAGGCACGCAGTCTCTGTAGGGGAGCAGTCTTCAGGCTGTAGACATCCAGGAGGAAGAAAGCTATGGTAGATATTTTAGCATATTCTGTCAACATCCATGTATGGACCAGAGGGAAGGCTTTGCCATTTCTTCCTGAGGAGAAGGCTTTTTGTAAATCCTTCCATCTTTCCGGGGTCCTAGGGTATTAACATGGTTGGCTTGTGTCAACACATACATTCACTTGGTACTCCACTTACTTAGGGCTTCCTCTGCTTTCTTCATCCAGCCTAAAAGTCAAGGCCTTCAGCACCATTGCTCCAGAAAATTCTCCTCTCCTTAGCACTTTCTGCCCCCGCTCTATCCTTTCTAGTCCCAGTTTCTGCTGAGAGCACCCAGCCTTCGTGCAGTATTTGTAGCATCTTCCTTTTACCAGCTCATTCTTGAAGCCTTTCAGAAACATCTCGTGTGTGTGTGTGTGTGTGTGTGTGTGTGTGTGTGTGTGTGTGTTTATCAAGGCTGATTTTACTATATACATATTTCTCTTAAAGTTGTCACCTCCTCCATATGTGCTTTGTGCAATATCATGATACAAAGGATATATAAAAACAACCTGTAAACTAGACTTTTATGATTTTTTTAATACTCAGAAGTATGTATAGAGTTTGGATCAATCTCAAGGAGCATCATCTATACCAGAAAAAAAATCTTTGTAGGATTTTTATTTTAATAATTTCGTGCATGAAGTCAACTTTCACTGTTTCACTTTGAGCTCTGTTGACTCAAAAAGTTATAGAAGCCTGGACATTTTGGACTTAGGATTTTTCAGACTGATGATGCTCAGCTGTACTGCAGAGGAACAGAACAAAGCCCGACTGTAGCCTG
Source organism: Microtus pennsylvanicus (assembly GCF_037038515.1). Classification (NCBI taxonomy): domain Eukaryota; kingdom Metazoa; phylum Chordata; class Mammalia; order Rodentia; family Cricetidae; genus Microtus; species Microtus pennsylvanicus. The sequence goes on from NC_134582.1 coordinate 22,462,781, forward strand.
CTCCCCTCAGGATGTACACACAGCATGGCAGAGCCCTAAGTCAGATGCAAGCATCCCGTCTCTGCTGTGTGAGCAGTGAGAGGCCTGTGAGGAGAGCATACAGAGAGCAGATGGAGAACAGCAATAGATGCACACACACACATGGCACAGGGAAGTTCAAGCACTAAATTCAGATACGGCTGAGCTTCACACAGCTGCAAAGGGCTTGTACCAGATGCAACATATGATCTACTTACTTTAAAGGGAGAAAAAATTGTTTTCACTGGGCCACCATGAGAAATATTTGGGTTTGAAATCCTCTGCACTCTGTTCTGACCAGTTAAGTTTACTTACTTAGAACTCCACAAAGATAATCGGATTCTGTATAGGGTAGAAGGTAATGGCAGTGAATTTACTAACATTTTTACATCGGAACACTAATGGACACAGACCATAATGCAAGGGGACTGAAGAAACCTTGGTCCTCAGAGATGTAAAATTGAGAGCTCAGGCTTTGCCCCAGGCTCCTGGATGTTCACTACCACTTTCATAAAACAGGTGTTTAACTTCTTCAAGAAAAATGTTGGTAGGCAATGTTGATGCTTCTCTGCTTCTCATCCACTGTTCCTGGGACATAAAGTCAGAGTGGCTACTGGCTTTTGCCTGGGAGGGATCTGGGTATGTTTTCACAGTCATTTGCTTTTGGGGGAAGTACACACAGCGAAACCAATTCTGTTTGTTACCTGGAAGTCAGGGAAGAAGTTTACAGGGTAGCTGAGTCTACTCATTCCCAGTGCAGAGTGCTGAGATCTATTCTTCCTCCACTTGAGGTAGGACGGTCCCACACCTCTGCTGCTATGCTGCCCTGCCTGATCATGAATGACACCAAGCAGAAGTGTCTCCTGCCATCTCTGATACAGTCACTGAGTGGGATCACCAAGTCACTGATTTGACCCACCCATCAAGCCAGAAGGAGCCTGTAGCCCACGGTCCACAGACACCTCAACACCACATGTTTCTGAGCCAACAAAAGCCATCTGAGGTATCTGAGGGATGAAACGACCATGCGGAAATAGTAGTTCAGATCCTTTCTCTTAGAGCATCCCGAGAAGCTCACTGTGCTATTAGGTGCATGTAAGACTACAGGAAAGGGTCCCCAGCATGGAACTTAATCACTAAGTACCATGAAGACAAAGCAGAACTGGGCTGCAATCAAGGGACAGAACTCAGGAAGTGGTTTGCGTCTGGTGCACCGGGAAGGTTTCTATTTTCACTAGGGAAGAGATGGATAGGCAGGGGCTTCAAGAGCAAGTCACAGGATGGGCATGACTTGACCCACATGAGGATGAATATGGCTGGGCAATGGGACCCAGCTGGAGTAGATAATCTCACATGTGGGCTTCAGAGATGAAGGCATATGAACTGCAACAGCCTTGGCTCATTGTAGGAGTGCTTATCTTTTTACCAGTTTGTGAAAATAACAAATCTTTGTTTAGGAGAAATTCTCCCAATACGTTAGCCACAAACCCATAATTCAGTCCTTTTGCCATTGACCTTGAACTGCTAAAACCATTTCCCCGAATTCCAAGTGCAATGATTCACAAAAGCCGCAGTTCCCACCCCATCCAGCACTGTTAATTTTATCCTTGGCATCAACTTTGTGAGTAGGGAAATCCCCGGAGAGAGAGCCAGTAGCAGCTTCTGTGGAGATGTTGGGGAAGGCTCGTGGGCCTCTGGGCTTTATTTCCTTTTGACAAGTGACTTCTCAACGGTGGCCATGAAGCTGTTCCTATACTTTCTAAAACTGCAGTGTTGTTTTCAACAGGTTCTCGTCACAGCCACGACCTTTCTAAGACCTTGCATTGGCACCGAGGCCTTGTTAGGTTTGGGCTACGACTGTTGGTTCACTGTTCATTTCTACCTTGTCTCAGCTTTGGCTTTTCTTCCTCTTCCTTCTTACCCTTTCTGTGTGACCTTCTCCATCACTCCAAAGCTGCGCATCAGAGTTTGGCTTTGTTGGCTTTGTTGTTTTGCTCTGGTATTTTGTGAGCAGAACAATAGACTTTGGCCTTTATGTTCCTTCTCAGACCAGTGTTTTGAGGCTTTCCTGGGGGCTCAGGAAGATCTGTCATTCCCTGGAAATGACAATGTTTCCTAAAAGTGTATGTGTGTGTTTGCCACAGGGGGATCTCTTTGACCCAAAGCAACTCAGAAGCCAATGTTGCTTTAAACCTCGGGAGTCTAAACCGGAGTGGTTCTTTTGGGCTATATATATGTATGTATATATATGAGTTTTTCAAGACAGTTTCTCTGTGTAGCTGGTGTCTGCCTTGGCTGTGGATTATAAAGGCTTCCGTGGGATAGACTTTAGTAAGTAATACATCATCTTCATACAACTATAGTTTCCACTACCAGAGCTTTCTAAAGAGTGCTGAATGCTAAAGAACACGTCTGCTAAAATCTGTATCATAACATTTCGATTGATCAGATAGATTACTCCAACCAAACTATCCTCCATTCAAATGAGTAATTTTTGTGTATCATCCTTTGTCCAGACAACTGGTTCCAAAAAAATATAAACAATCCTTAGCATGGCCAAACAACATCCTACTGTGTCATATCACAGATGTGCCTTTTATCCCCCCACCTCCAGCAAAATCATTTGGATTCTGTGATGCCAGGCTGAGAATTAATATGTAATATAGACAGTAAACATAACAGCATTGTTTTTCAGGTCTGTAGCATAGTGTACTTATCGTCTTCCCGAGGTCTTGGTTTAATGAGTTAAAATCCTGGTGTCTCCCTAGGTCGTCAGCTTATTCTTCCCCTTGAGACATCTTTTCTCGATGGGTTTGTCATCAGGCTTCAGACACTCCATTTGTCCAGTGGCTTCTGGGATGCTGTCCTGGTCAGACGCATCATGGCGGGAGCCATCTGGGACTGTATTCATTTCATGCAGACAAGCATATCCTCATCCTGACTTAGAAGAACACCTGGGGCTTTTCATTGACTAGTTTATCTAGGCATTTTCATTTAACATAAACTTTTGGCTGTGTCTCCTTTGGGCAAAAATGCTTGCTTTGGAACATCAGAAAATAAAAATAAATAAATAAATTCAGAAGCACTATCCTTCAAAGTGAAAAAAAATTAATGCAATCAGGGCTAATGTAGCATAGTATGTGGTCTAGGTGAGTGTATATGGCACTTTTATTTTTGAAATTTGTCATTTAATTATTTTGATCATGTCATTTCACAATAGCTTGACCCTGTGGAATGTAAAGGATATCAGTAATATGATTAATAGTCCAAAAATTGCAAACTTCTCTAAAGTGTTTGCTAGTATCAGCAGGACAATTATCAATTTTTCATGGTAATGGAAATCTAGAGATTTGTGTAATAAATGAGTCATGGCGTCTGAGGTGGTTCATCTCTATGAGTGGCAGCAGCAGTCACATTAGAAAAAGTGTCAACTGTTACTTTAACATATTTTAAACGTCCAGATTCCGAGATATAAGTAACATTGATTCATCAAATGGCATTAGATTTTAACCCTCAAGGATCAATCCCCTTTAAAGGACATCTTTAGGATAAGAGCTTATCTGTAGATCCTGAGTGACATGCAAATGCTAGCTGCCTATTATTAGCAGTGTGAAACAAATAATCAAACTGCATCTTACCTAATGACACCATGAGTTCTGTAGTCTCTAGTGCCCCCTTTTCTTGCCTTTATTAATTAAAATGTCAGTGGGTATTTTGGTCATAGGCTACTGCTTTATTCCCTTAGCAGCAGTATTAATTATATTTTTACAGCTTATTATTGATTAAGTAATTAACTTAGGCACAGATTTTGATATCCTTCACCAGCAACTTCAAAATTCAAATGAAAACTAAATTTGTCCTTATTTTTGATGACAAATCTGACCTACTCACACTGCCTTTTGGCTTAGGGGAGTCTGTTTCAGTCCCTGTGGATACTCTTCCCATGTGGTTGAGAGAGCAAACAGTAACCTCTGCCTCCCTCCAATGCTGCATCATGCCCATAACACGTCCCTTTGGAGATCTGAGAAGTATGCCTTATGAAATACATCTAGTTCTTAGAAATTCAAACAGAAATTGTGCTATCTTCATCTATCTCTCTCCTCCGGAGCATCCCACCCAATAGGAAAGAGTTTCCCCAGAGAATGGCTTTCAAACTTTTTTTTCTATGACTACTATGTTACAACATGCTTAGTTTCAATGTTTTCAAAAATGCTTAATTATAAGGACCTGAATTTGGATCTCCAGCAACCTCATAGAAGCTGGGAACAGCAGTACACATCTGTCACCCCAGTGCTGGTGGCCTGGTAGACAGGGTGGAGACGGGTGGATCCTGAGGACTTGTTTACCAGGGAGTATAGCTAAATAGCCAGCTCTAGACAAAGTGAGAGACCCTGTCAAAAAAAAAAAACAAAAAAGGTGCAGGTCTAGGAAACATTTGATGTGCCTCTGACTATCTGCACAAACATTACTCTACAGCACACAAACACATACACACACACACACACATACACACACACACACACACACACACAAGCACGCATGCATGCACACACTTCCTGTACTTTTTAAGCTTTTCTCTCCCTCTCAGTCTCTCCTGCTCGGGGAAAAGCACACCATTTTTAATGCCGGGTCTGCCAAAATTCTTGTGATGTGGCAGACATTCACACACATTTGTTGACTTAATTCATCAGGAATCGGGTTCAGTTTGAGGTCCTATATTCCAGAGCTCATGCTGACTGCTTTATTCATTGTTATGCTCGAGTCACACACAAAGACTCTTCGCTTTTCTGGCCAGCGTTTCTGAGGAGAATAAATGTCTTCCTCAGCTACCGTCCCCCACTGTGTATCTCAACAAAATTAATTTGATCTTTCCAAAGATAGTCAGTGCACTAGTCCATGAAAAGCGGAATATCTGTGACGGCAATGTGTTCATTCCTAGTGTGGTTGAGCAATTCAGATCTCTTATTTTTCATTTCTCTTTCAGTTTTTGTTTTCTGTGTATGGATGTTTGGCCCGCGTGTACATCTGGGCACCTGTGCACACCTGCTATGCACAGAGACTAGAAAAAATGAAGCAGATCCCCTGGAACTGGAGTTGCAGGAGATTGTGAGCCACCTTTTGGGAATCAACCCACATCCTTGGCAAGAGCAGCTAGTGCTCTTAATGCTGCACCATCTCTCCAACCCTAAACCTGATACTTCTGGTTACCATCAGCATTGCCCTTATGAGTCTCCCTCCAATGGCCCCAGCATCTTCACCAGTTAGACCATGTAAGCTACTGACCAAAGATGTCAAAGAGCCTCCAGGGAGGAGACAGTTCAGAGAGGCTGCAAGGATAGATGAAAGATACAGGTATGAGGGAGTGCTGGGATAGGGCCTAGGGGGCTAGAGAGGACTCTGGGCTGATGGTGCTGGGCCCAGGGGATGGTTCAGGATCTTACCAATTGAGGCGCCGGGCAAAGGGAGTGAGTGACACTCTTACTGCTTCTAGGCTCTGTCTTCTTTCTTTCCTCTCTTTGAGTTTGCCAGCGGCAGTAGTGTGCTGATAAATGTGCAGCCGCTGCTCCCACACGGAAATGTCCTTGCTTTGCAGCATTTGCCAGTCCACATGCTGTGCTTGCTGCTCCCACAGGGCTCATGTGAAGCCGGCAGTGGTCTAGGACCATGTTCTCAGGGGCCATTGAGAGGGCAAGCGCTGGTGTCCGGTAGCCGTAGCACCCTCCAGGAGAGCAGCACACATAAAGACTACTAGCACGTAGCAGTGTCCTGAGCGTTGCATCTGCTGCCCCACTGCTGTGACTCTCTTGATGCAGGCAAAGAAACAGGCTCCTTTGAACACTCTTCCTACATGACACATGATAACCCATCTGTACACTGATATGAGAATAGCGTGTCTTTCCAGTGGAACTGTGACACCCAGCTAAGAGGATTGAAATGCTTAAGCAGCTTTGTAGCTTTATAGTATACAAACCCAGGAACTAACTGGCGGGTGGAGTGGAGCACAAACGATCCCCTGTGATAATTAGAGCCCCGAGCTTGACTGTTTTCTCAATAGGAGAAAAGGGCTTAGTTTCAGGTTCACAGAAACAAAGCAATCCTTGCTTTTTAAAAGTGAATCATTAGCTATAGGAGCTCTTGACTTGAATACTGAAAGGAGCTGTAAATCCAGTTTAAGAACTTCCCCATTCACATCAAACGCGATATTCTGCTACATGTGACTTAGCTATCTGTGGGGAGATGAATATTAAATTAAAAACCAGAATGCATGTGTGTGTGTGTGTGTGTGTGTGTGTGTGTGTGTGTGTGTGTGTAAGAGCAGGAATCAGGTTTGTAAGTTTTTGTAATTATATCTGCATTCATTTCATTGCTTTTAATGTCACCGAAAACCTAGTCAGTGGTGGTACATTTCATACAGAGTCCTGTTTAAGGTAAACAACGGTAGTCTAGCAGTTCATAGTGTGTGAGCTTCAGAAACCACCAGAAAACTCCATGAAAGCATTTTGATAGCTCTCGTTTGTTTAATGGATGGCCATGTGGTGTTTTAATTGTATTACCACAATTCGCTTGTAGTTGACCTTTCTGCTAACTCTGCACCAGAGGATTGGCTCCCCTGAGAAGAGCTGTGTGGAACAGAATTGCTTTCTGCAGGTGTCTTTCTGTGTTGGGGAATAGAACCCAGGGCATGGCACAGTGTTCAGTAAGTCCTCTACAGGGAGCCACAGCCTTGCCCTGGTGACCCCTGACCATCTCTGTAGGGTGCCCTTACGTGGATGCTGAAATGCCACCTTTCTTTTGTCTGTCCCACTCCCGCCTACATTTTTTTTCTTCTTTGTCTTGAGTTTTCGTAGTCAAAAGGACATTTTATAGTTGGGAAGACCTTAAAAAGTCAATTCTATGAGGCAGGGAAAGTAAAGCTTATGAGCACTAACCATCTTGCCTCTCTCTGGGTGCGGACTGGAGAGTGGAATCTGATTAGAAAGTCGGTCAGACCAAATGCCATCCTGGGCAGTAGGCTATAAATTGGCCATTCACCTTCCAAGTCAAAGTAACCGACTTAATGTCATCCAGATGTGGTCTATACAGAGAATTTTCAGCAGTCGAAATAACATAGCATGTTAAAGACATGCCTTCAAAAACAATCAGATGAGGGTCTCAATGCGTACTTCTAACAGCCCTACATATCATGATATAGATCAGCCTGGCCACGAATTCACAGAGATCCCTCTGTCTCTGCCTCTGGAGTTTTTGGATTGAAGGCGGGAACCACCATACACAGCCTGAAGATAACCTTCTCTATTCACCACAGGCTCAACATGCTTAAGGTCCTAGAAGACTCCCTTGTCACTCAGTCTAGCCTGTTTGTCATGGATGTCTAAACACTTTCTTATTGTGAGGCATATCCAGACTCCTAGACGTAGACCTTGGCCTCGCATACATTTGCATTCACTGATGGTTTTTTAGGACATTTTCTGAACATGCCATAATTTAATCTGCCCTACTGTTTTTCAAAGGCATCATTCTCTATGAAGAAATGAGATCACTGTGATCCTAAATGACTGGAAAGGAAATACATTTTGCTATTTAAGATGATGAACTAAATAGAGATTTTCATATGTGAAATGGGTCCCTGGCGTGTACCCTGGAAAATGCATGATTTAGGCTAACATTTTCTTGACAAATGTACATTAATCTCACTGATTTATGTAAGCATGTGTATGTTAGATGCAAACGCCACATGGTTTTATATAGGAGACTGAACCCTCAAGGATTTGGATACCCACAGCATCCAATAGAACATGGGGCAGTCTCCTGTGCCCATCAAGGGATGACTGCTTGAATCACATATACCATTATGCAATGTGCAAATCCATCTGCCTACCTTTTGCTTCATGTTTTGCCCCTTCTGGCAAATGTCTTCAAAGACCTAATCTGCCTTTGAAAATTGCACTCCCAATGACTCCACTGAACATCACACTTGCCCCACTGGTCCTAGCATCTGGATGGCTCTCCAGACAGATTCTTCCTCCTCTTCCAACTGATGCCCCTTCTCCTCATACCTACAGCCTATCTGTTTCAGAATCTCAGTTATGACCACACAGGCCATGTATGCATGAAGAGTATTAAATACCAGTTAATGTTGCTGTCTCAAAAATACAAGACTTTTGTGAAAAGGAGTTTTATATTTCACAAAACCAAATCCACATTATTTGATACATATGTACCCATCTTTATTTTTCTGAAGTCATGACCTAGTATCTCATTTCACTGAACTCTGATAAGGAATGAGTAATGTTTTTGGCACAGAAAGAGAGTGGGGGATTGTGGGAATTTGTAAAGCAGCTGCCTCTTATCAGGCTTGGGCTTGACCCCAAATCTCCTTCTCAGCTGAACATCATTTCTCAATGATTGCAAAAAAATAAATAAATAAACACACTAGATCAACCTTTCTTGGAGCAATGTGGAAAACAAAACTCAGTTAAGCACAAAAATAATTACAAGATGTTGGAGTAGAAGATTCTTGGAGTGTTTTTATTTCTTTCATTTTCTCACTGGCTTTGGCCTATATTTCTGTTACACGGTCTTCTACCAGTTACTACATCCTGGTTTTAAATGGCTTCATCCAGATGACTAACAAATGCATCGTTGTGCACACATGTAACATCAGTGTGATTTATTTGCATGCCTGGAGTGGTCCCTTTGGGTTGATTGCACCACCAAAGCTCCTCTGTTCTTTGTGGCTCTAAAACCCTCAGGAAGGTTTGGGATCTGCCTGCATCTCCGTAGATTTGGAAGTCAGTGAAGAACTTTCTGGTAACCATTAGGCAGAAATAGGCATCTCTGATTTTAAATCACTAAGAGACTGAAGTAAGCAATAAGATGTTTAACCATACATATATGAGATAACTTCCTCCTATCTTCTTCCCTCTGTAGCTTGAAGGGAGCTGATGCTGGCAATGGCATCAGGGTGTTTGTGCCTGACGTCGGGATGTTCATTGCAAGCCTGACCATCTGGCTGGTCTGCAGAAACATTGTTAAGAAACCAGACACGGAAGAAGTAGCCCAATTTAACTCTGATTGTGAAAATGAAGAATTGGTAAGTGTGACTATCTGCATCTTTCTTCTTCAATCCCCAGGGCCTTCCCTCTGAGACTGTGTGGAGTCCAGAGTCCCAGAGTCCGTAGGCAGAGCATTGTGGGGCTCAATGCACATGAGGCACAAGTTGGCACTGTCATTGTGCAGAGCCCGGATGGCACTGCTGGGCAGACATTCACACCCACACCTTGGTGATGAGGACACAGGTGATGGGCATGTGAATGCCATCTTTCACGAGGGCCTCACAGTGGAGTTACAAACAGCCTGCTTGTGCTTCCGTCGCCTCAGGTGACCATCTGGCCACCCTGTGCTCTAGTGTTGTATCAGGTGATCACACCTAAATGTTACCCCAGCATCTGTTGTATCATGGGGCTCCACCTAAATGTTACCTCAGCATCACAACCCACTTGCTCCGTAGCTCACGACTGCCGAATATTCTGAGAAGCAGTACACAGTAACATTGGAAGAAAAATGGTCCTAGTTTCCCCTCCCCCTAAACTGTCCAGCCTGTGCAGTGCCATCCTGAGGTGTGGCTATGTGACTGTGCCCTTTATTCTCCTGCTGTCTGTGTTAGCTCCAAATAGTTGAGTCAGGCAATTTCACAGTGCTCCACAGGAGAGTGTTACTTAGAAAAGTAAGAGGATGCTTTAAAATCTATAATGTGTGAAGAAGTTTCAGGAGCACCTAACAGATGAGGAACATGTTGGAAGCTGTGTCTCAGGTGGATACATGTCACATACCCCACCACACTCCCTCCCAGACTCACACCAGAGCACAGCCATGTTCTAAAGACAGCGCATTGTGTGGTCAGTGGTACCAGTTTAAGAAGTAGTTGATATTTTTAGATACAAAGATATAAAGCTCTCAAAGAAAAAATCTACTCAGAAGTACTTGGTTTGGACACTTGACATAGTAGCTACCAGATGATTTAGGCATGAGTTTTGCATGGGAGAATTCACCATGCATGTGTCAGGAATCGCATGTATTAGGAACATTCACCATGCATGCATCAGGAGTCGCAAGCATTAGGAACGTTCACCATGTGTGCATCAAAGGAAACACCTCTGGTTTTGGTTAAGGGTTTATTTACTTCACAAATAACCAGAAAATTGCCACAAGTGCTTAATCGAAACAAAATAATATGGAGGAGATAGAGTTCTACACTATGAAAATTAGAATTTATATTACTGCTCAAAAATCTTATGAATTAAAGATAGGAAATCTACTCTGATATTTTAGGGCGAGAAAAGATATGAAGTATAGAAAGTAGTCACAGAAGAGTGGCTGCTGAACAAATCTCTTATTCAGGTCCACAAACCCAAAACCAGAAATGACGTGGAAATATTTTTCTTCCTGCTGATGGTGTGGTTTTAAGAGGGAATGCTGATAGAGGGTGTTTTTGTACTGCTCTGTTATTCTAGAATGTTTGGAAACTGTTTTGATTAGATAATCATTGGCCCAAAGCATCCTAGTTTGGGGCAGTCAAGCACATTAACTGAAATGGTGCACATTTAGGATTTTTCCTTATTGATACCTGTAAAGACAACGTTATGTTTTGTACATGGGGCCTAAAGGGTGTTTGCTGGAAGCTGGTCTTTGAGAAGAGACATGGCAGATAGCACACCGTGGCTGAGTAATACTGGAGACAGGTTATTGTCTTTCTTATTCTGTAAAGTGGGGGGTACAGCTCAGTAGATGAGCATGTGCTTGACATGTCTGAGGCCCTGGGCTCAATCAGCAGCACCAAAAGATATTACTAATGCATGGTGCATTTATTGCAACTATAATATGAAGTATCGAATCAGTAGCACATAGTAGGGTGTATGCTTATTTGGGGGTGCTTAATAAGTTATGGCTTCCTTTCCTTAGTGGTTCTCTGATTTGAGAATTACAGAAACTCAATATTCAAGACACTAAATCAACCCTCTGTGCCACTAATAACTCAACACAGATGTGATTGTTGAGTCATGAACAGACGCTGTTTCTGTAGAATGAGGAACACTTGCAACTATCAGTGCAGGCCTTGGGTGTAGTTAAGGGTAGGGTAGCTCTGATAAGAGAGAATAGCATAAACACACATATTAATTATAAGGTCTGGTTTCACCCCACTTCCATACTTAGGCCTGTGAAAAGTCTGTCCTGTTTGAAATTGATTTGAACAGACATACAAGGCATCTATATGGTTAATCCCTTTTGTTCAAAGATAACACAAGATAACCAGGCTGATATCACAAAGAGCTCTGATTCTGAGCTTTGAAAGCACTATAAATATCAGTTATCAGGGGCTCTTTTCTCTTTCAGTTGAATTCGTTTGGGGCTAATTCAGATTTTAGTGTTCCTTCTCTCAACACATTCCAAGCAAGTGGGTAGGCCAGGGGAGGGGCGCTGAGTGAATCCTGGAGAAGTCACCATCAGGGAAATACTTCTGACTTGACAGTCTGGAGTCAGTTTGAGAGGAATTGGAACTCATAGCAAAAGGAAGCAGAAGAATTTATTTCACTTCTGAAGGGCTCTGTATACTTTCTGCTACTTCCAAATCTTGGCTTTTGTACTAAGATGTTTAGTCCTGACTATGTTTCTTCCTTATTTTCCCCTGTGGAGATATGGCACCATGTTGCCAGGGAGAATTCCTTTTCAAATGCAGCCCTGTTTCCAGCAGTTAGGTCTTCCTTGATCCACTGATGAGGCTGACATTGGCTATGTAGAAGCATTGTGTTAGAGGTCTTTAAAGGCTCCCGGTGTGTGGGGGAGGAGGGTGCAGGGTGTCTGAGGTCTTGTCTGTGTGTTTACTTTTATTCAGAATTTATTCAGGATTTTAATCATCCCTAGGAGAAAGATTCTCACTCTGGACTCTTAAAAATAAATAGGAGTTTTGTCATGCAAAGCGAACTGTCTAGACAAGCTTATCTCGGCAGGGAGTCGGCACAAGCCATCACTAAAATGCACCCACCTGCGTATTTCTATACTTGGAACTGTTTCTCCATATTTTATGAGGTTTGAGATCTTACTTTTAAGCAATTAATTTTTTCAAATAACGCTCTGACAGAAGCTTTTTCCAACAGAAAATACAATCATAATTTGGCCTGTGTCAAGAGGCATATTCAATAAATAAAATGCATAAAGTATAAATGACTATTCCAGCCAGGCATGTGTGGTGGTGCACACCTGTAATCCCAGCACTTAGGAGGAGCAGGAGGGGTTCAAGGTTCCCTCAGCTACGTGATACCTTGTCTCAAAAAGAAAGGTAAAGCCAGGCGGTGGTGGCGCACGCCTTTAATCCCAGCACTCGGGAGGCAGAGGCAGGTGGATCTCTGTGAGTTCGAGGCCAACCTGGTCTACAAGAGCTAGTTCCAGGACAGGAACCAAAAAGCTACAGAGAAACCCTGTCTCGAAAAAAATTAAAAAAAAAAAAGTAAAAAGGCAGGAGGGAAAGAAGGAAGGAAAAAAAGAAGGAAAGAATAAATTATATCCTAGTAAAAGCTGAAAATTGAGGCTCTATCTCTTAGCTGCTGCTAATGTGTTTTGTAAATCCATCCCTAAGCTCAAATTTTGCCCTTGGCTTTCTAGCACCCATCATTCCTCGGGCTACCTTGACACTAGCATTCTGGCAGACAGACTGCTCACCTGAGCTGTGCCTTCACCAGAAGGCGGTGCAGTCTGGTTCATGCTTCTCCTTTTCCAGGGCAGGAAACAAAGAGCAGGAGAAATCAATCATTCTCCCAGCACCTTCTAATAGACGCTTGGCGTTCGCTCATTTCTTACCCGAGATTTAATCCAACGTCACTGGCTTTAAATTTCCTAGGCCCTGGGTTTTTCTAGCAGACATTTGCCACATGGTACTGTTCAGAGTGGCAAGAAGTTGGGCAGCTGCCCAAGCACCTGCAAACCCCACACCCGGTGACTTGTAGTAAGAGAAATGTCCTGTCTAAGCTGTCCCAGACACACAATGCCGCCGTTTCTAGGGGTTCATACAGCTCCTGAAGGTCGCAGACAGGAATTTGGGAAACTCCCAGTCCTCTGAGCCTCAGAGCATGGCAATGCTCACACAGAAGCTTGGACAGAGTGGCCCCGAGTGCAAGGTAGCAGGAGCCAAGCACCCAGGGTGAGCCTTGGGCCAGAACTGGTTGTGCAGACTTGGGTCTTTCTGTACTTAGGGCTTTGGTTTATGGTAGGCTGGACCTAGATGCAGACAGTCTGTCTTGAATAATTGCTCTGCTGGGGTTGAAGATGAAGGTGCTTGTCCCAAAGTCATGTTTACCTAGCATCCCCTTTACTGTGTGCCTGCACGCTGTATGAACATTATCTAACAAGCTTTGTTTTCTGTTTTGTTTCTCAAGAACTGGTTCTCTTTCTAATCAACGTCCATAGATGTCTCAGGCAGTGAATCCTCTTTCCTCTTCTTACCCTCAGGATCTTACATTCCAATTTTATAAAGCTTTATTTATTTGGTTCCCCCGACACACACGTGCACAACTAAGTATCACATAACAGGTTCTCTTTTGTATTCCATCCCACACAGAACACTGCACATGGTAACAGGGTGCTTGGTAGAATACGGAATGAATAGATGGGTGAATGGATGGATGGAGGCACTGAGGATGGGGAGGGGTGTGTGTGTGTGTGTGTGTGTGTGTGTGTGCGCGCGCGCATACAGAAGGGAAATAAAGGAAATCTGTTGGCTCCAAAGCATACCTAGCCCTGCTTGACCTTGTGACACATTCATAACTGAGACCAAAAGATGAAGATGCCTACTTGGTTTTCACTTTAGACCACACGTTGTTGTATGGGTTCCAAGAAGGACTCATGTATCTTCAAAGTGCTGCTTCCTCCTGACATCATCTGTCAGTGCCCTAGGCTTTGCATTTAGAGCCATGCTTAGCAGATCCCCAGGAGAGGAAACAGGCAAGGCAGTCAGTAACAATGCCTGACACCAAAGATACACCAAATGGTTCTCACGGTGTATGTGGAAGGATGCCTGCCCACACACCTAAAGACTGGTTTGGTTCTATAGTGCTCTAATAACTGATTTCTTAAAGAAAAAAAAAGTCTTTTAAATGGCCAATCTGATTTAGTCCATCTCCATGTTCATTCCTCTTTCAAATGAGGTTATTTATTATTCTTATTTATTTATTATTTATTTATTATTCTTAAAGGCTATTTCCAGGTTAAACTTGGCAGTTTCTCTCCCTGTGTCAGAAATGTTCCCAGAGGTACTGAGTCTCAGGAGCAGAAATATCTGTAGGCTCCTACCGATCTCCTGCTACCTGACCTGCCCCTGTCCTGCACCTCGGTTGTACTGTAGCTCTTTGGAGGGGTCACAGGCAGCATCTGCACTCACTTTACAGATAAGATACAAGACTTGCACTGCTCTTACTCAGTGGGAAAATAGTGTTCCCAAAGCAAAGCCAGCAGCAGAATAAACAGCTTTACGTGCACAGTGTTGCCACGTTAGCCTCACATGCGTACGTGATGGCACAACAGCCACTTTTCCCTGGCCTCTCTTTGCCATCCCAGCGGAGGTTATCTGTCCTCTGTGATGAGCCAGAGCACTTTCCCCTCCCATCTGCAGACTCCTCTGTGAGAAGAAGCCATTCCATTAAGATAAACTGTTAACTTTGAAAAGTAAATAATGCATAAACAAGGGTGGCTCTTTAGAAAATGTTCCCTTGGGCTCTGAGACCTTTGGACTTAGTCCATGGGACTTTGATAGACATCCATGGAAATGCCTATGAAAGTCCACTTTCACCACAGAGAAGATAAAGGGGTTCAGCTGCAGCAGAAGCTCAGGTTTGAGGTCTAAGGCTTCAGTGGAACCTCAGAGACACGTTCCTCAATGTATTTTTGCAGAGAATGGAATCTTTAAAAGGGTTTGCACTGTAGAACACCCTTGCCACCAGCCTCCAAGCAGCCAAGATACGGAACCAAGATGGCCGCCTAGAATTGCTATGAGGAAGTCTCTGGCCATCGCTGCCAGAAACTTCCAGATTCTAACTCAGTGAGTGTGAGCTGGAGCTCGTTCTCCAGATAGGCTTGGGCTTTATGCCCTTAGATGGAATGATACAGTGTCGAGGGGAAGAAATATGGATGCTCAGGGCCTATCAAAAGTATTTGTGTGTCTTTGTCAAAATAGATGGGAAAGGACAGCCTGTGAGACATGCCACCTCAGGTGCAGAAACCAAATGTCCTGGGAGGAGACAGTGTCCACAGATACACCCTAACATGTTGTATCTACATCTAAAATCAGGAGCTTTTTCTTTTCAATAGTACTCTTATACTTTGTTTGGAATTTACATACAATATTTGCAGTTATTTATGGGGTACAATGTGGTGTTTCAGTATATGGATAAGTCGTAGGATCATCAAATGATATAATTGATACATCTATTACTGTGACTACTTCTTTGTGTTGAGGACACTTCAGTTCCTCCTTTAGCTAGTTTAAAAGAGGTATCCGTTAATACTACAGATACTCTGATGTATCCTTTCTTGCTGATAGGAACCTTCCACCCTCTGACTTCCCTACACCTGTACATCTGGCCAGCCTCTGGCCACCGAAGTTTGGCTTTTAGAATCCATATGCAAGTGATATCATGTCACATTGGTCTTTCTAGACCGACATGCTCCTTTGAGCACAATGTCCTAGAAGTCCATCCCTGTGGTCACAGGGGACAAGGACTTCCTGTCAAAATCAACGTCTTTTAAAGAAACAGAGTGAAGGACGTAGAAGTCTAAATAAGTTTATGTCCGACAAAAGAAATAATTTCACAAGCGATTTTACTGGACATTTTATACTGTGAAAGGTTCGCCTGCCTGATGTTTGGATTCTGAGGTGGCTTAGGAATCACAGGGGTTAAATCTTTGTTTCCGGCTGCTCCTCATTTCCTTCTAGATGGAGTTCAAGTCATGTTCCTGTAATGAAGCATGATTAATAAAAACTCAGAGACAGATATTGGGGTTCAATCTGAAGACGAGTAAAGCTAAACAGCCGGACACCAGCTCTTACCTTGACCTCAGTCCAAAAATGGTGATCCTGCCTCCAGGGAACTTCAAAATGAGACTGGGACTGAGAACTGTCTCCTCCCATTTTATAATCCTCTCTAATTCTGGAATTAAGGGCATGCACCACTTCCACCTGGTTTCTATGGCAAACTAGTACGGCTACTGGGATTAAAGGTGTGTGTCATTGCTGCCTGGTCTGTAAGGCTGGCCAGTGTCGCTGTTTTACTTTTCTGATCATCAGGCAAGCTTTATCTATATAATACAAATGAAATGCCATTTTACTGTAATGTGCCAGATTTCTCCAGCAAGCAAGGCTGCTTGTTAGTAAATATAATTCTCTACTCCTGCCAAATTCAGCAGAGGAATTTTTGATGGGGCAAGGGCCTGTCAATGTGCCACCTAAGGTGACTAGTGGCGGCAGATCTGACCCTGGCTGCAAGAATGGGATGATGGGGCTCACAGACACAGACCCACCTGCTTTTCGCTGGGCAGGTTTGAGACACACTTACCAATGAGGGTCTCAGAGAAGCCGGTGTAAAATCACTTAGAGCATCCAGAGCCACGAAGCGCGATGGCATGCCCTTAAAGCCCTGGTACCCCTTCCTGTCTCTGAGAGGCCAAGAGAAGGCATTTGTATGACCTAACCAAAGCTTGTGAGCCGAGAATGCTCTAATTTAATCAACATCTTTAACGATTCTCTAATAAAATAGTGAGTCATCTATCATGCAAGTTTTGATGTATTTTTTTCTGTTACTCAGGAGTTCCCTACCATGATTTTACTTCTCCAAGTGTGGCAAGATTTTTGCCACGCACTGCCTTCCACGAGGAAGAGCCGTTGAGGTGGTGGTGGCAGTGAGGGAGCTGCTCCCCTGGTGTCCAGAGAGAAACTGCTTTCCTGTGATCAGCAGAGGTGGAATTCTCTTGTATCTGGACATGATGGGTTCTTCTTGCAGAGCAAGGAGTAAGAAGAAAGACTAGCTTGAAATCCAGACCTGCTGCGGTAGGAAAGAGGCCCCATGGCCTGGAGATTGTATAGCCACGAGGAAAAGAGATAAAGAGAACCTGTGGATTCTGGTTCCCCAGCTGTTCCCTGCATGCCGTGCTCCTAGGCAAACCTAGGCCTAGGTGGGCAGCGTCCGAAAGATGAGCTATCTCTGAATTGTTCCTAGGGAATCCTTCAGCCAGGTGCCAGTGACCCCAGATTGACCTTCCCGGTTCCCACATTCACTTTCAACTTGTGCTAGCTGCCTGCTTAGCATCTTGGCGCTGAACTTGAAAGTGAGGGAAGGTGACCTGAAGGAAACTTGCTTTCTTCCTAACTGTCCCTCCCTTCATTAAAATAAACAAACAGGGCTGCCTCTCCTTCTCCCCACCCCCAACCCCCCTCACATTTACCAATGGGTTCTGTGCCTGGACCACAGGCAGCCACTCACGCAACAAGACAAACTCAAAGTCAACTTTAGCTCTTACACCTCCTAAGTTCCATCCGTGTATTCCCAGGCAGCCACTGGAATTACTCTATAAAAGATACTGTGCCATATTCCTTATTTAGAGAGATGCACGAGATGACAAATTTCACTTAGAGCCAATTAAAGAGAAATTATGTATGAAGAAACAGAATGGAGTTCGGCTGAATCTTACCAAGAGCTTCATCGGGAGGAGGGATGCATCATTCTAAGACTAGACAGAGGACAGATTAGTTTGTTGATAGTGATCTGAGAGCCATGGAGCGCATTGTGATGTGAGGTCCCAAAGCGAACCACTGGCTGAGCAGATGGGTCACCATGGCTGGTACAGGAGGAGGAACGAGTGGACAGGCTGCAAAGAGGTGGTCTGGGGAATACCATGTGGTTTGCAGACCATTCGTCTGTGAACTAGGATGCAAAGTCATCTGCTGAGAATGCGAAGAGAAGGAAAGAGCTGGCTTGGGGACACTTGTTTCCTGTCGCTCTCTCCTCCCCTGCATAGAGCCTTTGGATGGTTCTTCCTTCTGCCCAGGATGCTCTTTCCTGGGACTTTCACATGGCTGGTGACTCTGTGACATTTAGATCTTAGTCTAAATGTCATCTCTTCAGAGAGGGTCTCCGTGACCTTAAAATCTACCATAGCCGCGCCCTTCAGTCACAGCTGCATCCCACTTGACCTCTCTGAAGAGCCTTATTATGGGATGTTTAGCTTACTCGTTGGTTTACTACCTTCTGTGTGTATTACTGAGTCTCCACTAGACCTCTCAGGCACACTGGGTCTTGTATGGATGAAGCTTGTTAATGAATAAGTGTAAGCTCCTCTTTCCACCCCAGGAAAAACGTAAATACACTCATCTATTAGCCTCCAAGGTCTTATCCAGGAGCCTTGGAGATCCCCAAATTTGCACTTGCTCAAGTCCCTTGTATAAAAGCTGCCTAAAGTGTGCTCAGGGCCTGAGCACATCTTCCCCACCAAATGCCAGGGCTCCATCAAAGGATAATGGCAGAGAAATGACCGCATATTCAACACAGCCTCAGTTTTTTCAGATGTTACAAATCTGACTATGAACCCATGGGGATGCCGTGATGAATTGTTGCAAAGAACCTAGTTTATGTGTATGGAATTTAGTCAGCCCAGGGCTAAATCCTGTTAGGGAGATTGGTGTGTATGTTTGTGTGTGGGGATGTGTTAGTGTGTGTGATATGTTTAAGTGCATATGTATGTCGTGGGCATGTGTGTATATCTGTATGGATATATACATGGCTGTGCATGGGCATGTACCTGAGCATACAAGTGCATTTGTGTTCATAGGCACACAAATGGTTGTTTGGGAGGTGTATGCTTGTGTATGCAGTGTTCATGGGTGTGAGTATGTATGAATTATTGGATCAGGTTAGGTGGAGGAGTACCTTCCAGCTTTTTTTTTTTTTTTTTTTGCTAAACAGATAACCCAAGTCCTTTATGCTCTGTCTGCTTCTTGCTAACAAAATGTCTTTGCACCCCAAAGCCTCTCAGAATGTCCTTCCCTTGGTACCAGCCCTTCAGTCCTTTCTCGGTGAATCCAGTCTACTAAAAAACACAGCCTCAGATGAGTGCTGTGAGTGTCTGAGTCGAGCAGCTCAAGAAAGAGCCTGTGGCATGAGTAGAGAATCCAGATTTCACTGGTCTTCCCAGATGTGTAGCCCAGGCTGAGAGTCTCTGTGGCCCTTAGTCAGTTGCTCTAATCATCCAGGGCAAATATATGCAGACTTTCAACCTGGGGACAAATGCAGCATCCCTCGTCTTGACCAGACCCTTTTTGTCTTTGGGAATAGCTTCTATGTATGATTCCTTTAAAAAAAAATCCCAACCCCTTTAAAGAATGATTCTAATTAGAAAAAAATCCTTATTTAGTCTTTAAAAACACTCAAAACCCCCTTTATAGTCTTAGTTAAAAATAGTTCCTGGAGATTTGTATTTTTTCTTCTGTCTGCTTCTCCTTCCATCCCTAATGAGACAAAACCAAGGCACTGAATTCTTTAAGATCCAGTCAGCACAGAAGCCTCTTAAAAGACCCGACAGGAAGCCACAGCACTGTTAGGCAAGCAACTCAAGACCCCTGTCCTGGTCAGGAAATCCTGTAATGACCAACAAAGATAAACTTGAGAAGGAAGAGAGACGCCAGAGCTCTGATCATCACCCATCCCCACCTCTGCCCTAGTTTGCTTCTGTGGTTCTGTAAAACTAGCTAGCAACAGAGAAGCCTAGAACTGGGGAAAAAACATCCAGATAGATCATAGCTAAGATTGTTAATTGTCGCTGGGCGGTGGTGGCGCACGCCTTTAATCCCAGCACTTGGGAGGCAGAGTCAGGTGGATCTCTGTGAGTTCGAGACCAGCCTGGTCTAAAAGAGCTAGTTCCAGGACAGGCTCCAAAACCACAGAGAAACCCTGTCTCGAAAAACCAAAAAAAAAAAAAATTGTTAATTGTCCTGGTAGCTTTCTTCTACTTGTAAAAGAATGGTTGCAGGTAGGGAGCATGGGGCAGAGTATACGTAAGGAGTATAGATTGTCACTGGGACCCCAAGACAGGGGATATTATCTGTGTACTCCTTCAGGGGAATTGGAGTGACTTAGATTTGCTACCAAGAGACCTGGGGGCTGGTCATTTTACTGATTGGTGAAGCCGACCCCAGTGACCGACCCACAGACTAGGAGCCATAGGACCCCAGAAGTATGAACCGCTACATTCTCTGTTTCTCATTTCTTTAGGCTGGAGCAGAAAAGATGGACTCAGAGGAGGCACTGATCTATGAGGAGGACTTAGATGGAGAAGAAGGCATGGAGGGTGAGCTGGAAGAAAGCACAAAACTAAAAATGTTCCGCAGGCTCGCCTCCGTCGCCTCCAAGCTGAAGGAGTTCATCGGCAACATGATAACCACCGCAGGCAAGGTCGTGGTGACCATCCTGCTGGGCTCCTCGGGTAAGTGTGTCCCACAGTGGCTTCACCCTGAGATAGTCACAGCCTGGGATGTGCACAGTGAAAGACGGGATTAAAGGGAAAGACGAAAACGATGGATTCCAGGCCCTTGTAAAAACAGCCACTTGGGAAACCAACTTAGCCTCATTGGTCCAGCCCATTTCTAGTCTTGAGGCTTTCAGAAAAAAACTGCTAATCTCTGTCAAATCATCTTTTCCGTTTCTAAGTGAGTTCATTTTATATGTTTAGATTAAAATAAGAGCTATTTCTCTTCCCAGAAACTTTGAACTCTGATCTGTTGGCAATTAGTTATTTGAGTGTACAGGGCCAACCGTATCTTTATATCATGGAGTATTTGAAATCTTAATTTAACTCTCCAGGATATACGGTTTTTCTTCCCAAGTTAGATTGCAATCTTCCTCCACAGACAGTAACTTCCTTTAAATGTTGGCCACATTCTTCCATAATAATGTCATCCAGTGCTACCTCAACTTTCCCCTCCTCCCCTCCCACTGCCTACCACACTGGGAACTTTTTTTCCTGACATTTCTTTTATTTTTTACTTTTTTTTTATTAAGAATTTTTAATGCAATCTTCTCTCATGTTGCTTAGCTATCCCCATTCCCGCTCCCTCCCCTCCTCCCACCCTACCCTTCTCCCCACCCCTCCATCCACTCCTCAAAAATGGTACGGCTTCCCATGGGGAGTCACAAAGTCTGACACTTTACTTCAAGGCAAGACCAAGGCCCTCCCCACTATATCTAGGCTGAGCAAGGTATCCCTCCAAAGAGAATGTGCTCCTTGATGCCAATTCAAGCACTAGGGATGAATTCTGGTTCCACTGCCAGTGGCTCCACAGACTGTCCAAGCCTCACAACTGTCCCCCACTTTCGGTGGTCCTATGCGGGTTCCTCCTCTATTAGTCCAGAGTCAGTGAACTCTCACTAGCTCAAGTCAGCTGTTTCTGTGGGTTTCATCATCACGGTCTTGACCCCTTTGCTCATATTATTGCTCCTCCTTTTTTTGGACTGGTGTCTGGCAGAAGGCCAGTGCTTCCCTGTAGATCTCTTGGATAGGTAGGATCAACAGTAAAAATGGCAATCCTACCAAAAGCAATCTGGGAACTTCTTAAAGTGGACTCGTTCAGACTAAAGTTACAAAGGTGAAATAACTCCCCTTAGTAGGGGAAAAAACAAGAAGGAAGTAGAATTTTTGTGCAAATAAAACCCAGTATTTTATTTGAGAAGTCTGTTGAAAGTCCCTGATAAAGTTGCTTTAATATAAATGAGTTACCTCATCAGGTAGAACAAAATTGTAATGAGACTATAGTGTCCACAATATATAATGGTTTTTTTTTCATAAATCTCAGCTGGAAAAAAGTTCAATACCATGGTCATGCAGACAGCCCTGATTAAAACTCAGTGGACCATAAAGCAAAATCAAGAGGCTGGACAAATGGCTTAGTGGTTAAAAGCCCTTGTTGCTCTTCCAGAGGACTCACATTAGGACTCTAACACCCACATCAAGTGGAGGGGCTCACAACCACCTATAATTCCAGTTCCACCTATTAAATTCTTCTGATTTATATTGACACCTATAGGTGTGTGAGTGAGGACATACACACATGCACGTGCATGCACACAACAACTAAAATAGACACCTGCAGGTGTGTGAGTAAGCAGACACACACATGCACATATACACAAAAAACTCACACACCTGCACAAGTGCACACCCACACACACAAACTATGATAGACATCTACAGGTATGTGAATGAGGACACAGACACACAAAACTGAAATAGACACATGCAGGTGTGTAAGCAGACACACACATGCACATATACACAAAAAAACTCACACTCCTGCACAAGTGCACACACACACACACAAACTATGATAGACATCTACAGGTAGGCGAATGAGGACACAGACACACAAAACTGAAATAGACACCTATAGGCATGTGAGGATATGCCACACGCGCGCACACAAACACACATGAACACTCACACTAAAATAAATCTTTAAAAAGTAATTGATGTGAATGTGAGACAGAAATGTGTAGGAAGAGGAGAGCAGTGGGGAGCGGGGAGAGGGTTGGGGTGAGCGTGGTATATGCACAAGTGTGAAATTGTGAAATAAAATTTTAATTAATAAAAAACAATTGGTAAAAAGCACACTGCTCTAGAGAAGAGCTGGAGTGAGTGTACATATATTCCTGTAACTTGGAGGACAAGTTAGAAAAGGAAAACACCGAAGTGCGTATGCGGTTGTGCTGGTCAGAAACGGAGATGAATCCTCAGCTCTGATGAGGAGCCAAGGCTTCCTCATCACTGGTCTGAACTGAGCTCATAGCGTTACTCCCTCCACGTGTGGCTTCTTCCTACAAATGGTAGAGTGCTTAGGATCTGATGATGTCGACAGATTCTGGTTAATGGTGTTTAAATCTTGATCAATAGCGAAAATACACGAAGGGAATTCACATCATTTCCAGCCAGTGCACTCACCGATTGGCAAGCAAACGTCCTGCCCTTTTCCCCGTGTCATGGTTGTGTCTTTTTAACTCCGCAGGCATGATGCTGCCGTCCTTGACCTCAGCCGTGTACTTCTTTGTGTTTCTGGGTCTGTGCACCTGGTGGTCCTGGTGCAGGACTTTTGACCCGTTGCTATTCGGCTGCCTTTGTGTCCTGTTGGCGATCTTCACTGCTGGACACCTGATTGGGCTCTATCTGTACCAGTTTCAGTTCTTCCAAGAAGCGGTCCCACCCAATGACTACTACGCAAGGTAGGAGAAACCAGCACTATGTCAGAACGAGGCCACAGCCCTTTGCCATCCCTTGCGGCCTCCGTAATACCTTGTTAATCTGCCAGCTGGTACATTAAGCAAAGATTTGGCACAGCCGGGAAGCAGTCTAGTTCTGTAGTTTTATTGAGAACACAGTCTAGCAGGAAAGGAAGGGTATACTGGGATGAAGGTGCTGCTGGCATTGGGGCAGGAGCCGCTGCTGTCTGGAGCAGACAGGAGAGACACAGGGTCTCAGCCGAGGACACAAAAACATTTTACAGCTCTCACGGGCCAAACATATCATGGCAAGCTGAGCGTCAGAAACAATAGCAAATTGCCTGTAGAAACACCTAAAATTAAAAATACTGGAATCCAGGATTGTAGAGAACATGAAATAGATAACTATTTGCCTGAATTGAACATGGTTATTATGCCGACTCCTGGCTTTGAAAATGGGAATTCAAGAACTTAGAACTTTGGGGGAAAATTCTAGGCCACTCACAGTTCAAAGGGGAAACTCCTCCTTGCAGGACAGTGGCAGCTGTCGAAAAGCGAAGGAATGAACGGAGTTGAAAGTTACTCCTTCTCATTCCAAATGAAGTGTTTGATTCTGGCCACAGTCTGAAGTCTTTCCTTAAGTGTTGTAGGGGTGAAGACATCTGCCCTGTTGCCTCACCACCGTCTCCAGCTGCAAAGGGAAGCAATGCACAGATTGCTCGACACCTTCATCAGTGGACCAGTGTTGGTATTCCCAACACCAGGAGACCTTGCTATTTTACATCTTGGTGCCATGCAGTGTTTGAGGGCACAATGTCATGGTGTCCAGTGATTAGACCCGACCTCCAAACTAGAAGCTACATAAAGCTCAGAAATAATTTCAGATTGCCCGAGATGAAAACAGCCAGGAATTCCAAAAATATAGTTCTCTATATTCTCTCTCCAAAAATCAGTTTAATTTTGTTTAAAATGATCATATATAGAATGTGGCAAGGACAAGGTTGCTTTAAAAGAAAACTGGACACCCAGACACGTGTGCAGGGCATCTCTATGGTGAGCCAACAGTAGGTCCCTCAAAGATATTGGGGCTAAGTGAGGGACATTGTGGCTTCTGGATATTAATTTCTTACATTTATTGTTGATTTCATTATTTGTGAGTATGAGGCTGTCATTATTCTAGGAGCTACACTTAAGAATGAAGTGTTGTGATGAAATTTAAACATCACAAATTTTTTGTTTGGATAGCTTAGCAACAATAAGAATGACAGATTGTAGAAAAGGACACAGGGAGTAGCCAGCATTATTTGCACGCTCAGTATGGAGTTCTCTGTTGTCTGTTCATATGTTCTTTGTCTATCTAAAGTTCACAATTCCAAGTTACAGAAAGGAAAGGGAACACAAAAAGATGTCCGAGAGCATGAGTGGAAAGAACCAAAATTCCTCTCTCTTCTACACCCTTGGGTGTTGTTCTCTCATTGAGAAATGAGGGACTTGTCTTGGATGATACGTCAATCTCAGCGGCAGAGGTCTGCAACCCAGTGTGGTTGCTCCATGGTCGTAATTATGAATAAGAGTGTATAGATGCATTGATTCATGTATAAAGAGCATGCTAGTTTGAGTTCATGTCCCTATAGAACTAACACATTTTATTAGTCCTAATACCATTTGCGTTCAGCTAAAATAGAGTTGGCAACCTACATACGCATGCACATATGTACACACACACACACACAGAGAGAGAGAGAAGCAGGCACACAAAGGCACACATATGAGCATGCATACATGCACTCCAATAATGACAAACCCAGTGGGATCAACTGATGGTATTAATCTATAAACCTAAGAAGTGTAATCCAGTTTAATAAGAGAATCATGCAATATAGACACATTAAAACTTAGGAGTTTCTTTAATGGTGCATAGTGCATATTTATTTTGGGTGGAGGTGAATAAATACTAAACTTTAGTACAGACATTAGCCGTGAGCTCAATGAATCCTTCAGTTTCTTTGGGGCATTTAATTTTTTGGTTTATTGAACATATATAAAATGACTCTGTACTGTTGAAAGGGCTGGCTTTTTAGGGAATGACTTAATTGGAAATGTAAACATCCTCCGTGGGCCAGCAGCCTTTCTCCCTCCTAGCTTAGATTATTTTCTGCCACCTGGAGGCTGATGGTGGGAAAAAGATGACTTACAGCCATCATGAGAGCACATCTATGTCCCCAGCAGCTTTGCTGTCTGTAAAGAGTCACTTTGTGTCTTACAGGTCATAAATTCTGCCCTAGTTATATGGAGAAGTTGTCCTCTGCTGAAGCAGCCAAGACTAGACTTATAGAACCAATAGGACCATGTCCTAGCAAATTGTTCTATAAGGACATTGACATTTCAATTTTGTATTATTGTAATGTTTCACTAAATATATTATTTTTCTTTTGAGATTCTCTGACAGTTTACAATTTATAAACCATATTAAACTGTGCATGAAGTAGAATGGGTGGTAGACTAGACTTGGCCCTTGCTGTCCTGTGGCAAATACAACAGTAATATCACAGGGTTCCATGATTACTTGTTTAAACTGCCACAGAATTAAAATTATGCTTTATTATAGATATTTTGTAGATTGGTCTGTTATTCCCAGCCCTTACAGCAACCAGCAGCAAGTTATATTGCTCATCAACATATGAGAAGGACAAAGCTTGGCAACAGTAAACTCCCTTGAAGTTGTGTTTGTTCCCAACTTGAGAGTCATGAGACATTACATTGTATCTTTTCGATATTGAAATTTAAGTCATTAGTTTTCCCCTAAGAATCATTCCAATATGTTGCTGTTAACCCTAAAATTATAAGATCTAATTGAAGAAATCTAACTAGAGACTAACAATGATAGATAGATAAATAGATAATAGATAGATAGATAGATAGATAGATAGATAGATAGATAGATAGATACATGATAGATAGACATACAGACAGACAGACAGACAGATAGATATCATTTTGCATGGGCATTGTCACTGGTTTTTTATAACCACCAGGACTTGTACTCGTATACTCTTCCAGATAAGTTGATCCTGAAATCAGAAAGCAGTTTTTATCTTCTTTTCAGTCTTCAAGTGGACAGTCTGGTAGTAATAACCTTTATTTTCAGAAAAAAAAATAATTGAAGTCTTTGTCATCGTTTAATACACAACTTTGTTGGTGATTATTTGAAAAAAATGAAATAAATAGTAAATTACATACTTTTCGAAATGGAATTTTAACTCTCCAAAATAAATTCTGTTGATGCTTTTAGCCTGTATCATTCACTATTCTTCATATGCATTATAAAGGTAGATTTTAAAAACTTTAAATCCTGTCCATATGTTTTATAGCATACCATACTTATTGCTTGTTATTTTCCTGGTTGAGCAGCATTCTCCTAAAATAGACTCTTTGTAGGCTGAAACATGCTTGGCTGCACAGCTGTTGTGTCTTGATCCATCCTTGAGTTTTGACCAGGAGGGTTGTTCCTCTTGTTGCTGTCATAAACAATGCTATGGTGAGCATCACTTAGCTTTACTCTAAGCCAGCCTCATGGTGAGCAGCTGCAACCCTGGTCCTCTTGATTGAGAAAGAGCCTCTGCAGAACTATGAAGTGCTTGATCCTTCTGGAAAGTCCAGAACTTTCCGTAGTCTGCGGTCAGCACTATGTTAATCTACAGAACTATGGTGTTGTCATCATGCATGTGCTGTGTGGAAATTCATGTCTGTGAGTAGCACAGCTTGGAGATTCTGTTCCTCTTTAGGTCACTCTGTCATTAAATGTTGTGGCCCCAAAAGATTGCTGGATCCCTTCTAGGTTCATGCAGTTTATGGTGGAAATTCTCAGTTCTTTTACCCAGCAGAAAATACAGAAGAGATGGTTGGGATGTGTGGGAGAGATCAGGGCTCGTGTGGAAGTTTTATATGGTATTCAGTTAGGAGAGAGGTAGAGGCTACTTCCATGTGTGAGCACAGTGAGGGCATGACCAAGTTTTCCAAAGCAAAGTTCAGGACTCATTATTTGGCAGTGATAAATATATTTATAATGTGTAGTAATAGGGGCGACGGCGGGGCTGCGTTTCCAGCACCCCGCCCGCACGGCTAGCTTTACCCGAAATAATTACACGGACACTGTATTCATTTAAACACTGCTTTGGCTCATTTCTTTCTAGCCTCTTCTAGACTAATTCTCACATATTAATTTAGCCCATTTCTAATCATCTGTGTAGCGCCCCTAGGTGCGCTTACCGGGAAGATTTTAGCCTATGTCCATCCTGGGTCGGAGCTTCATAGCGTGCATCTTCCCTGGAGCGGGCAGCATGGTGTCTCTCTGAAGGCGTCTGCTCCGGAGAGCAGAGCTGTGGAGTCTGAGCTCACTTCCTCTTCCTCCCGGCATTCTGTTCTGTTTACTCCACCCACCTAAGGGTGGGCCTATCCAATGGGCCTAGCAGTTTCTTTATTGCTTAGCCAATGAAATCAACAGATTGATATATGACACTCCCACATCAATAATGATCAAAACAATGCTTCAAAAATGCATCATCTTAACGGAGTATAAAATGATAGTGAACATTTGGAATGATCTGGTACTAGTCGAGCGTCCCATTAGACCTGTTAACCCGGCTCCAGAAATTTCCTGTGAAAATAGAGAAGCCTGTGAGGAATGACATCATCAGCAGGGACCTTCTGCTTGAGAGATGAAGTAACAGTGGGAGAACTAAAAGGATGTGGCTGATACCGAGTCCAGCTCCATGTTTGCGGGGAATGTGCAGAGATGCCTCAGCATCCCCCTGTGAGAAGATCACCAAGCATAGGAATCTGGGAGTGCAGGACCACTTCTGTGCAGAAGGCCTGAGGAGAAGGCAAGGATGCAGGTGGGAGACCCAATGCACGCTGCCTGTGATGATCAGGGAGTTTTATAAGCGCGCTGTGCATCCCCAAGCACAGGCACTCATTTCCCTGTACTCGGCGATGATATCTACTAAAAGCCAATGTCGATAACTTGCTAACATAGCTTTGGACGGCATTTCCTTGGAAGATCATCTCTAAAGAAAGTTGGGCTAAAAACAGCCTGTGTGTGACATTGGCCTGGCCCCTTGCTCAATTGTCTGAGTTATCTAGAGCAGGTTTTGAGATAGGTGAGGGTGCTGGACAGGGAAGTGGGCTGAACTGACTGCTTCTGTTCTCCCAGCTGGATCATCAGAACGCATGCCTTCATTTCTTGATCCTCTTCGTGAACATTCCATTCTTACAAAGCACCAGGTGCACTCTAGGGTGTCCCCCCCCCCTTTGCCCTGCATTTGTGGAACTTATCACAACCCCCTCAACTTTTTCCAGCTTGTTCACAGACTCACTAGAAAAGTTGGGCTCTTTTGCTCAAATTTCTGTTTTCATTTTGCTACTTCTTATTTTTTAACCCTAAATTACAGTTGAAAATACAACAATGGAAGCAACAGGAAAGATCCCTGGGTCATCCTCATGAAAATAACACCAGTAAATGAACCCACAATGACTTGTGCTGTTACCCTTTATCTGCTAGCTCAATAAATCACGATTAGAAAATGAATGGTGTTTGATGAAGGGAAAGCCCTTGTTTATTTTAGCCTTAACGCCATGTAAACAAAAGAAACAGCAAACTCTGGGACGCCAACATTGCAAGCTTACTCTGTGACAAACAAGAAAAAAATGTAAAAGACAAACATTTAAAAGTTCAGGGTCATTTGTGCTGTTTGTCCTTTTGTGGGGTAGTGGTTAAGTGTCTTTGTGTGAAAGGGGAAATAAAGTCCCACAGTGCACATCTTTCTCTTCTGGTGTAAAAAGAGCAGAACATGCTCAGAAAATGAAGGAATACTAAGTGTTTCTCTACTAGGAGCCTGAACTTTTCTTGCTTTGCTTAGAAGATCCAGGTGTTTTCAACTGCAGCTGGCATCGCTGGGAATGCCCGGCTTGCATTTCATGGGTCTGAGGACCAGCAAACTGAATCAGCAAATAAAGGCTCAGGTGATGTCAGTTTTCATTTGACAAAATACTTTATGTGAAAAGAGCCCAGTGAGTGGCAGAAAAAAAATCAATGTAGAGTATTTCATTCTAATACTAGGGAATGTCGACTTGAACCCAAATCTGTGAGCGCTTCTTTGTCTGTTTGTGACAATAGAGTCAGCATGTCCCATAGCATTGTTTCACTGGCAGTGTGGCAGAGGACACAATTGTAAACAAACACTGATAGCATTTTAGGAAGAATCCTATGGTTAAGTGACTTAGTCTATAGGTCCCAGGCAATGTTTGTGTGTGCTCATTACAAAAATGAGCAATAGGAGCCAAAGAAAAATGAATTACATTCTCCACAGGTAAATGGAAGTCTATATGTTTAAGTCAATGGGACCTAACCACGTGGACCCCACAAGTCTATCTGGACTGCAGATCACAACACTGTGATCTCCTGGTATGGTGCAAACTCCAAACCTCAGGCAGCAGGGTACCCTACCAGCCATGACACCTGCAGGTACAGCTTCTAACTGGCTACAGGACCTTCGTCAGGGCTGTTTATTAAGTCCTGTGACTGCCATCTTCCCCACCTTATCTTCCAGACCTTAGGCTTAGATTAAATGTTGTGGACAAGATTTTTTTTCTCCCTTTGCCTACCTCTCAGGAAGAATTTCTCTTAGGATTTTACAGAGAAGATGTCTTATGCTCTGCAGCAACAGCTAGAATTTCTTTCAGTTGGTCAGATGATGTAACTCATTCAACAGCGTCCATAGCTGTGACATCAGCTAACCTGCAGACCCTTGACCACAAGTCGTGACCTTCTGTCCATAAGTTCTCTTCACTTCCATCAAGAATTACATGGGCCCCACAGTCTCAAAAATACGACAGTAAGAGCGTGATACTAATGCTTCACAGCTTAGGAATCTAGAATCCTGGCCTTGCCCTTTCCTGGAACAGGTCCCCCCACTTTTTGTT
Organism: Microtus pennsylvanicus; assembly: GCF_037038515.1. Classification (NCBI taxonomy): domain Eukaryota; kingdom Metazoa; phylum Chordata; class Mammalia; order Rodentia; family Cricetidae; genus Microtus; species Microtus pennsylvanicus. Next base: position 22,493,083 of record NC_134582.1, read on the forward strand.
AAATAGGCATGGGAATGTAGCCTCACAAGAGTGAGGATATTGCATTAAAAGGATAACACACTCCAAGTGCATGGTGATATGAGGATACTAAATTTATAAAAAGGAAAGGAAAGAAAAGGAAAGGAAAGGAAAGGAAAGGAAGGAAGGAAGGAAGGAAGGAAGGAAGGAAGGAAGGAAGGAAGGAAGGAAGAAGCTTTTTAGTGTTTGAAGTCAAACTCACGGTGTGAGCTCTACATCCCATATGACCTTGAGGTCCTGAGCACATAGAGTTGGACAGCCTTGCCACTGGAAAGGCTCTCCCCCTCCATATTTAACTCACTGGCTTCTTCTCAAAGCCTAGCTTGGCTATTTCATTCTAGAAACATCCTCCTTTTGTGATGAGAAAGTATTTCCTTCTGCACTGCTCCCCTCTGAAAACGTTTTCCTTGGTGTTTGCTGCAATGAACTATAGTAACTCAGTGTGTCCCTGGGTCCTGGTTTTCAGGGACCGTGAAAAGCTCCTGGGTTCTGGAAGGTTACACACTGGACTCCCAGATCTTGATTCAACCTTTTTATTTCTTTCATGGCTTCCTCCCAAGCCTTGTATTTTAGTCCTTTATATCATCAGGCACAAAGCAAAGACTTCCTGAATTCCAAACCCCAGAGGCAGCCATGATGGGGTAAGATGATACATGAGAAAATGGTTTCCTAAGAAAGGTCCCTGTCGATTTTAAAATACCTATTGACCCCTGACTTTATGGTCCATGTCTGAGAGCCTATCTATACAAAGGTAGCTAAGAAACTAAGAAACATTGTGATCGTAGCAGTGACATTCTCTAGGTACCGTGTTGCTAAATACATAGCGTTTCCTTTTAAAATGATTTAGGGTAGACATGGCGATGCAGTCTTAGAAGCCCAGCACCTGGGATCACGAGGCAGGAGGATTTAGGACTTAAGGCACAATATATATATAAAAACGTAACAATATTCATAGCACACATTGCTCTAACAATTTCCATTATTGGCTTCCCCTTTTCTAGTTTGGATATCCAAATAATGGTAGCCTCGTAGAGTGAGTTGAGAACACTGACCTTTGAAATGACTTGAGAATTATTTTCTCTTCTTTGATGATTAGCATCGCTGTTATAAAAAAAAAAAAAAAGAAACCACCAAGTTTGATCTGATTGACCAAGGGAAAGCATTTGGGTTTGTATTTGAAGTTTTCTTTATTGGAATTTTTTCTAGCCCCCCAAAATTCAGTTTCCGTTGTGGCTATAAGACTTTTTGAGTTTCAGTCGTTTGTGTCTTTCAAGGAATTTGCCTTTGTGTATATTTTCAAATGCGTTGTTGTGGTGACACTCCGTGTGGGGTCCTGACTTGAAGCCAGGAGATCTGACACACCACTAGCGACCTTTCCGGTCACTGAGCTTCAGAGCTGCATGTGTTCTCGCAATAACGCGGATGCTTTGCCAGGTTGTCATGAGGCTCATGACAGAGAAGCACACCACATGCTTGCTGTGGATCTTCTCTTCCAGGGTGCACATTACTGATTATGAACCCTCAAGAACTCGAAAGTGAGTTACTTCCACTCGTACTGACACTGCAGCCACTTAAGAGAAATTTTATCTGTAACAGAAATGCCTACACATCCCGCCTCTTGTCTGGTATCCCCTAGAAGACACAAGACTTACTATCTCAAGAAAGGGCATGGAAGATCACAGGGTCCATAACATCCTTCTCATGTCTTCCCCATGGTGGGATGTACCCAGGCGAGGGGAAGAAGCCCTAGATTTAAAATCCGCTCAGCAAGTGTAAACACTCTTGTGAGTGCTAGGTGTGACATCAGAGAAGTAATGCCTGTAATAGCTGCACTGCACAGAAAAACATTTCCAAACGGCCTCAGTGTGTTCACAGTCATCACAGCCCCGAGTATGGAGCATTTCTGCCGGGTACAAAGTTGGCCCTAGGACAGAATGCTATTCTAAAGCAGTGTTCCACGAATGTAGCCTAACACTCAATTGCAGCAAATTGGAGCACAGTGAAGACATGCCTGTGCCTTTAGACACTTCAAAGGAATGATGCAGATCCCAGGGGACTCGGGGTAAAGTTTTTCCAAGCTTGCAAAAACAGTGCAGTGTGAAATCTGTCAGATTAACATTTTCTCACACACATGGAAACATGTTTAAAGTCTAAGTAAGAAACTAATGAAAAAGGAAGGTTCGGTCTTGGCTGTGCTTTCTGTATGATGCAATGCAGGGGAGGACTCGGAGCCCAAAGTACCAAAAGCTCAAATGGGAAAGGCAGAATTATACTCAGATAGATGGAATGCTATGGAACTTGAGAGATTTTTTTTTAAGTAAGATTCCTTAAGAGTGTTTTCAATCTGGTTCTAACTGAGCCATTTGCCTAACATGGAGGAAATGTCGTAAGATGGTTCGAAGCCGAAACATTGCTTTCTGTGAACGTCTGAATAGCTCCTGTTTTTCTGAAAGGGGATCCTTGATCTCAGCCATAATCACAATGTCATTCTTCGGCACTCACCAGCAATTCGATTTTGGCCTTTTATTTGTGCCCCAGAATTTTGGATTGAGGAGGCTTTGACAGCCCCCGCTACTGGTCCTGAACGATTGTAAAAGGAAGGCCTTGTGGCTGACGGTGACAGCTGGTATCTTTGTTACTTACTCCCTTGCCACTCATCCTGGCATTTCAAAGGCGATGGAGATCTCTGCAAACTAGTTCAGAGGTGGGTGTAGCTGAGAGGAGTCTTAGGGGCTCTTGCTTTGCACTGGGATATCCCTGAATCCAAAGCCTAAGCTCTAGACTTGGATAACTGTCATGGAGGTCAGACCTTGCTATGGTACCAGGTCTCAGGTTCCCAGTCTGTCAGTTCAGGTACCCTCTCCACTATTGCTTATGGTCTCAGCTGGGGTTATCCTTGTGGATTCCTGGGAATTCCCCTAGTGCCAGGTTTCTTGCTAGCCCCATAATGGCTCCCTCTATCAAGATATCTTTCCTTGCTCTCCCTCTTTGTCCTTTCCCCAACTTGACTATCCCTTTCCTTCCAAGTACTCCTCCCTTCTCCTTTTCTCCCATCCTCCTCTCCTTCCACCCTCCCTCCTCCTGCCACCCCCACACTCCCAATTTTCTCAGGAGATCTTGTCTATTTCTCCTTTCTAGAGGGATCCATGTATGTTTACTCTTAGCGTTCTCCATGTTACCTAGCTTCTCTGGGGTCGTTAACTATATGCTGGTTATCCTTTGCTTTATGTCTAATATCCACCTAAGAATGAGTACATACCGTGTTTTTTTTCTGGGTCTGGGTTACCTCACTCTGAATGGTTTTCTCTAGTTCCATCCATTTGCATGTATATTTCAAGATGTCATTTTTTTAACCACTCAGTAGTACTCCATTGTGTAAATAAAGACACTTTCTTTATCCATTCTTCAGTTGAGGGGCATCTAGGTTGTTTCCAGGTTCTGGCTATTATGAATAATGCTGCTATGAACATAGTTGAGCAAGTGTCCTTGTAGTATGATTGAGCATCCTTTAGGTATATGCCCAAGAATGGTATTGCTGGGTCTAATGTAAGAAGTGGACATGGATATTCTGAAGGACAGACAGTACATTTAGACAAGAGCAGAAGACCGTAGCCTTGGCTGAAGTCTGTCCACAGCTGTGAGTGCTCCCAGTAGTTCTTTATCCTTTCTTTGATTTCAGATGAAAGAAATATACCTGGCGAACACAGTAAGGCATAGTTACAGTGCTCGTAATTCTACACACTATTCCAAACTTCCCCCCCTGGGTGCCACATCTCAGCACCTCTGTATGGACATTATGAGGAGGTATATATGAAAACATATATATGAAGAGATATATAATCCCTCTGTAGGGACGCATAGTTCAAAAATCATTTAAACAGGACCCATATAGACTCTTGTTTACTAGAGCCAGCATAAGCAAAGCGTATGTCATACTTCACAGCAATAATACTTAGGCTGGTAGCAGCCAGAATATTGGGAGCACGTATTCTGTGTCAGGTCCTGTGGTATTACATCTCTATACATGACAGCATATAACCTAGAAATTACCAACAAAGTATGGAGGTCAACAACAGATGAACCATGTTTTCAAATGAACTGCTTTCTAGTTCCCAGTGTTTTCTGATCGTCATTAAATTGTGTCTTGGCATGAGAAGTAGGGAGGGGTGTCAGGTAGACGTTGGAAAGGCAAGGTAGATAAGTGACCGCTTGTGTTCTTCTCAGCTCATATACACGATTTGAAGTAGATCCATAAGCTTTAGAGTCAATCATCCAGTCAGCACAGCAAGGTATTGTTTGCCTGCTGGGGAATAGCTTCACTATCCGCTGTTGAGACTCAGCATTATGCATCCCAGCAATGACCAGAAGGAAAGGAACAGAGCCAGGATGCTTAGGGGAGTGAGCCCAGAGACAGCGAACCGACTGAGAGGGACTCTCTGCACTGTGGGGATTGCTGAACACAGTACCTCAGTGGGAGAACCATCACAGACGATGCATTAAAGCAGAAATTCACTTTTGGATTCTAACTGGGAGAAATGGAAATGACCCTGACAGATGGGGTCCATTTGTGTGAGCTTCTAATACTGCACTGCCAGAGTACACAAATGATTTTTACAGTGGAAACAACACAAAGGCTCCTGTTGGCTCTCCGAAGTGGAGCATTTTTTGAAGACTCGCTGAGCAGAGTTGAGCTTCAGTGAAAATTGCTATAATGTAAATGATCCCTGGAACAACTGGGTTAGGAGTTTCACTGTGTAGCTAAGTTTAGCCCCAGGCATATTGCCAGCATAACATTATGTTCATATTTTAATGAAACAAAGGCATAAAGCCTGCTAGAAACATGGAGAACAGCTATCTGGAAGGTTTCTCTGGCTCTGTAGGTATATCTATTTTGTATCTGATGACAAACACCTTAGTGGCTTCTTGCTCAATATTCTAAATCTGGAATGTCTGTTTCTCATTCTGTTTTCCACCTCCTTGCCAACACACAGGATTCATTTGTGTAGACTAGGAGCAAGGAAAGCTTTTTAGTCTATCTGAGATGCCCTATAACGTGAATAGAAGACTACATGGCTTCTTCATAAGCTCGTCTCAGGACCCGAGACAGAGAAGTCAAAGTAGAAGGGACAGTAGGCTTGGAATAGGGTCAGGTCAAACATCTGACGTCACAGGCGGTTGGCTTCTGGCAGTGTAGTCCCATGGCAGAGGGGCTAAGAGGGCCTCAAGGACCTCTTTTACAAGGCCGCTAAGGACACTAGTAAGAGTGGGTGAGCAGAAAGCAAACCCTACTGAGAGCAGTACAGAAAAGGGAAAGAGTGGCTGAAGAGAAGATAGACCAGGACGTTGAGATTTCATTAGTAGGAAAATAAAGCTCTCAGCCTGAATGAGAGGGGGCTTGAGTGGATTGCCAAGGCTTGCTTATCCAGGGACATTTTAACTATAATGATGTCATTACCTAGCCAATTACAACCCCCACCTCACCCTACTTAATACATGATCTCCAGGTTCAACCAGAAAGAAGCTCATGTTGGTTTTTCATGTCCACCCATTCAGGCATGGTTGAAGTTCCCTTTATCCATATCTGATTCTGGACTTGTTAACTTGTTGGCCTTAACCATCTGCTAGCCCCTAGTCAGCCCCTAGTGTTGCTGCTCCTGATCCTAAAGTGTCTCAGGTACAATTACCCTAAGCTCTTTGTTTCTCCAGACGACCAAGAAGCATTCCAAGTTGCTGTTACTTAATTCCTTGCCTACAGGATGGTCTGAAGTCTCTTCTGTAAGATGGGCAGAGGCTTTCTTAGAAGCCAGTTTCCCTTGAAATTTAGACAGTCTTATAATTAGCTGCAGTAGAAGTAAACAATATGGAAGGCTGGTAGTGTCTTGTCTGGATTTCCAGAGGGCTTTGTTGGGGTGGCAGGACCAGAGCTTTGTCCCTCCTATCTCTTTAGCTGGGTTATCTCGTGTTAGCTACAAGCTAACTCGTTCGTTCTTCTCAGTGCTGCGGACATTGTCATGCTGTATTAATCCTTAATCTTCCTTCTAACCTAATGTTGCTGTGACATGTAACTTACATTTTTCACCATTTTTCTTACTGTTTAGAAGAAGCTAACTCCCCCTTCATTAGGAAGTAGAAAAATAGGGAGATTTACCAAAGGAATAAACTAACAAATGGAAATGGATCCTAATAATGGTCTCTGGAAAACTTTGAGTAACAAATTAAAACCCAAATGTAGTATTGAATTAAAACCAAAACTATGGAGACCAGGGGCATTGCTCAGTCAGTAAGGTGCCTCCTGCACCAACATAGAGACCTGAGTTCAGATTTCCAGCACCCACTTAAAGGCCGTGTGTGGTGGCACATGTCTATAGCCCCAACACTGGGGGCAGGGAGGGACAAGGACAAGCACATCCCTGAAGTTCTTGGCCACCCAACTTAGCTGAATTGATGAGCCTGTTTCCAGTGAGAAACATGTCTCATAACATAATAATAATAATAACAATAACAATAATAATAATAATGTAGAGAGTGATGGGAAGGTCACTCAATGTAGACCTCTGGTCTCCACATTTATTTGGACACTTGTACCTATACATACATATGGATATATCCACAGACACCTGTATATACAATGTGTACACACCCATACACATGCACACGTGCATAGCCCCATATGACCAAGCTGTACAATACATATCCTTGCATAGTGATGTAAGTAAATGATTGGATAAATAAATGTTCTGCATGGTGATTCAGTAATGCAGTGTCTTGGCATATGGATCTGGTCTGAATAAAGAGCATTAAGTAAACACTAAATAAGTCTGAATACAGTTTGCCCTTAGTTAAAAGTGTTATATAAGGGTTTAGGGAGATAAATCAGTAACGTCAATAAAGTTCCTGTCTTGTAACTACAAGGACCTGGGTTTGATTCCCAGAACCCACCTTTAATAAAGAAAAGCCAAACCTGGTGACACATCCTTCCTATCCCACACTGAGGAAATGGAAACTGGTGGCTTCCTGTTGCTCACTGGCCGGCCAGTCTAGCTTGTTTGGTGAGTTTGAAGCCAGTTCCTGTCTCAAAGAAAAGGTGGGTGTAAATCAATGGGACAGCGTTAATATGTGCATCCTGTGGATATGATTAAGTTGGGATTACAGTCTCTGTGATGGGATTGATGATCTTATAAAAGAGATATAAAAATCTTTTCTTCTCACTTGCCATGAGAGGGCACAGCCAAATTTTGCTGGCTTGAGAGCAAAGACCAGACTCTTAGCAAAGGCAGAATTAGTGCGTATGGGATTGTGGGCAATGAGACTGCTTCTACCATTTATGAACTCTCCAGTCAACCAGTCAAGGTTTTGTAGTTGTTGTTGTTGTTAGAGCAGTAGAAATGGACTACAAGGGGCACCGTATAGTATCCCATTGTCATCAACACAGGAGTAACGTAGCTCCTCTAAGCCCTCTAGAATTTGTCCTTACCCTCTTCCCTGCTAGCCACTCATGGTTTTAACTTGTCTTTCTCTAAGAAGATGTTGAATATCTTTTGATGTTTTTTTCAACTGGACACAAGCTAGAATCAAAAGGAAAGAGGAAATTCAACTGCAAAAAAACCAAACCAAACCAAAACAAACCAAAACAAAAAAACAAATGTCTTCATCAGATTGTAGGTAAGTCTTGGGGCATTTTCTGATTTCTAATTGATAGAGGAGGTTCTAGTCCACTGGAGAGAGTGGCACCCTGGGAAGATGGTCCTGGATGCTATGTGAAACTGGACTGAGCAAGCAGCACTCCTCATGGCCTCTGCTTCAACTCCTGACTCTGGTTCCTTTGGTTCCTGCCCTGACTTTCCTCAGTGAGGGACTGTTACCTGGAACTATAAAAATAATAATCCCTTTTTTCCCCAAGTTGCTTTTGGTTATGGTATTTATCCTAGCAACAAAAACCTAACGTCAAGACACTTTGTATGCATATTAGTGGCAAAAAGTACATTCAAATGTAATTTTATATATATATATATATATAGATAGATAGATAGATAGATAGATAGTTAAAAACATGCAGAATTCATATGCATTATCTATGAATGCACAATAACTGCATATGTAGCAATTACTTAAAATAAGCATAAAACAAAAGTAAAATAAATGTCAATGAGCAAACTCGGGGAGATGTCCAGGAAGAAGGAAGAGAGGGAGGGAGTAATGGAAAGAGGTAGCTGTGTCCCTGAATTTCTTTCTTTCTCTTAATGCTGCCAACAGAATCAATGTGACAAAAGCTAGTATCAGTCTGTTCTGGCAGTGTGCAACTATGTAAGCATCTGCTGACACACAGTGCACCTTATAGTCACATCTATGTCAAATTTTAAATCCTTTAACTTGTCTTTTTGGTTCAGTCACTGACATAGTCCCCAAGTCTCTTTGGGGCCTTCTTGGGCAGATTCTTGTCCACCCACACAATTAGCATTGTTAGCCCTTAAATGCTTCTCCCTTTCCTCTGTCTCTCCCCACAGCCAGCTTTCAATATTGTGTTCCTACAGCTTCAGTGATGCATGTAAAATGACTGAACCTGGCTCAAAGGTAAAAGATGACCTTCTCGAGTTTCTCCAGAATAATACGCCATTCTGTACCGTCAATGTTCCACATTACTAGGTAGCAGATGGCGATTCCACACCAATAACAATGTGTGGGAATTCAAATCTCTCATTTTTGAGTGGACAGTTTAAGGAGTCACAGTCGTTATGAAGGGAATGAAACGCTTTATTGCAATAGTTTTGTTAGAAATATCCAAATGTGAAATGATTCAAACCCATTCATATGGCTTTTCAAAGCCAGGTAATCTGAAAGTTCAAAACAATTAAGTAATCTCTCTCTCTCTCTCTCTCTCTCTCTCTCTCTCTCTCTCTCTGTGTGTGTGTGTGTGTGTGTGAGAGAGAGAGAGAGAGAGAGAGAGAGAGAGACAGAGACAGAGAAAGACAGAGACAGAGAGATGCTAAGATATAAATTATCAGGACCATTTGTCTTGAAAGCAAAGTTTCAGGGACTGCAGATGGTTCTGTGACTAAGAGCATGTATTGTTCTTACAGAGTTTAATTCACAGCATCCATGTCTGGAGGCTCACAATCATCTGTAACTCCAGATGCAGGGGAACCAATGGTCTCTTCTTGCCTCAGGGCTCAAGGGACATTGTAATGCACATACTTACATAGATATACACACACATAATTAAAAAATAAAATGCGTCTTTTTTAAAAAAGAAATCAAAGTTTCAGAGTGGTGGTATGAATTCTCATAAAACCCATTTCTGTGTGGAACTCTGTCATTGAATGAACGTTTCTGATAATGACTGTGAGCTCATAAAATACCCTAACTATTTGGGGATCCTAAAATATTATGTCATCTTTAAATTATTCTGATATTAGAATATAAACTCTGTAGTTTTAGAAATGGCCTTATCACATTTAAAAATGTTCCTATATTTTTAAGATAGCTAAATTTCAAAAGATTCTTTAGACTGCTAATTTATCCGAATTTAGATGTCAATATTATTTCCCAAGTCCAATTTGTGAATATGAATTAAATCCAAACTTATCAGGCTTACAGTTGCTGGCTGTCTCTTGGCTTATATAATAGCTCCTTCTAGAAACCAGAAGGTAGATAAGCAAGGACAGCTTACCAACCTAGCTTATGATGCCCAATACACCTATAGGAAACAAGAAGGGAGCCAGAAGTTGCTTTCAGAGTCTCTCCATCTTTTTCGCGAGACCTGATTTTGCTAGATCAGCAGCTCTGGTTTTCCCACACTTCTCATGGACGTAGGATAAGGAGTATCTTAGTTGATTTTCTATGGCTATGAAACATTAAAGCAAGTGATAGAAGAAATAGTTTATTTGCAGCTTACATTGTCAGAGAGGGAGTCCATGACCATCATGATGGGGAGCGTGGCAGCAGGACAGCAGGCGTGGCGCTGGACAGTAACTAAGAGCTCACACAACCACCAGGAAGAGAATAGCTTACAGGGAATAGCTTGGACTTTGAAACTTCAAGCCTGCTCTCACTGACACGCCTCCTCCCATGATGCCTCCTAATTCTTCCTAAACAGTTCCACCAACTGAGGCATCAAGTATTCAAACATATGAGCCTACAGGGCATCCTCACTCAAACCACAAGTAGAAAATAGCGGTGAGTGCCTTGGTGGACCAGAGTTTCTAAACGAGAGCATCTAGAACTAGCTTTCTGACCACACTCTTAGACGATGCACAAAAAAAGGGAAGTGGATTTAGTGTTTCTCAAATTAATAGTAAACATCTTCACTGACAAATGAATCTTAGTGGTCATCATTACTTATTCTGGTCATGGCCATTTTTAAAGCCTTGACTGTATCGGGAATCTTAGCTGATCACTTGGAATGATGCAGTTGCAGGTGAAGGATGGAGAATAAGGCCTTAACAAGAGACTTCCAAACCCCGCCTGACTGGGACTTGTGGGTTCTCTACGTCACTGCTGCTTAAAGTGGTAGAAGAACACTGACCCATGTGCTCAAAACAGTTTTTCAACAAGTTAAACATAGAAGCAGGGGAACTGTGTAGAGATTACGTGACAGTGTGGGATCTACGGTATCAGTGTAATGTCCTAATATGCAGTGGTTTCTCTACGGACTATTTAGTTTTATTTTACAAATAATATCAGAACAAAATGACAAGCTTGATTCGAAAAAACAAACCTCTGGGAAAGCTCTGGAAACAAACTAGGGCTTGTTGTTAGTCTCTTCTCAGTGTGAACTGTTGGCACAAACTAAAGCCATTTACAGGAGAACATCTCAGTTAAGAAAATGCCACTCTATGCTCTATCTGTAGACAAACCTGCAGAGCCTTCTCTTAATTAGTGATTAAAGGGGGAGGCCCCAGCCCATTCATTGTAGGTGATGCCATCCCTGGGTTGGTTCTATAAGAAAGCAGGCTGGGCAAGCCATGAGGAGCAATCTAGTAAGCAGCACCCCTTCATGGCCTCTGCATCAGCTCCTGCCTCCAGCTTCCTGCCCTGTTTGAGTTCCTGTCTTGCCTTCCTTTATGATGAACTGTCATGTGGAAGCGGACCCCAAATAAACCCTTTCCTCTCTGACTTGCTTGTGGTCACGGTGTTTCATCCCAGCAAAGTAACCCTAACTAGACAACGGTGGCACTCTACTTTCCCAGACACAAGCTCACATTATCACTCCTGCATATGTGGTCCCTCCCTTTATGATTTCCTCATGGCATGAGAAAAGAGCTAGCAGAGAAGGGGGGCTTCCCCTGAGATTCTCGGGCAAGGACTCAGGAAAGATGGACATGTGGAATAAAAGAAAAGCAGATGCAGGTTTATGGGGGGGGGCTGTTCTTTGTGAAGGAGGCAAGAAATGAAAAGGGTGACCTCTGTGCAAAAATCAGTGCTAAAAAGAATAGTTCCTGGTAATAGATAATTGATATGTCCTGATGTCAGCATCTTACAAAGCCTTTAGCTTGTAAAAGGCACAACAGAAGTGATGCTCAGGGACATCATCATTAGAGCCGCAGTGCAAGCCACAGCCTGCAAGATATGTGAATCCAAAATTCTGCACTGAATGATGCAGACAGAACAAGGAAGAGGTCAAATAAGCTGTTCTTAAACAGCAGAAGCCAGAAACCAACCCTAGGCTTCATTGTGTAGGAAGTCAAGGATTTTCTTTTTTAAAAAAAAAAAGTGGGGAGGGGGGAGGAGGAGTGGTTATTGTAGTCATTTGGGGCTGTAAGTGAAAAGCTGTAGCCATAGCTGCTTTTTCTGCCTCTCAGTGAAGTTGCATAAAGGTCCAATATTCTGGGCTGTGGGGATTGCTGTGAGCAGATGAGGAAAAGCATGGGACCAGGCGCTAAGCCATGGTCAGAAGAGCAGACAGGGAGCAAACACACCTGAGGATGATGAGTCACAGTCCGTCTTTGGATGATGTTACCCAGCATGTGAGCACACATAAAGCAGTTGGTGTTGAGATCTGACCAAAGAAGTGAGTGGATTCTGGTCCGTTTCCGTTTGTTTGCTCCCCTCATGGGTTTTATGTTGATTACATGGTTAGAACCTGAACTCTTTATGTCTAGATCGATAACTGTATTTTCCTACTGTAAAATCTCCTGAGGCCCCTGCAGTGACTCTGAGCCCTGGCTGTGTAGAACATTCACTGCTGCTGTGGACACTCCTAAGACACATCATCTTGGTTATTAAGCATTGGTATCCTGTTTCAGCCAGCAGGGTGTGGACATATAAGAGAAGACAGATATTACAAGTCATGGTGAGATGGAGAATATCAATATTACGCTCATCAAACTGTGACTTGTGCAATTTATCAATGAGAAAGGATCAAATTTCACTAGAAAATACACCCAGAAAGCTGTTCAGCCAGGTAGAATTTCACAATTGTTTTACTTTATGGAGGGAGAAAGAATATTCTGCTTATAAGAGAAATCACACATAAATATTTTGCTTTGTTGTGAATGTGCCATTAAAAAAAGTCCTGTATTTATTCCTTATAAACAGCATCTGCAAATGTTATCTGAGTCCATTGCTATCCACACAGAAGACACACCACACTAGCGTTAAGCCTTTATGAATGAGAGAGATTAATTCAAGAGAGAAACAAATGTCCATTGTGTTAAAAACTTATTAACCATCTTGTTTGCAACACAATATAGTTTTCCATGATACAGCTCCCCCAAACTCTTGTTAAAGTGTATGCAGCACCTGATGGAGGCTGTTGCAGAGACCTGCAGACCAGCATTAGGCAGATTCGGGAATCCTGTGGAGGAGGAGGAGAAGAAAGGAGTGGAGGAGCCAGAGAGGTCAAGGATACCATGGAAAGGCTCACACAACCAACTAACGTGGGCTCTTGGGGGCTCGCAGGGACTGAACTGCCAACCAGGGACCCTGAATGAGACTGACCTAGGCCCTCTGCACATATGTGACAATTGTGTAGCTTCATCCTCTTGTGGGACTCCTAACAATGGGAACAGGGCTATCTCTGACTCTTATACTGACTTTTGGCACCCTACTCCTCCTCTACTCCTCATGCTGGGTCGCCTTCCCCAGCCTTAACACATGGGGAGGCACTTAGTCTTACTGTGACTTGATATGTTTTATTGATGCTCATTCTTATCAAATTGATATCACATTGATATGTTTTATTGATGCTCATAGGAGACCTGCCCTTTCCTGGATGGAGAAGGAAGAGAAAGGGATTAGGGGATGGGAAGGAGGATTGGAGGAGAGGGACTTGGGAGGGGGGAGAATGGGGATGCTGAGGCCGGGATATAAAATAAATAGATGAATAAAGATAATAAAAAATAAAAGAGTTCTACCGGAGACTTTCAGAAGCATATGGTGACCATGTCAAATCCCACAGTAGCTTCAGTATTAGCTGCTAGTCTCATTTGCTGGATGAGAAAGTTGAGGCTGCATATGACAAAAGGCCATATTCCAGATTACACGGTTGAGAACACAGGTAGGATTTGATTTTAATCCATATCTGAATTTCTATTCTTTCCATTTTACACTGTAGCTTGTTTATTTCTTTTTAAGTTTATTATGAGTTCATGTTAAAGCAATTGGATACAAAAGGTATGCTTTGAAATCAAATTATCAAGTATCTATGTGCCACCTGGGTCTTCATATTTTTTAAAAATAAAACCTGCCTGCTATTGTTGGACTCGGTATTAGGTGAGGGAAAGGTGGGCAGGTAATGGAAGAAAATGAACATTTGGTTCATTTTAAGTGGGAAGTAGCTCTTTGTTCTACAACTTTCTTCTTCCCTGTGTATGAATGCTTAGATCCACAAGGTGACTAGTGGCTGCTGTTATATGCACTAGCTTTACACCTCTAGACATACTACACAAAGGCGGTTATGCAAAGGCTGTTTACCTTTTGAGAGTGGATGCAATGGGTGAGGGAAAAGCCAAGTGCATAGCATTTGGAGGACCGAAGAAAGGTTTATAGTTTTAGAGCAACAAGGAGAAGGCTGGAGACAATCCCAGGGCTGTGTCTCCGATGCAAAGAAGGCAGAGTGAACTCCCACCTAGTGAGTGGTTATTGTTTACCAGTTTTTGAACTTGTAAAATATGAGGCATGGCCTGAACTAAGCATATACGTTAGGATGAAAATAGCGATGACTGAGAACAGTAGATGTCACGCAATGCGAGAGGTAGCATCCTCTTCCCATGACCAGCTAGAAGGAGCACCCTCCCCTCCAAGCTTGTTCTCTGTCCTGCAGCCTGGATGTGATGCTCCCGTCTCTCCTTCATCGCTTCTCTCATTCTCTTCCTCCATCCAGTTTCAAAAGATGGGAGGTTGACATGAGATGAAGACGTGTGAAGGGTTTTTTTTTATCCCAAAATAATCATTTTATGCTGGTTGGAAAGAGTGTTCTCTCTGGCATCATTAGAAGATTTAACAGTTGCCTTGGGTTTTTATCAACTCATTACACACGTGCTCATTCTAGCAAGCAAATGCTCACTTACTTAAAGAATGTGGCTTCCCATGAGAGACTGATTAGGTCATAGAGAGCTCTGGATTTTTGAGAAGAAAAAAAAAAGGTAAATTAAAAGTGTAGTGTCTTACCTTCACGCCCATCAGCATGGTTGCTCTGCACACAGACACACACACTCACACTCAGGTGTGCAGACTTTGAAACCATTTGCACTGCTGATGGGGATTAAAAGGGTAGAACCACTTTGGAAGACTGTCCTATGGGTCCTCAAAAGGGTACATGCAGAATCACCTTCACGTTTGAAACTTAACAATATCCAAAGCAGATTAGCTCCATCTTGACCAAATCTAGTTACGTAGTCCAAAAAGTAGAAGGGTGGCTTCCGAGAACTGGGAAAGAGACAAAAGGGGGATTGTGGATTGGCTAGAGTTCCAGATTTGCAGGATAAAAACATTCTGGGTATTAATTGCCCAGGGTTATTAATAAATGTGTACTTCTGGACAGTGTTTGTAAACACACTTAACATGAGAGTGTATGTTAGCATTTTTCACAGTTACAGTTACTTTCGAGATGTGGGGGTGGGCACAACGCTAGCGTTTCTTTCACATGGCCGGACTGCAGTGGAGACCAAGCAGATGTCTGAGTGAACCTGAGAACAGGTGGTGGCTTCCACATAAATCTGCCAATGATGGCAAGTGGAGACAAACATCCTGTCAGGTCGCCATCCCCGTGCTAGCAGATGCTACCGAGCTCTGGAGCGAGAGAGAGCAGCATAACTTCCCTGGGGATGAGGAGATAATCTAGAACGAGGACCGTAGAGCATGAAGACCAGCTCCAGGGATGTGGGGCCTAGGGATGAAGGCAGATTCAAAGAAGGTGACCAGAGAGCCCGCTTGCTCCTCTGCTATCTTCTATATTACAAAGAGTGAATAAGCTTTGCATCAAGTGTATATAGGTGGCCTCATACTTTGCTTCTTTGGCGCATTTGATTCTGTCACTGTTTCTGTGTCTTAAACTAGGTCAATTAGCAGCTTTCCATTACCCAAAGCCTGCTAATTTTATGAAGAAAAGGGAGGATGTGTTGGTCACAGTTCTAGAGATTGGAGGGTGTGGTGTCAAGCAATGGCTGAGCCTTAGAGGACCTCATGGCAGAATTCAGGAGCCTATGTGGGAGAGATCACATCAACAAATAAGAAGGCAATGGGAGATGGGGAGGGTCTCACAATCCCATCTGAAGGAGGTCCTCCGAACATCATCACACTATTAGAATCACTAGCCCAGAGCACAAAACTTTGAGAACAAGCCACCTCCAGTCCGCAGCACCCGGGCTCTCAGATATTCCTAAGCAGTGCTCACCCACATACACTTACTGCTTGCTTCACTCAGATGTTCTCAGCCCGAAGAGCAGTAAATATCTACTCTGTGTGACCCAAGATGCATGTGAGATAAATAAATGACAGTGGGTTTCTTGATCGTTGTGTTATACATTTATTCTGCATGTTTTTATTTTCCAAACCAAGATGGTGAAAGTCATGGATGTCGCAGTGACATTTCTCTGCATACTGCTATGGGAAGCCTGAACACCCTTCCTTCCTTCCTTCCTGTTTCAAAAGGAGAAACATTACTATCCTTAGTCCCTACTCCTCCCACAACCATGACCACTTCCATGTTACAAGTCATTCTTAGTGTCTTAATTCAGTTAAATATGTTTGCACACAAAATCTTTAGACATGGCGTGTCCTGAAGTCAAGATGACAAGAAATTAGAATTTGACCGAATAGCAAAACAGAGTCCAGAAACTAAAAATAGAAATTGAGATTATGACCAGAAATGAAAGTTTTCTGAAGTGTGGTGGCACTCTGCTACGGAGACACTGGCAGTCCTGAGAAGACTGTGAGGGTAGGGTCCGGCTCGGCAGCACCTAGTGACACATCAGTAGCAAGATGGAGTGTTTGGTCACATGCTGCGACCTCTGTCTTCCCATCCCCACGTCAAAACCTTTCCAATTGCACCAGATCCCCAGGATCTCTCTTCTCTGACCTACCCCTCTCCCTTCTTATGGACTAACTGACTCAACATCATGCATTCTCCCATGGCCTACTCTTGACAGCTCTTGACATCAGACACAGGAAGGACCTCACACCACCTTCTGCTGGAGTGCCTCAATGAGTCTCTGCATGCAGCTTTCATGCAGTCACTTTTCTTTTGGTTGTCGATGTCCAGAAGAAATTCTGGAAAAAGAAATTCAGATGAGATTCTACATAGACTTCCGGAATTCTGACACTAGAAAGGATGTGAAATTTCCACCACAAATGTCTCATCTGACATGCAAATGTTTGCTACAGTACATAGTTTCTGTGTGTGTGTATGTGTGTGTGTGTGAGAAAGAGGGAGAGAGAGAGAGAGAGAGAGAGAGAGAGAGAG